>NW_006399911.1:3161985-3223715 GCF_000299155.1 Elephantulus edwardii | reverse complement strand
GAAATTAGAAGACGTATTGCCATGGGAAAGTCTGCTGTTAGGGACCTTTCCAAAATTCTGAAGAGCAATGGTGTCTCTCTGGAGACTAAGGTGCATCTGACACAGGCCATGGTCTTTGCAATCACTTGTTATGCATCAGAGAGTTGGACAATGACTAAGGAGAATAGAAGGAGAATTGATGCCTTTGGTGCTGGAGAAGAGTATTGAGGGTACCATAGACTGCTAAGAAAACAAACAGATTCATTCTGGCAAGGGTCAAACCGGGCTGCTCCTTGGAGGCAAGGATTCTAAGGCTCCATCTAACATAATTTGGACATGTTGCAAGGAGGGACATGTCCTTGGAGAGGGACATCATGTTTGGTAGGGTGGAGGGACAGCGCAGAAGGGGAAGGCCCCCTATGAGGTGGATTGATTCAGTGACTGGGGTAGTCGGGATGGGTGTGTCGGAGACGGTGTGATTGGCACAGAACAGAGCAGAGTTCAGGGATGTTGTACATAGGGTCACTATGAGTCACAAGTGACTCGATGGCACCTAACAACAACAACAACATAACTTTTCATAATATTCTGTTATTTTTTTTCTTTCAGCTGGTTCTGTTGTGATGTTGCCTCTTTCATTTCTTATTCAAGTTACTTATGTTATTCAAGTTATTTTCTTTTATTAAGTTTGCTAATGGTTTGTTTATTTTATTGACTTTCAAATAAGCAGCTTTTGGTCTTATTAATGGCTTCAATTGGTTTCTGTTTTCTATTTCATTGATTTCATCTCTTATCCTTATGCTTTCATTTCTCCCAGAGGTTATAGAGAGTATCTTCTTGTTCTTTTTTTATTTTCTGGAAATGTTATTTCACTCCTTTCATCTTTTCTCATGAATTTGCTTATTACTATGAATTGCCTTCGCTATGTCCCAGAGGTTTTGATATGGTAGATTTTCATTTTGTTTTGAGGAATTTCTGAATTTCTGTTTTTATTTCTTCTGTGATTCAGTAGTGCTCAAGAAAGATGTTAGTTAGCTTCCAGGTGCCAAAGGATGTATTTCAGCCAACAGATGCTTCCCTGGACATGCTCAGCAGATTGTAAAAAAAAAAAAAAAATCTAGAGGACAACTGGCCAACTGACTAGAAGAGATCCATATTTATTCTCATTTCAAAATAAAATAAATAAATAACCTGACAGTGTAGAAATTACTGAACAATATCACACACAGGCAAAATCCTGCTGAAGATTATCCAAAAACAACTGGAACTACCCAGAAATACAAGCTGGATTTAGAAGAGACCACAGAAACAATAGAGGCACTAGAAAGAAACATTCTTGCCAATGTCAGATCAATCTTGGCCAAAGGCAAAGAGTACCAGAGGAATGTCTATCTTTGTTTCATCGACTATGCAAACACATTTGATAGTGTGGATAACAAAAACGTGTGGCTAAACTTGAGAAGACTGAGAAACCAAAAATACTCAGTTGTGCTATGTGAAACCTCTACTTGGACCAGGAAGTCAGAACAGAGCAAGGAAACACTGCATGGTTCAAAACTGGGAAAAACACGCATCAGGAATGCATTCTGTCTCCATACGTTTTCAGTCTGAAAGTGAAACAAATCATTTAGAAGATTGAACTTTATGAGGAGGAATGTGGCATCAGAATTAGAGGAAAACTCATCAACAACCTGCATTATGCAGATGACACAACTTTGCTTGCTGAAACTGAGGAGGGGCTGACACATTTGCTGTAGAAGGTCAAGGACTGTAGTCTTCAATGTGGATTGAAGTTCTACAACAAGAAGACAAAGATTTGCACGACTGAGTCAATTCATAGCACCATGAGAAATGGAGAAGAGATTGAGGTTATTAACAATTTCAGCTTCCTAGGCTCTACAATCAACATTCTTGGCACCAGCAGTCAGAAAACAATAAAACAAATTGCATTGGGGAATTCTGCTATCAGGGACCTCTCCAAAGTGCTAAAGAGTAATAATGTCTAGGGATTAAGGAGCACCTGATCGAGGCCATGGTCTTTGCAACACTTACTATGCATCAGAGAGCTAGACAATGACTACAGATGACAGATGAAGAATCAATGCCTTGAGCTGTGATGCTGGAGAAGAAAAATGAAAATATCATGGACTGCCAAGAGAATAAACAGGTCCATATTGGAGAGAGTGACAACAAGTTTCTTCAATGTAGGCAAAGATTTTGAAACTCTGTCTCACTTCTTTGAGGGGCCGGTCCTTGAGGAAGAACATCATGAATGGAAGGGTGGAGGGACAGTGAAGAAGAGGAAGACCTCAGATGAGATGGATTTGCACAGTAGCTTGGGTAGGTGTGTCGGAGTCAGTGAGACTGGCTCAGGATAGGGCAGAGTTCAGAGCAATTGTACAAAGGCTCGCTATGAGTTGCAGGCGACTCGATGACACATAACAACATCCTCTTGTTATCAATTTCTAGTTTTATGGTACTGTTGTCTGAGAAGATACTTTCTGTTATTTCAGTGTTTTAAAATCTATTGAGGTTTGCTTTGAGTCCTAGAATATGGTCAGTTTTGGAGAATGTACCATGTGCATTTAAGAAGAAAGACAATTGAGTTTTGTTGGGTGAAGTAATAAAAATAAATCTGTGAGGTTGACTAATTGTTTATTTATATCTTCTTATTCTCTGTTGAGTTTCTCTAGAGTAGAGCTGTCCTTTGAGGAAAGTGGTATGTTTCAGTCTCCTACCACTTTTGTATTTTTGTCTATTTCTTTCCTAAAGTCTGTTAAACTTTATGTGTTTTGCAAGTTGGTGCTTAGATGTTTACTAGGGATATGTCCTCTTGTTCTATTGTTGTTGTTATGTGCTGTCAAGTCACTTCTGACTCACAGCATGCCTATGTATAACAGTTCTAAATCCTGTTCTATCCTGAATCAACCTTGTCGTCTCCGACATACCTATCTCCACTACTCCAGTCAATGAGTCAATCCTTCTCATGGAGGGTGTTCCCCTCCTGCGCTGTTCCTCCACCCATCCAAACATAATGTCCCTCTCCAAGAAATGGTCCCTCCTTGAAGCATGCCCAAAGTATATGTCAGACAAACTTCAAAGTCCTTGCCTCCAAGGAGCAACCTGGTTTCACCCTCTCCAGGACAAACTTGTTTGTTCTCTTAGCAGTCCATGGTATAGTCAATACTCTTCTCCAGCACCACAGCTCAAAGGCATCAATTTTCCTTCTATCATCCCTAGTCATTGTCCAGTTTCCTGATGCATGGCCCGTCATTGCCAAAACCATGGCCTTGATCAGAAGCACCTTAGCCTCCAGACTGACATTGTTGCTTTTCAGTACTTTGGAGATGTCCCAATAGCAGACTTTCCCAGTGCAATTTGTCTTTTGATTTCCTGGCTGCTGGAACCAAGAGTGTTGATTGTGGAGTCAAGCAAACTAAAGTTGTTAACAATCTCAATATCTTCACTGTCTGTCATTATGCTCTTAATTGGTCTAGTGGTGAGAATCTTTGTTTTCTTGATGTTCAGCTTCAATCCACATTGAAGGCTGCAGTCCTTGACCCTCTGCAGCAAGTGCTTCAGGTCCTCTTCAGTTTCAGTAAGCAAGATTGTGTCATCTGCATAATGAAGGTTGTTGATGAGTCTTCCCTCAATCACTATATATTATTTACATATATTAAGATATAGATACTATAGAAATATATATTATTACTATCATTATATATCAATAGTGTTTTTATGGTGTTTTCTCTCTGAAATCTCTTTATTAGAGATTAGTATTGCCACTTCTGCTTTCTTATGAATACCATTTGCTTGGAATATATTCTCCCCATCAATTAATTTTTAATCTATCTTTCTCCTTGTTTTATGTAAGTGTTTCTCATAGGCAATATATTGACAAGCTTTGGGGGTTTTTTAATTCATACTTATACTCTTTTCCTCTTCGTTGGTGTGTTTCAGCTATTCACATTGAGCATGATTATTGATGGGCCAGGTTTTTCCATTGTCATTTTGTTGCATTCCTTTTTCTGTTGTTGTTATTTTTGTCCATGCTTTTTCCTTTATTGTCTCTGTGTGAAGGACTTCCTTTAGCATTTCTCATATAGTTGGTTGTGTTTTCACTAATTCTTTAAGTTTCTGCTTTTCTGCAAATGACCTGCTATCTCGTTCATATATGATGACACATTTGCTGGGTACAGGATTCTCAGCTGGCAATTATTTTCTTTCAGCCTTCTATATTTGCCATCCCATTGTCTTTTTTTTATATAGTTTCTACTGAGAAGTTAAAGCTTATCCTGCCTGGTTTTTTACTTCATTTTCTGTCTCCTTTGAAGTTCTTTCTCCTCAGATCTTCTAATGATGTTCTTCCAAAACTTTCCACACAGCAATCAGTATCACCTTCACATTAACCTTACTCCTAAGACAGAGAAGTCACATCTTTCTTTTTGCCCTGCTACGTCTTTTTCTCCGTCTGTATGGCAAATTTCTCTTTTCCTAGACCTTCATACCAATATACACATCTAGCCCTCGATGTCTGCTCCTGGATAATCCCATGGACAACTGGGTCGGATTACCAAATAAACAAGGTAAATATGGGTTTACTTAGTATATTAATATTGTAGAGCAATAGCACAACATTGACTTAAAGTAGCATAAAAAGATGTTTATTGAGGTATAAAGACAGTCTGGAGTAGACCAAATTCTGGAGAGTCAGTTCCAACTCTGAGACTATAATTTTTACAGGAGGCACTCTTCACTTATCCCCCCACCGAGGAGCTGATAGGTCCAAACAGCTGACCTTTTGATTAGTAACCCATCACCAGAGCTCCATCTGAATGAGGACAACATCTCAATTCAGATTAAAAATGGTTGTTTCACTAGAAAACAGGTGGTTCTAGTGGCCTAGTTGTAAGGAGTTGCATGCACTGCCAGCCTAAAAGTACGCAGTTCATATCCACCAGCTAGTCTGAATAAGAAAGATAGGTAATCTCCTCTCATGCAATTGATAGCTCTGAAAACACACAGGAATGTCAGTTATGAGTCAGTTCTCACTTGATAGCACATAACAATGACGACAATAACAACCAGTAGATAATGTGGGAAACATTTTTGTATAGTTAGAGCAGTAAATAAAAGTTACAAAGCCAAAATTTATTGTTAATTCTAGTTGTCTAGTACTGCTATGACCAAGAAATTGTAAGTGAATAGTTTTAACAAATTTATTCTTTTACCATTTAGAAGACTAGAAGTTCAAATGCAGGGTTCCAACCCTAAGGAAGACTTTCTATTTCTGTTCTGGAGGAAGGTCCTTGATCTGTAAGTTATCTCCATATGGCTTAGCCTTCCCTGTGTCATGGAGTTTCCCACCTGGAACCTGAGTCCAAAGGGTATACTCCTGGCTTTGCTAACTTGTTGATACTTAGGTCTCCTTTTTTTTTTATCAATGTCATGATTCATTCATTCCTTTTTTAAATTATTATACTAGTTTATTTACAAAATTGGAATACATTGTTTAGACCAGATTCTTCCAATTTCCGTCATCCCCCCCAGCCATCAAGTTATACAACCCCATGGTTTCCCCCACCCCTGCACACCCCCCTCCCTCTGTTTCCACTCCCCCCACCCCACCCCTCCAGCCTTGGATCCTCATACTCATTCTATAATAATGGCTTTACAACATTTGGGCACTAGGGGTTTAAACATTCAACAGTGCTTTCTTTACCCCAGAAGACTGAAGGTTTTAAATGTATTGACTGCCAGGGTGCTATAATCAATGTTTATGACTTTGTTTTTATCCATTTTGCTGAGAAGCAGCAGTAGAATTAAGAAAAATGAAGACAAAAAGATACATTTAAGAAAGTGGTAGCTGTTTTTAAGATATTGATGCTGGAGGCCATGTTTTCCATAACAACCTCTTTGTAGTTGCGGGAAGCCCTGGATGTCATCATCATGTGATTAACTGACACGCCAGCCCCCCATTGCCCCAGTTACTGTATCAATCCATCTCATCTGGGGTTTTCCTCTCCTGTCCTGTCCCTCCACCCTTCCAAGCACAATGTTCTTAGCAAAAAGTTAATATATCTTGCACGGATGTCACTCTTGCTCCCTACAAACTTGTGAGGGGTGGGAGAAGGGGCATCACCACATTGTGTGACAGCAGCCCAGAACACTTGATGTGACATTCGAGGGGCATTAAATGTGGCCTGAATGGTCAGGGGCGGCTTTTTTTTTTCCAATTTTATTCTGATTTATTTACAAAGTTTGAATATATTGTTTATCATAAAAGATCCTTCCCATTTCCTTCACCCCTCCCACCCATCGAATTGTACAACCCTATGATTAACACTCTACACCCCCAATCCTCATTCTTTATTCCCACCCTCCTCCCTGCCCTGGATACATGTTCTATAATAATGGTTTTATGCAGTATTTGTCCTTGTGGCACTGAGGCAGTTTACTCAGCATAATACTCTCCATTCCAAGGGAGGCTCTCTGAAGCTAACTAATGCCAATTACTGACAAGGACCAAGTCAGGAGACCCAGAGAAGGAAAGGATTTAGAAAAGTTGACAAAGTGAGGGAGTAGCTAGAAGAGACTGGACCCTGAAAAGGGGCACTGATGTGAAGCCTGAGGTCATCTAGGGTCAGACTTTAGGGCTGGAGCAAGCAGTGCCAGGTCTGTGTGTCACACACGACAGAGCTGTTACCTCATCCTTGGCAGGTGGCCCAGTGCTTCTCTCCTAGGGTCTAGCTGTCCTGGGCACACAGAGCCCTGCTTGTCCATCCCTAAGACTTTGTCATCAGCCAACAGCCACCTGTCTGGCCCCTAGACACAGGAGCTCGTCCTCCTTGGCCAGACACACTAGCCCACTCCCTCTCTGTTAGGGAGTCAGAACTGACTTAGAACAGACCCTCTGGCAGGTTTTCAAAGGCTGTAAATCACACAGGAGACTGTTCATCTTTTTCTCAAGGAGCAACTGATGCATTCAAACTGGGTGCTTTTGGGTTGGCAACACAAATACCATTATGCCACCAGACCTCCCTCTGCTCTGAACAGCAAAATCCTGACTGATCCAAAGGATGGGACAAAGACAGAGCACACCACGTCCTCCTTTAGGGGCTGGATTTGAGACATGTGCAAGAGTTTGTGTCCCTGAAAATGGTGGGATTCAAATGGGCCCTAGTTAAGAGGTGTTTGGGTAGTTTCTCTGTCCTTGTGGCCCAGGCATCTTTCCAAAAGAAAGCATCATCTTTTGCTATGGAGAGGGGAATGGGGAAAAGGTCCTGCTAGGACAGGGAGGAACCAGGTGCAGCTCAATTTTCTGGACTCTGGCGGGGTGGGCAAGTCAACAGTGCTTCCTCAGTTCTTCATACTAACTCCCGTTGCCCAGCAGGAGGAACGTCTGCAGCAAGGCAAGGCCTGGGCCGAGCCGAGGCCAAGTAGTAGGTGGTCCCCATGGGCAACGAGGTCTCAGGACGAGGTTCAAAGTGCTACAGTGAACTTGCAAATTTTGGGGTCCTGGTACTCTACCCTCTTTGCAGACTATTACTGAGGCTCCGATGGCCAGGTAGGGTTCCTCACACTCAAGTCCTGGGTCCATCCTCCTCATGACTGCCTCCCAGGAACATCCTCTCCTTATGTAGAACATATCTTGGCTTCTTGGGCAATCAGATGCAGGGGATCCACACCCATCCTCCCCTCTTCCATGACTGGCTGCCTCTTGATCTAGCAACTTGTCACTCCAAGCACCCATGTTATCATTGGCCCTTTATCTTCACCATGATTGGACTAGAATAGTCAGAGGCCTGGGGGCCAAGGAGAGATAGGACCCCGAAAAAAGCCCTCACAATAGGTGTGTGTCTCCCAAGTAGGCCAGGAGCTTAGATGCAGATGGAGGCCTTCTTGCCCACATCTGCATTCCCCTCCCCACCAAGAACCAGCTCTACAAATGGTGCAGCGTCTCTGATTCCCACAGTACAAGTGGGCTGTCTGTTCCAGCACCTCCCCAGCTGTGTGACCAGAAACCACTCTACCCCACTCTCAAAATCTAGGAGTGAAGTATTCCCTGGAAACGACTTTAGTAAATGCTAGAGCATTTTATATACTCCAGGTATGTTAGGATCAGTTTGGCATTCAGGCCCACTGGACTGTCCAGGAGAGCAGAGAAGGGCTTCTGAGAAGGCCCCCAGGCAGGCCAATCCCCTGCCCGGATGGTCTCAGGTCTCCTCCCACATCAGGCATGAGGGGCTGATCATTCCCATTCTCCAGCTCGGTCTGTGGGGCAGTGATGACATAAAGCAGACTTTGATAATGTTGATCTCTTATGTGGTGCGCCGTTCTCAGCCCCCAGTTCTCAAAACAAAAGAGGAGTCCGAGCACACGTTTATAGGTAAGAACAAGGAAGAGCAGCTCTTCTTCACGCAGCCTTCCACGTGGCGGTGTGGCTCACAGTGCGTGGAGGCAGCCATCAGTGGGAGCACAGCCAGGCTGGGCTCACGCCAGGCCCTGCGTGTTCAGGTCGCTCCCTTCCCTTCTCACAATGAAATAAACACCATATTTCTGTGGCTCTAGAAGCCAATGAAGCAGACACTTTCAGCATTACCTGTGCCTGTGGGAAGGAAAGGCACCCTGTGGTTATCCAATAAGTTAGTGTCAAGACAAGAGGCTGAGCTCTGTGGGACTATGGTGGGCAGTCCCTCTCCTTCAAAATGTACACCCTTGGCACCTAAGACAGGGTTGCCCTGAGCCGGGATCAAGCCCACGACAGCGGGTTCTGGTTAAGCATCATCTTGACTTTCCCACATAATGGCTTTAAGAGATAGGATTACGGGGTGGGAGCTCCACTGCACGATGAGACAGTATGTGTGAGTATCCTCCATGCGAAGATTAAAACAGCCTGCAGCAAACTGGGCAGATGGCTAGTGATTGCTGCTACCTGAGGAAAATATTTCAATACTAACCCCACAGTTCCGAGAATTAAATCAAGCAAAACAAGTGATACAGAACTATACAAAGGTCTTTATTCATTTGGACTGGAACAGTTGAACCCGTCCCCACCCACAAACCTCAGTGCCTTCAAGAGGCTAACAGTGCACCCCAATCACTGTAGTGTGTGTTCCCTGAGGCTTGGGCGGGAGACAGATCCCGATGGTAACCTGGGAGGAAGCGCTCCTGTGGCCCAGACTCTTGTCCCCTTAGGGGGATAGTATGACAGGGCCAAGAGGCCACAGAATCATGCCAGAGGTGGTCCCTGGCTCCCCAGAGAAAGGGAGGCCTCAACCTTTAGTCCAGGATGATCAAGGAGGAGAGCCAGGGGGCCACGTCCACTCCCTGAACTTCAGTCTGTGAGGCAGCACAGACTTCTGTGGAAAAGAACCATTTACATATGCAGTTTCAATTCTTCCAAGCAGAGAGGCACCTTGGGCAGATGCACCTCTGAGCTGACAGAAAAAACTCACAGAGAATGCTTGGGTCATTCCAGAAAGACTACAAAATCAAAATTTGACAGACACAGACAGGACAAAGTCTAGATGACTCGAGCCTGAGAGCAACCAGCATCTGTCTCTCACACACACACTCTCTCTCTCTCTATAGGCACAGGTGGAAGGGCACTCCCACAACCCTGCGACCACTACCTCAGCTGTAAGAAACAAATAAATATGTGCAAGCCGCGCACGTGTCCATACACAAGACATTATCCTCTTTAAAAATATACCTTGACTTATTATATGCACATCTTCAATAACACATATACACATACCATTGTTACTGTTCTATACAAAATCTATAGTGGCCAGAATATCACTGTATAAACTGTTGTAAAATTATTTATTGAACATGAATACTCAACAACAAAATTTAGAAAGATTATTTTAAGTGTTAACCCTACTGTCTGCAAAGTATGAACAACACCTGGGGCCTCTAGAGAGGCTCACTGGGGTTTACAGACGCTCCCCTGTGCTCACCACTCATTCTTCCACACAGGCAGCCTGCTGGTCCCACACCTGCCCAGACCTGCCTGGGGTAGCCTAAAAACATGGACTAGAAGGTAGCTTCCCTCTGACGTGGCCACTTCTGCTCTACACATTGCATAATCAGCCAGACCAAATAAGCCATCCACATGAATGGGAAATGGTTTGTTACAAAGCAACTAGCTAACAAAATGAAGCTAAAATGCACCACGTGATTTATACAGAGAAAGCCACAGTTGACCGGGAAACTTGGAATATTTAGTTCTGCAGGTATCGTTTTCCTTTTTAATTCAAGTGCTACGTGGCTCAGGCCAAGCAGGAAGGAAAGACGCTGTGTGGGTGACCAGTAAGCACATAATGTGAGGCTCTACCAGTCCATGACCTCCACATCCTAGAGTACTGCACCTCATCAGGGCACATTCAAACACCAGAGCCCCAGACTGGTTCCTGATAAAATAGAAGAAAAACATTTTCCATAAATATACCAGAAAGTTTCCTGAAGAATTAGGCCGGATTTTGGGATAGAATCTGAGTGGAGACCTAGCCACACCTACACGACCACCAAATGGAGTCTTCCAGGAACTCTTCCAGGCAGCTCTCACTGCAAGTCCTGGAGATTGATGGTGCTTCTGGCCAACGGTGCGGCCTCGGGACCAGCAGCATCCTCTGGGACGGGGAGCACCTCCTGTGAGCCAAGCAGAGAGCGTGAGGACAAGGGAGTGAAGAAATTCCAGCACAGGACCCTCAGGCTCTGCAGGATGATGGCTTGACTGAGACCAGGAGAATCACACATCTCACAGGAGCCAAATGCTCTCCACCTAAACACTCCTGAGGCATCAACGTCCATGGACATCAATGAACAGTGAGGTCAAACCACCAGCTATGTTTGACTTCTTGATTGAACAGAACATATTTTCCCATATTTTAGAAGTGTATGCTTTAGGAAAAAATATAAACACAATGATGGGAAAATAGACTTTGTCATGTTCACACACTGATGAATATTCACACTTACACACACATTCATCTACGTGTCTTTTTACAAAAATCACTTGGATGACCTGAGAACAGTTATCATTGTGTAGCCGTCTCCCGACGTTACTAATGGTAAGTATCTTCCCAAGTTATTAAGCATCTGCATAATTTTCAATGGCTGAGCAGCCACGCAGCTGCACCATGACTCAATGAATCCATTTCCCCTTGCTAGAAGACAATTTTTCACTATCAGAGTCAATGATGAGCTGATCACTGGTCAATTACTTGCACATGGTCTCAACACCTTAGGAACCAACCCTCATGAGTAGAATTGCCACACAAAACAGAGGAGGCATCAGGATCCACGACAGCTGCACAAACCATGCCTCCATCTACATATTATATATTAACGGCCTATAGGTGGTTATTTTTGATGTTAAGGAAAATACTGAACAGTCCAATTTGAATGCAACAAAACAAAAAGGACAGTTTCATAGATCTTTAAAAGAAACATGTAGACTGCACTACAGAAATTAAGTTAAGCTCATGCTTCTGGTCTTTGTTTGATATGCAAATCTTAATTCTAGGATGCCACCTGTTCTCAGGACTTGAGCCAAAAGTAGTGACTTCTTTCTTCTGGATCCTTTCCTCACATTGAAAAACTGGCCAGTCTACTTTTCAAAAGAGAAAAGCACTAGTTCAGAGAGACTGACTCAAAGGTTAACCTTACCTTGTCTGTGAGTGAGCTCCATGACGAGCCAATCTAAGCTATTCACTTTCCACCTTGCTATCTACCTGCCTCTTCCAAAAGCAGCACCACGTCCACAGAAACCAGCCTGGTGACTCAGCCAGGAACTCAATGCAGTAACTAACCTGCTGCTGCAGAGAGCCTCCAGGAAGCCTGGGCAATCTCTAATAGTTCTAAGAACAAAGTTAAGGAGATGTAAGGCATCCAGACCTGAAGGACGTAGACAGGCAAGTCCATGGTGAGCAGGGGACAGAGCAGTGGGGGCTGCATGCTGAGTGCAACTGGCAAGGCACCTTCACCTGAGGAGTCCTCCTGTTGAAGCAACAATGAAAACATCTTTCACTTGGTTCTTACAAGGCCACATTCCCTCCCCTGCTCGAGAAGCCTCATTCCTGTGGCACTTTGCAAAACCAATCCTACTGAGCGAGCAGGATTATGAGGAAGAAGGCCCAAGGACTGGGCTGGACCCTGAACTCTGCCATTTGGCTCCTCTGTCCTCTGCTGTGAGTCCATGTCACCCTGCACATCACCATTGCCCTTCCAGTCCCAGGCCCACTTTATTGCAAGGGCTGCTCCTGTACTTCTCTCGGGGGCTTCCCGCCCCTCCCCAGTTGCCAGGTCTCTCTACCTGTAGGTCCTTTCCAACAGGCCCCAGGTTATCTCAGGGGTGAGCGAAGGGAATCAGAGTAGACAGAGGGTCCTCAGAGAGGAGGCCAGGCTACCAGACCCTTAGGGATCTCATTAAGAAAATGCGCACTCAGCCGATGAGGGAGAGAATAGTTTAAAAGTAATATATTTTAGGGCATCATGATTATCATAAGAGTCCGGAATGAGGGTTGCAGAGTGGAGTATATTTGGGGTGTGTGTGTGTGTGTGTGTGTGTGTGTGTGTGTGTGTGTATTGTGTACCAATGAAGGAGTTTTGCTTTTGCTTTTCAAGGAGAGGAGCGAACAGGGGGTGGGGAGAAAAGTGCAACAATGAATGAATGGAATTCCAAAATCTCTGTAGATCTTCATTGAAATTAATAAAAAAAAAATAAAGTATTAAGAAGAAAAAAAAGAAAATGAGCACTCAACAGTCTTTCCACAATCAACAAGTCCAGCCAGGTCACACTACTGTGATGTCTCAGGCCCACACCTCACATTCTTCCTACAGTCTTCCGTGTCAAGTACTAAACACTAATATTCCCGCTTTATATATGATAAAACTGTCTAGGAAGGGCTAGTTCACCCAACGTTATATTAGCTGGTAAGAGGTACATACAGGTTTCTTAGACATCAATGTTTCTATCTTTAATTGTTGTTCTGTGCTATTGAGTCACTTGCAACTCATAACAACCCTAAGTATAACAGCCCTAAACCCTGCTCTATCCTGAGCCACCTACCCTTATTATCATAGTCACTAAGTCAATACATCTCATCCAGGGTCCTCCTCTCTTGCGCTATCCCTCTTCAAGGACTGGTCCCTCCTTGCAACATGCCCAAAATATGTCAGACAAAGCTTCAAAATCCTTGCTTCTGAGGAGCAGCTTGGTTTCACCCTCTACAGGATGAACCTGCTCATTATCCTAGCAGCTCATGGTATATTCAATACCCTTCTCCAACACCACAGCTCAAAGGCATCAATTCTCCTTCTGTCATCCCTAGTCATTGTCTTTAATTAGATGCTTCTTAAAATATACTACCTACTCCTCTCTCAACAAGCTCCTTTTCTACCCACAGCATCTGCATACTGCTGGCTCCTGTTCCAAAGCCTATGACATCTCCTTGTTTGCTTCTAATTTGCAAGCTGTGTCCATGCTTAGCAGCTAATGACAGGCTCTTTTCCCTCACTATTTACTGCCTCTATCTCCAGGAGTTCGACAGCTCTTCACAAGCTCCAAGCTATTCAGATAATCCTTGTCCCAAGCCTGGAAAAAGCCTCCATTTGGCTGAGGAAGAAATGCCTTCAACAAAGCACAACAAAGATTCCAGCAGTGACCAGGGCAGAGTGCAAGGAGGGATCATGGTGCCTGTGGAAGCAAAGAAAGAGGCTCTGAGTGTGGCCAAATGAGGAACAGTAATGACCAGCAACATAATCCTGACCTAAAACACTGCAGGAGAGGGTCACGAGTCCACCATCATTTCAGAAAAGTAACTTAGAGGTAGGGGAGGTAAACTGCCTTTGGGGAGAGCCAGAGAGATGAAGAGACCATCAGATAAAGGTAAAAGTTTGGAAAAACACAGTGCTCCAGGCAGGAAACAGGGAGACGTGGGGCTTAAGATATAAGACAGGACCTGAGGACTATGTGGAAGTGGGGCAGGTAGGAGCTGTGAAGCAGCCGTCAGGTGAGATGAGTACTGCAGGCAGGGCTTGGGGGAGAGAGCTGAGGGGAGTGGGCTTTCAGGACCTGTCCCCACCACTCCCACGCAGCCACGCCTGCCTCCAGGGTCTGCACGCAGACCCCTTCTGGACATCTGACTCTTACCTGCTGTAGCTGAACCTGAACACACCGCATCCCAGCTGCTGGGTCTGGTCCCATCACACCTCTGCTTGGCACAACCTCCCCGCACAGCCAACTGCTCTGGCTGGCGCAGAAGTGACTAGGATTGCTTTTGCCGTCTTGTATTTTTCTTTGAGTAGGCCCTGAGGATCCTAAAATAAACAAACCAACATACTCAATATATAATCTACTGGTCAGGACCCCTCACCCTGGGGCCACACTGTGGGGAGACAGTCTACATTGCGTAATCCTCCAGTGCAGCAAACTTTACTCGACAGGAACAACCAGAAGGTGGTAAGGTCAAAACAAATACAAATTTTAAAAATCAAGATTCTTATTTAGACAATTTAAAAAATTGTCATTTAGGCAGACTGTTATCAGACCTGCCCTAACCATCCCCATTTCTGAGGCTCATTGTTATTCCTCCAGCTCTAGCAGTTCAGGTAACCAAGTACACAACGTATCATGGCGAGGGAACCAGGAAGGCGGCAAAGGCCATCATATCCCACGCTCGACCAGCTCCAGGGCATGCAAAAGTGCTACCAGATCCTTCAGAATGCTGCTTTGTCCAGCCTTTTTCGCCACTGTGACTATGGACAAAAAGTTATTTTGTGGGCCTCAACATTCCCTATCTGCAAAATGGGAATAGTGGTCTCTACATCATAAGTGGATAGAAGGATTAAATTGGTAAATATGTGAGACACAAAACAACTACAGAAGAGGGTCAGGAACCTATTGACCTTTTAATAACTTGGAGGTATGGATTGTATACTGTTCTGAGAGAAATCTGAATGGAGATGAGGACTACAGCACGATCAAGACAAAAGTTGAGAAAAATGTAATATCGTGGGGTATACTGCTCACTCCCAGTAACTCTAAAGCTATTTGAGAGACTGTGGTTCTGTCCAGACACTCCGGGGCATATACATGTATACAAATAACATGACAAATCCACAAGTTACCCATCAAATTATTTTTCATAAAATTATTAACATTTAAATTTGCTGAATTTAATAAAAGGCAAACAAGTGATGAATAGAAAGGCCTGCTAAACCTTCTAAGAAATTTCTTCCTGAAAAATGTAATCAGAATTTCTAATTGACCTAAAGTTAAGGAGAAAAGATGAACTGAAGAGGCTGGGTCCTCTGTCTGTGCACCACGCTCTACACCCAGGTGACTGAAGCACAAGATGCACTGGTTGGAATTATAGCTGCAATTACTTCATGGTGTCCGTGCAAATGACGGCAGGAGGCCACAATCCCTGTAGCCACCTGGACTGAGAACCACACATCTTCAGCACGGCCTTTGCTGCTCCTGGGCCCTGCTTTTTCATGGGTGGTTGGAGGTTGCTATCAGAGCTCCCCAACAGCTTTCTGGGCACATGCAGATGGCTGAGGCCACACACCCTGACCTCAGCACTTCGTGGACTGTAAAGCCAGCTGCCAGCTTCTCCCCACATGGATGGTGTGTTAACTGAACCCTACAATCCTTAATCAACAAGTCAGCTGCCACATGCCCTCAATGTAGGGGCATGCATTTCCATTCCAGTTTTGATACTTCCTTTCTTGTATTGATTATTAGGTTCTCCATTTCAAGAAATTCAATAATTCTCAAGGTGGACTCTGACTAGTTTTCAAGTCTATTTTCTCCTTTTTCTTTAAAGTTCAAAAAGTTTAGATGACAAAGCAAGGATGGATCAGGCTGAAACAAGGGCAGGGCAACTTTTATTCCTTCTACATAAGCTAGAGATTTTATATCATCTCTTAATGTCCTTGAGCCTGTACACTAATCAACTCATCTGAATGAAGTACACACTTTAAAGTATTTTAAAACCCTAGCACATTCCAAGGGTGCTCTGATGGCCTTGTAACAAGAAGCTGCACTGCAATCCCAAAGTCATGCGGTTCAAGTCCACCAGCTGCTCCAATAGGAGCAGGATGGGCAATCTCCTCCTGCTGGAGCATCAGCTATGGGTCAGTTCTGACTCTATGACACATAACAAGCAACAGCAGCACATTCCAAGCAATAAAAATATGTTCATGAATTGGATTTGTCCTACAGGCTACTAGTAGAAAAGGCTAATGTGCCTGGTGGTCGGCAGGAAGTTTTCAGGTTCAAGCCCACCCAGAGGTGTCTCAGAAGGCCTGGATATGTGATTCCAAAATTCCCTCAATTACCAAGTGGGTGACACGCAAAGTCTTCATGAATTGGTCAATTTTTATGTGCTTTAAAATTTTTTAATAATTTTTCAAATATTTCTTCTGGATCAAGGTATTTCACTTTTTAGTCTTATAAACAAAATACATAAGCAGCCTTCGCAGATAACCATGAAACATGAAAAGTATTTGACAAGAAGCAGGGAAGGCAGACTGGTTTCCCCAGTTATTTCTGTAACTGCACATAAACCCCTGTAATTGCTAGAATTCAACATAGTATACATATCTGCCAACTAAAAATACTCGTCATAGATTTAATTGAGTCCCTCAAAAATATGTTGATGTGGCTGGTCCATGATTCTCAGTATTCTGTAACTATCTTATTTATGTATCACAAATCCTAGCCTCTCTGATTAATGAGGCAGGATTAGAAGCAGTCACCTATTGATGTAATCCTCTCCATCTCCCCATGATGTGGTCAATCAATTGTAAGAGGATAAATGTAGATGTAATGCCCTTCATTTGTTCACAGCACTGATGTGATGGAAGGGGAGTGTCCCTGAATGTGGTCTGCATCACTTTTGTCACATAAGAGTTAAAAGGAAAGAGAAGCAAGCTGAGGTAGAGGGAGCTCAGTATCATTAAGAAAAGCCAAGAGGGGCGTGCATCTTCTAGACCCGCGGTTCCTACATGGTAAACACCCTGGATCCTGGAAAAGACTGATGCCAAGACACACAGAGCTCTCCAAGGAAGGCCAGGTGTATAGAAACAACAAGGAGCACAGTATCTTTCTCTAAAACCAACAGAGAAAGCCTCCCCAAAGCCTTCAGACTTCAGCCTCCTAAGTTGTCCACTTCCACTAAGTCCACTGTAGCAACACCAGATGATTACAATGGGAGTTCTGCTGGCCTAGTGGGTGAGAAATTGAGCTGCCAACCAAAGGCAGGTGGTTTAAACCCCCAGCTGCTCCAAGGGAGAAAGATGTGCAATCTCCTCCCATTAAGATTTACAGCCTCCGAAAACTCTCCGGAGGATCGGCTATGAGTCAGTTCCAACTCCAGCACATAAGAACATGACAGATGACTAGGATGCTTCTACGCTGGGATTTGGTGGCACAGTCAGTGGGGATTTCTGCTGCTAACCCAAAGGTGGCACTTCTCTAGCAGTTCAAAATCCCCAGTACCTCCAAAGAATAAAGATGGATCATTTCCTCCTATGTGATTTAGAGCCTCAGAAACCCACCACAGGGTCAATATAAAACCTGGTTCCAATCTCTCAGCAGTAAGTGAGCATGCACTCTATGCTGGAAGTGCAAATTTCACACACCATGTGGCCCTGGGCTCAATGGAGGTTTTCTGATTTGCCCTGGGCTCAATTCCTCATTGTCATCCTTGACACAAAAATAAACACAAAGCCCAAACTTAAGTCAAGTCCAACTTACAGGGACCCACAAGAGCTTTGGTGGCTTAGTGGTTAAGTAGCTGCACTGTCAACCCAAAGGCATGTAGTTTGAATCCACCAGCTGCCCCATAGGATAAGGATGGGCAATTACCTCCCATGCAATTTACTGCCTCTGAAAACCTGTTGGAGAGTCAGCTATGTCAGTTCTGACTCGATGGTTCCTAACAAGTGACCACAGTGTAGATAAAGCTGCTTCACCGTGTATCTAAAGCTATTATGTTTAGCAAAGCAGACGGTCCCATCTTTCTTCTCTGAAGATGGTGGGTTTAGTTGGCCAGTCAAGTGTTTAACCACTATGTCACCAAGACTTCTCTATCTACACAGCCTAGGTCTATGGCTCAGACTCTCTATCCAGAAAATAAAGACATTAGTACCTAGACCTCAGGTTCTGGTTTCCCCTTTCTGGCTCCTCCTAATCTGCTCTAGCCACTGCCTCTACCATTGGTATAATCTAGCTGGAGGCCGGCTGACACCTAGGAAGTAAGAGTAAGAATGTAAGAGTAAAATGTGCGTGATGGCAGAGCAGGGAAGAAGTCCAATAACTCACAGGGAATGAACAAGAACCTTCAGAGTGACAGAGTACGTCCAAAGTTAAGTGTCATCAGAATGACAGGACCCAGAACTCAAGGGATTAGCAAGGCAGCTTATGGATGGTCTGGAAAGCTTAAATATTCAAAGTAGGAGTTTAGCAGGTACTTTCTTCTACAGGTAGTGGTTCTGACCTCTGTCTGCAATCACATATACACAAAGCCATGGTATTTTTATTATTCTGCTCCAAGAAAACGTGAAATGACTGTATGAAGTCAATGCTGTAATGAACAAAATACACACAGAATATACAACAGAATCTTTTGTGTCGGCCATCACTAAGCACACTGAAATGAGGTTTGCACAAAATCCTTACAGCCGCCTTTGCAGCCAGGCTACCCTAAGGACCCCACTTTGTGGTCAGGAGCCAAGCTGCCAAACTAAAGGCAAGCGGTTTGAATCCACCAGGTGGTCCCTGGGACAGAGATGAGCACTCTCCTCCTGTATGGTTCACAGTCTCTGAAAACTCACTGGAGAGCCAACTACTGAGTTGATTCTGAGAAGGGGGCACAGGCAGAGGGAGCAGCTGGCCTGAGGCAACTCCTGTCTGAGAATCTAGACCAAGACCTCACACTCTCATTCTGCAGTCAGTGCTGTGGATCACTCTCCGCCACCTTTTAGGGCACTTGAACTGTGAATTTCCTTACTCAATCAATACTAGGAGCAGAGCTACTGTATGTGGTAAGTAGTTTAGATATTTGTAGTAAGTCTTTGAGACGTGTGCTTCATGCAGCCACCAAGCAACCAGGACCTGCTTCAGAAGATCTCTACTTATACTGGCATTCAAAACAAAGCTTCACTTAAGGACTAGCACTGAGCATGGATCTGAACACTGAGAAGCAGTCATCTGCAGGGACTCCACTCCCTTCTGCTCTCCTGCTTTACCCACGGGGACAAAAGGAGGGAAATAGTGACTCAGGTGCCCAGACCTTTGCTCCAAACCCCATTAATTAATAAAACATTTGAGCTTCACTCCTCGGCAGTGGCCTAGTCTCAGCGTATGCCCACCTGTACTGAGAATGCCACGACATTATGCTGGTGACTCCCCTGCAGCACTGCTTCTTTCCTCTCTCCTTCCTAATCTTTCAGCTCTGAGAAGAGGAATTAATTTTACAGTCTAGATCCTTTACAGATAAGGACAACTCAGGACCCTTCTAGAAAAACCTTACAAAGCTGTCGCTAACACCCAGATGAATCACAGGAACTTTTTAGCTGATGTATCCCTCCCATTTCTCTATTTCTATTTAAACGGGCATTTTAATACTATATTTTAATCCATTTCTTTTAACATTCAAAAAGTAAAATAAATTATTATAGAAATAAGGGGAAACAATTCATCATCTTAACTCTCAAAAAGAATCCCTATCCATGTACTGACTGTTACAGATTTTGCCAGTTTTTTTTCCTATGTAACTACACTGCACAAACAACATACTGGCTCACAGTGTGTGATTAAGCATAATTCTGCAGCAGCTGGCACACTGTGCCTTTGTGTATCTCCTTGGATTTTCTCTTGAGATGTATTTCAAATACAGTTGCAAGATTAAGACTAAGGAGCTCTGGTGGCTTAGTGGTAAAGTATTGCGCTATCAACCCAATGTTATGCAGTTCAAATCTACAGGAGCTCCACAGAAGACAGACTGGCAAGCTCCTCCTGTGGGATTTACTACCTCTGAAAACCCGCTGGACGGTTGGCTGTGGGTTGGTTCTAATTCCACAGGACACCACAAGCAGCAGCTTTGGGTATTTTTCTTAGTTTCTGAAAAGTCCCAGATGAAAAGCTACTTACAGAAATACCACAGTGGATCCTTGGCCAAGATCCAACAGGAAAGTAGGGGGTTATGTCACTTTAGCCAGGGCAGGGTCCTTTATCACATCCTGCAGGCCCAACCATGCTCGACCCCAGCCCTGCAGGAGGATATCATCTATAAGGTGCTTGTTCCTGCCGTATACCTACAGGGCACTCACCTTTCTTTTCACAGTTAGCTACTTTTAGGCCAGTTAGGATAATGTCAACAGATCCACTGGTTCTCCAGGACAGACACCTCTGGCGGCAGCCTGAGAGAGCCCATCAGCTTTCCAGTATCTGGCAAATCATAGTGACACAGAGAAGTCATGTACCCACTGGGATCAATGGACCAAATGTAAGAGAGCTTGATCTTAATGCCAGCACAGGCCTCACAGTACTGTCGTGCAGATTTAACACAGATTAGCATGTATGACCTCAATGCCACAGAGTCTTAGGCTTGCTTTCTAGCTCAGGGTCCCGTCAGTGATGTATCAGAGCTAACACTGACTTTCAATTGTGATGGCCTTGTACTACATGCTCGTAAACACAATGCAAATCCCTGCTGTTTCCAAAGTCTCCTTAAGATTCTTTACCATTAAGTGCTACAACTTTTCTGAAATATCTTTGGAATTTCACATGTAATTTTATTTTGAAAGAGTATTTTTTTTACAAGAATGTCTTCATTTAATCTGTTATCAAATCTTAGGGATTCTATCTTCAAAAGAGACCCAGCACCTCCCCACTTCTGATCACCTCTAAGCCACCACAAAACTCATTCTCATCTTCTGCCTGTATGACTGCCTTAAACATCTAACTACACTCTTTGCTTCCTCCCCTGTCATTTTATGGTTTCTTTTCCGAAGAGCAGCCAGAGTGATCCTTGGACAAGTATCACGTCACATTTCTAATTACAGGTTAGGCTTACTAGATGAAGCCTGGCAATCTGCTCCCAAAATATCAGAACACTGAGAAACAGCAGCCCAGCTCCACTCGACAACATAGGGGGTGTCACCTAAGTCAGGCTGGACATTTTCTCCCCTTACTCTAAGCAAGAGCCAACGACCTGACAATAACTCACAGGGCTGCACAGGAAGGACCCAGCTGCCTGTCCCTTCTAACGAGCTCTTTCTGAAACTCTGCCCCATGTGACGTAATCTACTCCAGCCACACTCCTCCTTGCTTTTCCTCAAACTCTTCTGACAGACTGCTTCCTTGGCCTGGAATGCTTCTTCCTCTAGATACACACATGGCTACCTTTCTGCCCTGTTCAGATATCTGAGGCTGTTCTTGTCTACTTCAATGCTTCTAATCAGCAAACTTTTATTTTCAGGTTCCCCACTTTCCAACCCCACTGCACCTTTTATCTTACTTACTCTTTTTTTAGCAGGCTTCCCTTGAGAAGTGTAGGCATATTTGTCAGTTCTGACCACAGCCAGGTCAGGCCCCAGAAATGTGCCTGCACGGTAGGTGCACCTAGAGCAATGATGTTTCTCTCAGGCAGGTTTTACGTTTCCTTCATTTAGTTCCTATTTAATTACTAAGTTTCTTTCCAGGCATTATATATTTTTGGTTCCTCCCCAAACAGCATGCCTCTGGAAACTATGAACTTTGATATATGTCAATAGTTACAGAAAGGCTTCAGGTCTTTTGTTCATAGGGTCGCTGTAAATCATGCTCGACTTGAAGGTAATCAACAACAACAATTACAAATATCTTTCATTGTATTTTCTAACTGGTAACTGTGAACAAAGGACATCATTAGATAGTTGTTGTTGTTATGTGCCACCAAGTCACCTGTGACTAGTAACTATCCCATGTATATTAGCTTTTGAAACCTGCCCTAACCTGAGTAAATCTCATCGCCCCCAACAGACCTAATCCCATTGCTCCAGTCACTGAGTCAATCTACCTCAGAGTCTCCCTCTCCTGTGGAGTCCCTCCACCCTCCCAAACATTATCTCCTCCTCCAAGGACCGGTCTCTCCTGGCCACATGCCCAAAGTATGTGAGACAGAGCTTCAAAATCTCCAAGGAGAAACTTGGTTTTACCCTCTCCAAGACAGACCTATTTGTTTTCTTGGCAGTCCATAGTATGTTCAAGACTCTTTGTATACATTTATTTTGAAAATAATCACTTGAATATTCTTAAGTCTTAATCATTTTTTAACTTTCTTTTGCGTTTTCTAATAAACAGTATGTCTAAACTCCTCCCTACATTTCTATCCTATTTTTCGTGGTCTATTTCAATGGCAAAAATTTCCAAAGCAATGTTAAATAAAAAGGGTATCAATGGTGATGAAAATAATCACATTTCTAGGTGTACGTGCAGGATGTCTTTGGTCGGTGGCCATGCAGTTGGTTTGGCTTCTAAAATCTTTACTTCTTTCAAGGGGGTATCTCATTCGTTTTTCCATCAGCTGGAAAGGAAGGCCCCTAACAAGACGGACTGACACTGTGACTTCAGCAGTGGGCCCTAGTGTCTCAGAGATGATGAGGATGGCACAGGACAGGGCTATTCATAGGGTCACTATGAGTTGCACTGAGTACTCAACTTGATGGCTGCTCACAGCAACATCATATATATCATTTTTAAAAAAAAATCAAATACAGGATCTGCTGAGAAAATTAAAAAAAAAAAATTCTTCCTTGACCTATTACTGTATTTCCCCTTGGTTGATTTTAATTTGTCCAATTTCACTGTAACGAATCATATCATGAGTATTAGCAAACAACTTCTCACGTGATCTTTGGGGTCTGTCTAGAGAATGATCAAAAACTGGTGTTGGGGTCCTCAAACTTGAAATTGTTATCAGAAATAGGAGTATTCTTAGAAATCTCCCCAACTTTGCATCTACCTAAAAATAAATATTTAGTAATTATGGGGAAATACTAACTTTATGATGGAAAAACTTGGCAGACAACATCTTAACCCCAAAATAACATCAATACCATGTACCCCAGTATGATGCAATAAACAGGTGTCATGGATTGAACTGTGTCCCCCCCAAAACATGCATGTAGTGACCCATGAAATCTATGAAATGATCCTTCATTATCAGATGAAGCAAATAGTTAGAAAAGGATTAAGGGTGGAATGCACCAACCCTTAAACTCATCACAGAGGGAGGAAAGCAAGCCAACAGGAGGGGCCCCATTACCCCAAGACTCCTCAAGAGTGGTGTGTGCACGTTTATATCCAGCTTCCTGGGCTGGGAAGGGTCCTGACACTAGAAAAGGCCAAGGCATATGGAGATCTCCAGGGAACATCAGACAAAAAGATGCTGAAGGAAACAAAGACCTTCGTTTAAAACTGTCAGAGGCAGCCTTTCCCTACAGGTGGCACTCTGAATTTAGACTTCTAGCCTCCTAAACTATTAAGTGTCACCAGAGATTCTTTGTGCAGATGTAGTCAGTCTGATTCCTGTGCGGGCCATCAGGTGAAGTCCTTGGGTACAGTCATAGTCTGGGTACAGTCACAGTCAGCTGATGGACTGGATTGACTACATCTGTGCAAAGAATCCTTGGAGAAGCTCAATATAATCAGTCAAAACCAGGTGAGGTGTGGACTGTAGAACAGATACATTAATTATTCAAGTGCAAGTTCAAATTGAAGCCAAAGAAAACTACAGCAAGTCCATAAGAACCAAAATATGACCTTGAGCCTATCCTACTTGAATTTAAAAACAATCTCAAGAATAGGTTTGAGGCCTTGAACACTAATAAGCAATGATTTTTACTTGAATAAAATTATAAAAATATTTATTTTGATAAGGAGAACAAAAGCAACTGAAAGCTAAAATAACTGCTGGTTATAGTTAATACCTACTAAGAAATACTATTCATTTTTAAAGACATGTTAAGAGAATGTGGCTATGTTTCAGTGTCTTTATTTCTTAAATACTCAAATATTTATTAAAGCAACAACAGAAAACCACTTTCTACAGGTTTCAGTGATACAATGCTACTAATTGAACATGTTTCATTTACCTGAACATTAGTCGTATTCCCTTTCCCTTGAAGCTTATCCACCAGAAATAGAAAATGCATTTGGTCTTTTATGTTCATTTTGCTTTGTATGTGTGAATCCTTTCATTTTACAGATTTTTACAATCACCACCCTTTTTTTCCATTATGTCTGTAAAGTTCATTTTGATATTGTGAGACCGGGAGTTAACTTTTAACAAATTACAATGAACACTAACATGTTCAATATTCAGTGTAGGAAAACAGCAACTTTAAACTGATTAACAGAGAATATCGATTTTAAACAAGCAGTTGTAAAAAAATGGCATAATGGCAGGCAACATCATCTGACCTCTAATTTCAGCCCACAAAATCCCTGGCTGTCAGGTGATTCTGACTAATGACAACCCTCTGAGACTCTAAATGTTAACCAGAGACAACACCTTACTTCCAAGGAGAAGCTATTAAGTTCAAACTGCTGACCTTTTGGTGGTGGCTGTGTATTGCTGAGCCAAAATTAACTCATAGCTGACCATCTAGCAAGTTTTCAGAGGCAGTAAATCACACAAGAGGAGACTGTCCACCTTTCTCCTGCAGAGAAGCTGCTGGATTTGAACAGTGGGCCTTAGGTTGGCAACACAGCTCCTTACCATTACACCAGCAGAGCTACCTTCTAATTTCCTAACAGAGGAGACTCATCACCAACACCAGCTTCCCAAGACTGATTACTGTGAGGCCAGACACTCCTTCACTCATCAACCTATCAATTTTGATATCATTCACCACTTTGTTCATTCATTTGTTACAGTGGTCGCCCAGTAACCATGCTCACAGTTAAGGGGATTATTAGGGAGGTTACATGATACAAGTCTTCCATCTGGACAGTTAGCTTCCCTGTGCAGAGAGGCAGGCTTCTCTGTGGCCCTCAGCCTTATGGTCCCTTGCCTTCTTCCCTGCTCAGACAAATATTACAAACTCTTAATTTTGCTGATGTAAGGACTCAAAAGCACTCCATGTGGTCAGTAACCCCCTCAATGAACGCCATCTCTAAGATCAGTAAAGCTAGCAAGTACTTAGAGACACCTCAGTCAGCAGAAAGCCTCTTGCTCTGTGGAACAGGAAACCCACTGCTCGGTCTTATGTTGGTCTCCTGGTCCTGCCGCTGCCTCACACCTTTTTGTTTTTACAACTCTGCCTACTGGGTCGAGGCAGTGTTTTACACAGTTCTAGGAGTAATGTACCCCACACCCGGCTCCTCTCTGGAACAGCTGAATTTAAGGCTGGTAGGGTGGCAAAACAGACCAATCTTCACTTTAGAGTTCCATGTATTAATTGTGAATGATTTCATCATGTACCTTACTGACATTATTAGCAATCCTTCCAGTCTCTTGGTGGGTCATCTAGTCACTTCGGAATGGCCAAGGCTACTGTAGTTAGATGTCAGTGAGCTGACCACAACTCATACTGACCTTCAGACCAACACGAGACCCTTGCCATATCCTGTGCTGGCTTCATGATCACGCTCAAGCCCACTGTTGCCGTCACTGCGCCAATCAATCCTGAGTCTTCCTCTTTTTTGATGATCCTCTACTTTTATCAGCATGATGTCTTTGTCCAAAGACGGGCATCTCCTGATAGGTAACATGCCAAGTACGTGAGGTGAAGGTTAACCACTCCGGCCACTGAGGAGGACCCTGGCTGCACCTCCTCCATGAAAGATCTGCATGTTCTTCTGGCATGGGATGTTCAAAATGCTTCACGAACAACGTAAAGCAAAGGTATTCATTCTCCTGTCATCCTAAGGCACTGTTCAACTTTCACATGAAAATGAAGTAACTCAAAAGTCTATGGCTTGAGTCAGACACATCTTACCCTTTAAACAAACATCCTGGCTCTTTAGCACTTTTTAAAAGTCCCCAGCAGGTAGATCTGCCCGATACAATATGTCCTTTGAGTTCCTGACTGCTGCTTCCACAGGTGCTGACTGTGGGTCCTGGCACAATGTCAACTTTAATCTTCTCTCCATCTATCCTTATTTTGCCTACTAATCCAACTGGGAGAATTTTTGTTTTCCTGATATTGAGATGTCATCTGTATTACTTAATATGGCGCCTTTAATCCTACTAAATAATTCATCACATCACAGAAGCCGTAATTTTACTATGAACTGAAAGCACAATACAAAATTTTACCAGTGACTCTACACAGGCATGCTAGCTCCTAACCAAATAGCTGGCAGCTCCACAGGAGAAAAGCCAGACAATCTGCTTCCATGGCGATTACAGTAAAAAAGCCCCATGGAGCTGGCTTCATCTAAGCTGTAACACACAGGTCACCTGAGTCACACTGCCAACTCATGGCAACAGGTTTTCTAAGCTACATACTCTGACATTTTTAAATAACTAGAAAAGACAGACAAAAAACCAGCAGAACCAAGTATTTAGAATTCACTATTACCTTTACAAAAAGATTTTCCAGTTTTCTTTAAATAGGGTCCCATGATTAAATTATCAGAGCAGATTCACACGAGGTTACAAAAGACTAAGTCTTGTTGAGTTCACATGTTGCTGAAAAAGGTGCCCTTTATAGAGTTGACTACTAGCAAGCTTATCAACAAGCGATCTTCCACCACCCTCACAATCTTGGCTATGGTTGCAGTCACTATTGTCTATCTGTCTTGTTGAGGGGCTTTCTCTCTTTTGATGACTCTCCATTTTTCCAAACAAGTCCATATATTGTCTTGTAAAAATAAAACTCCTGATACTTTCCAGTGATTTCAGTATCACTCTGAAGTAGGGCTCTGGTACTATGAGGCTGGTACTATGGAATGGCTACACCTGGGGAGAGATTCAGGCCTACTCTCAAGAGTCTTCTCAATCCTAAAGGTGATCTGTCATCAAGTTTTCATCTTGGAACTGCAACACCTGGCCTGCGTTTGCTCTTCTGCCCTGTTGTTGTTATTGTGGTTAGGTACCACTGAGTCGAGTATGACCCATAGTGACCCTATCAACAACAGATCTAAACCCTTTTCTATCCTCTGCCATATGTACACCTCCAGATACATTAGAGCCCAATGTGGTAGTCACTCTATCAATTTACCTGATTGAGGGTCTTCCTCTCCTTCGCTGACCCTCAACCTTTCCGAGCATCACGTCCTTCTCTAAAGAACAGCCCCTCCTAACAACAGGCCTGAAGTATGTGTGGTGAGGCCTCATCATCCTTGCCTCCAAAGAGCACTCTGGCTGCACTCTCTCCAATACATACTTGTTTGTTCTTTTGGCAGTCCGTGGGATGTTCAGCACTTTTCTCCAAGCCCACAGGTCAAAAGTATCAATTCTTCTTCTGTTATCCTCATTTACTGTCCAGCTCTCAGATGTACAGCAAGTGACCACAAAGTCTATGACCTGAATCAGATGCACCTCAGTCTTCAAAGTGACATCTTTACCCCTCAACAATATGAAGAAGTCCCTAATTACAGACTTTCCCAGTGCAATATGTCTCCTGATTTCCTGATTGTTAATTATGGATCCAAGAAAGATGAAGTTGTTGACAGTTTCAATCTTTTCTCCATTCATCATGATGTTGCCTGTTGGTCCAGTGGTAAGAATCAATCTTTGTTTTCTTGACACTGAGATGCAATCCAGATCTTTTATCTTATGCAACAAATGCTTCACGTCCTCCTTACCATCAGCAGCAAGGCTGTGTCATCTACGTAACACAGGTTTTCGATGAGTCTCCCCCTCTGATCCTGATGCCACACATTAGTCTTAAGAGTCCAGCTTCTTGTATAATTTGCTCAGCATTCAGACTGAATAGGTATAGAAAGAATACAATCCCGACACATGCTTTTCTTAATTTTAAGCCATGTAGTGTTCCCTTGCTCTGTTAGCACAACAGCCTTCTGGTCTAGGTATAGGTTTCGCATGAGCAAAATTAAATGCTCTGAGATTCCCATTCTTCTCAATGTTATCTATAAGTGTTTATAATCCACACAGTTAAATGCCTTTCCACAGTCAATAAAACATAAATAGACATTCTTCTGATATTCTTTACTTTCAGTCAGGATCCATCTAATATCAGCAATGATAATACCTGGGGCCATGCCTCTTCCAAATTCTGCTTAAACGTCTGGCAGCTCCTTAACTATGTACTATTCTAGCAGTATTTTACTTGCATGTGGTATTAATGATACTTTTCTATAGTTTCCACATACCTTTGGCTCATCTTTCTTAGGAACAGAACAAATACGGACCTCTCCCAATGCACTGGACAGAAAGCTGTTCTCCAAACTTCCTGGCATAGACTGGTGATTTTTTTTTTAAGTTTTTTATTTATTTATTTATTTTATGTGTGTACCGTCAAATTGGATCTGACTGGTACAGGAGGCGATTGTTCCTCCCTCTTCAGCAGAGCATCTGGTGGACTTGAATAGACTGGTGATTTAATTAACAATCAGGTGTGGGCTGGAAGCCTCTTCTTTAAACCAATTAGGACCTGGTGGGCAGGCCTTTGTGATTAAAGGACAGAGGGTCTCTCATGCCTGGGAAGACTGATTTGCTATTTGAGTTACAAACTAAACAGTCAGGACGTTGTATTTAGGGAGAACATTGTTCTAATAGGTACAGCAGTTGTCTGTCAGTTTGCTGTACAACTTATGAATTGCTATGACAATGAAAGCTATGCCACTGCTGTGTCAAATAGCACAAGGTTTACACATAGTGGATAAGTTTTAGTAGAGCTCCCAGATTAAGACAGAAAAAGTAGGATTAACCATCCACTTCTTAAACAGCAGGCCTCTGAAAAATCAATTAACAGAAAACCCAAGCCATTTACTTAGAAACTTCCAAATAACAGGATATGCAATTCTCAACATGTGTATTTTTTTTAGGTAAATATGTCCATATTGATGCTGGGGATTATTTTACTAATTTTTTAAGAAGGTTTCCTTATAAAAGTAAAAGAGTTGATAAAGATAAAAAGGCATTGGGAACAAAAAGGTAATACAAAGAACAGCGAAATGCCTATTTTATGTGTTTCTTCTTGGTTTAATTAGCTTGACAAGGTAATTCTCAGTTCCATGAGAAGAATAAAGACCTCAACAGCTAGTCACTGACACACACAAAACCTCACCTGCATTGTTCCCAGTTCCTTTCTGCTTTTTTTCCTTGGCTAGTTGAATGGCTCGGTAATCAGTTCTTGCTGAACCCTCACTTTCCTGAGACCAAAGAAAAGTGTGTCAGTCATTAGATCTAAACAGCAGAGAAAAGGGTAGCAAGTGAACAACTGAAATCTAGAGAAGTCTTCTTTTTAAACAAATTAAAGCTTCAGTCATTATTCTAGGATCTCCAGCAAGGGAATTCAAAGAATCAAATGTCACATCCAATGAGTGATAGCTCAACACACTCAAGCGTTACAATATACATCACTTTATTATTCAGAGAAGCAAAGTTTATTCTTCCAGTCTAAAACATATGAAAAAAATCTCCCACATAGACACTGTTGTAAAATGAACTACACACTTCTCTGCTTCCTGAAATGAGCCTTCCCTTGGTGACTCAGAGTTAATTTACTATATTTCCCACATTTCCCAAAATATGCCACAAAACAGTATTTGTACAGCAGACTAGGGGAGTTCCTATTTTATATACCCCTACAGAGGCCTCCCTGGCAGTAGGCATTATACTCAAAAGCCTCATCTACCAAATTAATTTACTGAATTCAGGAAGTTTATTACTAGAGCCCGACAAATGGTATTCAAACAGATTTCAACTGTTGTCAAACTATGTATGTTTTATAAGAAATGCTATAGTTTAACAGTTACCGTTTTACAGAAGAAAAGGGGCAAAGAACCACCCTCCACAGAACGTGGCATACCTGAAACCCATTCACCATACACCATTTGTATTCAGAGATGCAAGGCTGCCCAAGGTCACACAGCTAGCAAGAAAACGAACAAGGGGTTAGGATCAAGGCCTTGCTAGCTCTTACGGCCTTCACCCGCAGATCAGCTCTGGCGGTGAAGTGGGACACAAGACAACTACCAATGCACCGAGCCCCAGCACGGAGGCGCTGAATTCTTCCCCCATCTCTGAACTCCAGTCCTTCTCCCAGTTCCTGCCTGTTTATCTGTCCACTGAGCAACTGTTGTGGCAACGTAAGTGCATTTTAGGAAGCTATGGCTAAATAAAGTGGCAAACTAGGACACCAGAACAGGAAAGACAGTAAGACTGAAAAATAAAGCAAGCTAGCGCCATGCTAGGCTATTCACTAGTTACCTTAGGATTCACTCTATTCAAAAGATAAAATGTTTTGCACAATATAAATATCACCATCAAATTTAACTTGTGCAACAAGGAAAAGATCTGATCATTCCCATTTAAAACAGAAGAAAAATTCTTCTGAGAATCTTTAAGTTACATTAAAAGTGTAAATGATATATAAATATAATTAAAATACATTAAATATTCGGCCTCAAAATTAGAGTACATTCCCCTAGGAATGAAGGTCCACAAACCACTCTCTTTTTTCTTGTTTATCTAAATTTGAAAAAACATTTGGCATGGTTTTAAAGTTTCTATTAAACCTTTAAAGATGGTCTATATCGTGATTCCTCCTCTGGTCACTAATATTAATTCTAAGGTCATTTTATCATGTGAGAAGCACAGAAATAAAATATTTCAACATTACGAAATAATTCCAATTTTTTTCAGAAGAGTACATTATCGTGGAATCACAGAATTCAACAGGGCTCAGAAATCACCTAGCCAAACCCCTTCATTTTAGAAATAAGCAAGAATTTAAGGCTTAGATATGTTAAGTGATTTGCTCATAGTTGTGAAAACTAGTCAATTCCAGACTCAAGATCAAAACTCAGGTATCCAGAGTTGTAGGTCAAGGTTCTGTCCACTTGTAACCCAGTAAGAAATGTCTGCATATAAATGATTAATCCAGAAAAATCCTCACAATTGTTGGAAGAAGAGTAGGTTATGTGTGCTGAGTGAATATAGTACTTCATACCAAATACAAGTTGCTGGGCAGCGCACTGAGGTCTGTCTCTTTGTGAGCGCTGGAACCTCCTGCATGAGAGAGCACAAACTGGGTGTCCACTTTGCCTCCTTCCTGAAGCCCAATATCTGGGTCAGGAGGCAAGTTCGGTTCCACTTTAATTGGAGCCAGCAGTTCTGGCACGCAGTTGTTTCCACTGGGGCTGCTTGAAGAGGCTGATGTGCATATATTCAATGTTGAACTGCTGCTGGAAGTCAAGGCATGTGGCTCTTGACTCAAATTCTTTTTCACAGGCAGAGGTACCAAACAACCTAATGCTTCTGCACTTACAGTCTGCACATCATCTGGACTTAAGTTGCTCTGCTGAAGAACTGTGGCCATTGATCCAAGCATGAGAGGGCTATCCAAACTGGGAGAAATGTCACTGTTGGCCACCAGGACCAAGGGGTCCATCTGTCCCAAGGAACTGTTGTTAACAGAAAGATTCCCTCCTAGAGATGAGCTCACAGAAGTAACATCAATAGTCAAGATCCCAGAGTTCACCAATGCCATGTCCGATGCAACTGCAGAGCTATTACTGTCACCAGATGCATTAGAGAAGAGAGACACCAGGTCTATGTTATTAAGCTCGCTCTGTCCTGGGCTGGTAAGTTCACTGCTGGGTGTAAGAGAACTTGCAGCTTCTAACTGAGTTAAGAGATCTGAAACAAAGAAAGTAATGAATTTTTCAGTTACTTTATGACCTTAGAAGACTGAGAAAATGTGTATTTTGGAGGTGTTAGCAAATGATCACGAAAGCAAATGGACCTTGCTGCCTAGTTCCCAGTAAGTGGACACCCTGTCTGGCACTTCAGAGGGGACTGACACACACAATTAAAGGAACAGAATGTTCAATGGGGTGACTGTCACATGTATTGTCTCAAATTCTCAAACTGACAGGGATTCTTTCATACAGAGGAAATAACACAAAACAGAGGAAATAGCTTTTGCAAAAGTCACCTTGCATTAAATGGCAAGATTTGAAGCTCTATCTTTCAAGTGTCAAAGCTTGTAATCTTTCTTCTACACACAATAGCATCTATCCTTGAAAAGAATGAAAGTTTTCCATGAGTGCAAGCTTTCCTGTTAGTATTAGGTTGTGTCAGCTGTGTATCAACAAACTCTATAACCTTACTCCATAATCCAAAATTGTCCTTAGTCATCTCAGGTGACCAACAAGAAGAAACAAACCAGCTAGGCAAATGAGAACATCTTAACCAGATATACAATCAGCACTGGGCTGACCTCAGTGTTCTGGCTTTGTGTCCAGTTCAAAGACATTTTCTTTTGTGGACTCCCCATCCTATTTCCACTTTCGCTCTTCGACCTGAAGTACCTTCTTCCTCCTGCCTTCAAAGCAGTAACTACCTTAGGAGCAAAGCTCTCTCTATATGACATGCTCATATTGCTGACATAAAAACCAATAAAACTAAATCCACTGGAGTCACATCTGCTAAACAAACTATGTATCTGAGGGCTTTCATTTAGCACTCAAATTATCTTCCCACCTTAGAGATGAGGAAACAGGGCTCAAAAAGATGTCATATAATTGGGAAAATAGTCCTCCATTCAGGCTTATGCTCTATGTACACCAGACAATTAAGAAGGGCCTGGTTAGTGACACACCCATCTCTGACAACAACCCAAGAGAGCATGGTCTGAGTGTACTAGCCCCCACCCTGGAACAGGTACAGAGAAGGAGCCACTTCTGCTAAGACCCACACAATACTGTCTGGAAGACTTGTGGACAAGGTCCCAGGGGCAGGTCCCACGCCATCATGTTGAGGAATGTCTGACAACTATGCCCTTGAATCTTCCCCACTCCACATATCTATCTGGGCCATTATACTCTGTTCTCTCCATGATCTCTCCACTCCAGGTCTTCAGACCCCCAACCAGAGCTTAAAATTAAGCATAACTCTATTCTCAACTATAATGGCTTCTTACATTTTAGAAGAAACAAATATCTTCAGCAGTCTTAAGTCAACTTCATGTTGAAAATGGGTCCATAATCTTATCTGAAGGGCCAGGTTTCACCAGAGTTGAATGTTAAGACTTACAACACTGAATTTATAAATACGGGGGGAGGGGGGATACAGATGTAAAAGCAGAGAGAGGCTTAAATGCCACTGCTCAGAAAGAGTAACATGTCTTGGAAAGAGAGGAGTCAGAGGTGAAGGAAATGAAAATAGTGGATGGACAGGCTCAGAATTTAGGGCAAAGTTTACAGAGGACCACATAAGACTTAGGAGAGAGATGCTAGGGAGCTCTGATGGTCTAGGCTTGCAGTTCAAATCATCAATTGCCCCACAAGAATAAGATAGGTAGTCTCCTCCTGTGCTTTTTACTGCCTCTGAAAACCCACTGAAGTCTCAGCTGTGAGTAGGTTACAACTCTATAGCACATAACAACAACATCCCAGGGGAAAAAATCAACAAAGTAAAAGACTGAAAATTCCTTAAGGAAAACATTTTAAAGGCAAAGGAAGAGCAGAGGTCAGAGGCAGGGATATGGCAGGATCATCCAAAGAGAGCCCCCTAGGCTTAGTAACCATGGTCCACTGGCTGGTAAGACTATATCATATCAGAACAATTTGAATTAAGAACTGGTATAATTTCTGAAATAAGGAAGGAGTGACCTTTTGCTTCTCTCGTGCTCATTTGTCAAGCACATGCATTTTTCTGCAGTGTTAGAGATGTATAAAGTACAATACCTTGGCGCAAGTTGTGCTGTTTGACCACATGAGTCTTCATGCTGTGTTTGGACGTAAACTGTCGATTACAGCTGGAGACTGGGCAGCGGCTTTTGGAAGCATCCACGTCCTGGAGGTGCTTCTTTGAGTGAATGTACAGACTGCTGCGAGCAGAAAACCGAGCACAGCACCCTGGAATAAGAAGGGAGAAAGAATGTGATGCTTGAAGGTTTTCAAGAAACCGGTATCTCGGAACAACTCGGGAAAACAGAGTGAAAACAGATGCACAACTCAAAGAATGCAATCAATGTCTAATGAGTTATACATGTAGAACCCGTTTATTTTGCTGTGTATATTCTCAACAACGTAGATAGTATTTTAAAAAGAAGAAACCAACATAACCATTTCCTCATCACTTCAAAACAGTGAGGTTTTTCTGAGGATTAGGGTAAGGATCAACAGCACGGACTCAGGATCAGGATCAAAAAGTAAGTAAAGTGCAGGCAGCTTTATCATCTGGGCGAGACACTAGGCATTCCTACCCATCATGCTATACCCCTATTGGCTTAGCAGGCTTTTTCTTGGGCCCCTGATCCCGCTACCTATCACTATAAAGGGCTTTCTGTCTTCAACATTATAGCCATTGACTACTGTTACAAATGTTTTAGGAGGTTCCTTGCAGGCTCCCTTCTCCACTTCCGTCTTCTTGCTGTTACTTCTCCATCCTGCTTCTGTTTGAAAAATCTAAAGAGTTAGCTACTTACATAACTCAGCTCCCTATCAGCTTTAAGGCACTGGCCCCTCGCAGCATAAATGACCAATCCTTTCTCAGTAGGTGACCAAATACTTCATTTGCATAACAGCCCATCACTGTCTCACTTATATGGTCAACTGCCCAATCTCTGCAAGATACACACCAATCACAGAGTAGGCTACAGTCCAGGGCCAGCAAAATGGATCAAGTTATCCCGTTTTACAGTTTTCCTAGAAAATATCAATCCACCTGGACAAAAATAATAAACCCTCTGGGGTAGAAAATCAGCCAAAACTACTTCTCAGGGTTTAGGGTGAGAAATCTTTCAAGCTGTTTTTACAAAGGACTTCTTTCACTAGAACCTCCTGTACCTATCACCCAGACTCAAGAATTATCAACAAAATACAAAATTTTTTAAAATTGAAATTCTAAAGAAATTCTCCAAAATGATTCAAAGAATGTATAAAAAGTCAGTAGTCTACATTTCTTTAATAGAGTAAGACTAGGAGCTTTCCTCTTGAAACTGTGAAGGGTGCCTGTTGTTATCACTTCTACTCAATTGTGAATTAGAAGTTCTCTAGTCTGAGCAGTAAGACAAGAAAGACAAGTAAGATACCCAGATTCAGAGAGACGTAAGCCTCTCTCTACTTGAGATTATGTGATCCTACATACAGAAGACTCCAAGGAGTCTGCAAGAAAACTGTTGGAGCTAAGACAGAAATTTAGCAATGTTGTAGGGTAGTTTACATGCCAGCGATGAGAAATCAAAGAGAGAAATTAGTGAAACAATTCCACCTAAAACCTCAGCTCAGATCATAAAGTAACTAGGAATAAATCCAACTAGGGATATGAAGGCTTATACGCAAAAAGAGATAAATTATGAAATACAAAAAGAGCTTAAGAAAAATGTGAAACAAAAAAAGGATGCTCTGTGTTCTTGGGTTGGAAGGCAGGATAGATTCAATGCAATCCCAATCAAATCTGTTCCTCTCCAAGAACTAGTCCCTCCTTGCAACATGCCCAAAATATGTCAGACAAAGATTCAGAATCTTTGCCTCCAAGGAGCAGCCTGGCTTCACTCTCTCTAGGACGAACCTGTTTGTTCTCCTGGCAGTTCGTGGTATATTCAATACTCTTCTAAAGCACCACAGCTCAAAGGTATCAACTCTCCTTCTTTCATCACTAGTCATTGTTCTGCTTTCTGATGTATAGCCAGTTATTGGAAAGGGACATCATGCTTGGGAGGGTGGAGGGACAGCTCAAGAGAGGAAGACCCTGGATGAGATGGACTGACTCAGTGACTGGGATAATGGAGGTAGGTGTGTCAGAAATAATAGGGTTGCCTCAGGATAAGCCGGGTTCAGAGCTGTTGTGCACAGAGTCACTGTGAGTTGCAAGTGACTCAGTGGCACATAACAATCAAAATTTTTAAAAAGGTCTTCTTTACAGAAATTTAAAAAACCCTCAATTTTATGTGAAATAGCAAGAAGTCTCAAACACCTAAAGTAGTGTGAAGAAAAGGACAAAGCAGAACGAGTCATATTTCCAGATTTTTAAACATAATTTACAGCTACTGTAATCAAGACAGCCATTTATAAAAAGTCACATAAATCAATGGAATAAAATCAATTCAAATAAGTGCAAACTCATTGCCATTTAATCAGAACTAATTCACAGTTCACCATCCATTGTGTTTCTAAGCCTGTAAACCCAATGGATTTAGTTACCTGTTTCTTGGTGGAAGATCTATCAACAATCTGCGTTATGCAGATAACACAACCCTGCCTGCTGAAACTGAGAAGGACCTGAAGGGCTTCCTGCAGAAGTTCCAGGACTGCAGCCTCCAATATGGATTGAGAAGACAAAGATTCTCACCACTGGGCGGCCAAATGGAAGCATCAGGATGGATGATGAAGAGATTGAGATTGTTCACAGCTTCAGTTTGCTTGGCTCCACAGTCAACACTCTTGGCACCAGCAGCCAGAAAATTAAAAGGCACATTGCCATGGGAAAGTCTGCTGTTAGGGACCTCTCCAAAGTATTGAAGAGCAATGGTGTCTCTCTGGAGACTAAGGTGCATCTGATACAGACCATGGTCTTTGCAATCACTTGTTATGCATCAGAGAGTTGGACAATGACCAAGAAGGATAGAAGGAGAACTGATGCCTTTGAACTGTGGTGCTGGAGAAGAATACTGAGACCATGATCTGCTAGGAAAACAAACAGATTCATCATGGAAAGGGTTAAACTGGTTGGATCCTTTGAGGCAAGGATTCTGAGGCTCCATCTAACATACTTTGAACATGTTGTAAGGAGAGACCGGTCCTTAGAGAAGGACATCATGCTTGGGAGGGTGGAGGGCAGGCGCAGGAGGGGCAGGCCCTCTATGAGGTGGATTGATTCTGTGACTGGGATAATTGGGATGGGAGTGTCAGAGACAGTGCGATTGGCACAGGACAGAGCAGAGTTTAGAGCTATTGCACATAAGGTCACTATGAGTCACAAGTGACTTGAAAGCACATAAAAACAACAACTTGTTTGTTGAGGAGCCTCTGGTGGATTCCAACTACTGGAGAGGTGCGGAGTTTGGGTTAGCAGTGCTCCTCTCTACAAACTTGAGAGTCCAGAAACAAGCCCACATATCCACCAACTCAACTCAATGACATTAAGTTAGAATCAACTCACAATGAAGCCTCCATTGCACAGGAAACAGGCTATCTTTATCCAGTGAAACACTTGCCTTTCAGTTAGCAGCACAACATCCTATGGACTATGCCACCACAGCTCCCTCACACATCCATGTCAACTAATTTTTCACAAGTATACTGTTAAGTTCAGAAGTTCTGGTAGCCTAGTGGCAAGAAACTGAGCTGCAATCCCAAAGACACACGATTCAAATCCAGCAGCTTCTCCACGGGAAAAGGATGGACAATTTCCTCCAGTGTAATTAATTGCCTCTGAAAACCTGCTGGGGGGGTCAGTTTATGGGTCAGTTCTGACTCAACAGCACATAACAACAACAACAACAAGTGCTAAGTTCATTCAGTGGGAAAAGAATATTCTCTTCAACAAATGGTGCTAGGGAAATTGGGATTTCACATGTAGAAAACTGAAAAGGATTCATGCCTCATTCCATATACAAAAGCAAATTAAAAGCCTAAATGTACAAACTGAAATCATAACATTGTAGAAGAAAATGCAAGGGGAACACTGTTAGGCTGAACTTTTACCAAGGGATTATCTAAAATAATAACAAAAGCATAAAGAGTAAAAGATAAATTCTTTTTTTTTTTATTTCTTGTGTACCAGCAAGTCGGATCCGACTGGCACAGGAGGAGACTCCCCTCCTCTTCCAGCGGACCATCTGTTAGATTCAAACCACGTGCCTTCAGGATGGCAGCGCAGCTTCTAGCCATTAGGCCACCACAGACCCTTGAAACTTAAAACATTTGTTTATCACTTATCTTTACCCAAAAAAAGTGGGACAATATCTTCAGAAACAATATCCCACTGTCACTGAGTTGAATCTGACTCAGCAAACCTGCCATCAGGTAAATCTTTAATGGAGAAAGAAGACTGTCAATTTTTCTCTTGTGGAACTGCAGGTGGATTCAAACTGCCAAACTTTGGGTTAGCAGCCCATCACAAAACACACTTCACCACCAAGGATAGTTATAGCCACTATTTTAATCAAAGATTCTACAAAAAAATTTTTATCAACAGGAAAAATGTAGAACAGAATTTCAAATTCTCCTGGACTTCAGACTTCTTAGAGTCATGAAAGTTGGTTAAACTCCTGAAATCATTACTCAGAAATAATTTTTAAACTTTAAATCAAAAATATTTCCTTATGTCATCAAAGCAAAAGCTTTGCTTAATTCAGTCTGTGAGTTCCTGACCCTAAGACTAACTCAGAACTTGCCTCACAAGAGTCAACAACCCTAGGACAGAGCTGGTAAGGCAGCAACAATCACATACAAAATAGCTTTTTGTTAAAATTATGCCTTCAATACTTTATAAAAGAAAATTTTCATAACACCCTTTTAAAAACTTAAGACAGCTTAACTGCTGTCCAACTGCAATGAATTTTACTGAGTCCTTACTATTTGTCAAATGTCATAATAGGCTTTTTTTTTGCTATTCATTATTTTTTGTAATCCTCAGCCATACTTACAGTGAGCGGTAGGGCTAGGTATCAAAACTAGAATTTATTCCAACTCAGAGACTCTATTAAACAGAGGATAAGATCCCACAGTTTCCCAGGCTATAATCTTAATGGGAGCAGACTGCAAAATTTTCTACCCTATGGAGTCAACAGTGGGTTTGATCTGCCAACCCTTTAGTTAAAAGGTGCATGCTTAACCACCATGCTCCCCAAAACAATTAATGACTCAACTTTAGAACTGAAACTTACCTTGTCTTTAAGCAACAAAAATGCAACTTTAAATAACTTAAACTTACACACATCTAAAGCACAAAGCAATGTTTTCAACTGTACCTTCCACAGGACACTCAAATGGCTTTGTGCCCAGGTGAGTTATGCTGTGGCCTTTCAGATGCTCTGCCCTTGTGAATGATTTCCCACAGCCTTCCACAGGGCAGGTAAACCTCCGGTCGTCATCATGTTTCCTGACAGGAACAAAAAAAAAGGGAACCGTGATTATTCGTACAACTCAAAGATCACCGAGATAATTCTGTTTAAAACAGTCAAAGAAGAAAGTAACAGACAGCTCACTTGGATTTGAAGGTTTCTCTCTGCCATGAAATGAAATATTAACCATAAACATTTTTGACCAAATCCTGCCAGTGGCTTTTTCAACCAAAGCTAAAAATCTTTTCTCTTCTGTTTGAAGCCTGGTTTACTCAAATTTCAAAAGGTGTCATGATTGCAAAGAATTCTGGCAATGTAGTGTATGCATTACCTATTGGGACAGTAACTGAAAAGTTGAAAGTTTGAATCCATGAGCTGCTCTCTCCCATAAAGACTTGCAGCTTCAAAAAGTAACATGTGAGTCAGAATCAACTCAACAGCAGAGGCTTTAGTTTTGGCGTGTCTCACAATTGCAGGCAGGAAGAAGGCAGAAACTACCATGGACCTGCAATCAGTTTGTTTCAGTAAATGAGAAAGGGCAGTGTTCACTCATCTTAAATTCAGCCAAACATTTATCTTCTCTTCCTCCTCCTCTTACCTCTGAGCTATTCCCTTATTTTCCACAATCACAATGGTTTCCTGGTGTTCATATATTCTAACTGCTCAAAAGAAACTTGATGCTTCAATTTATTTAAACTTTGAACATATTTTTAAAAAATGAGATGGACTGACTCAGTGACTGGTAAAATGGAATTAGGTGTGTCAGAGACCATGAGATTGGCTCAGTATAGGGTAAGGGTCAGAGCTAATGTACATAGGGTTACTATGAGTCCCAGGTGACTTGATGGCACATAACAACAACATACCAAATTATTAGCTTCATGCATTATTTTTTTAAAAAAAGTACATTTAAAAATTCTGAATTCTGTCTCTAATCTATGTGAGATTTGCAATTTAGCGATGCCACAATTAAAAGTTCCACTTTAATGACAAAACTAAGTGTCAGAAACAGGTTAATATTACAAGTCCCAAATATATTGATGAGGTTTCTTCCACTGTTTAAAAACTCCAGATGATAAACAAGCTTTTCCAGCTTCACATTCCAGTTCAACGAGACATGCATTCTGACTTCACATTCTAAGTCTTAAAACCAAAACCCCAAATCCATTGTCCTTGAGCTGATTCTGACTCAGAACAACCCTCCACCTGGTTTCTGAGATTATAAACTTTACAGGAGGAGACTGTCCATCTTTCTCCCACAGAGCAGTAGATGGAGTCAAAACACCAGCCTCTCAGTCAGTAAGCCAGTACATAATGCACTACATTACCAGGGCTCCTTGTACGTCTTAAAGCCAACAGGGAAAGATCGTATTTTCCTAAGTAATATTACTATATTAAATCCCTCAACCTCTGGCATGTTAAGTTTGGATAAAGCATCTAGTCTCATTGAATCTCAACATAAATCAGAGGATGACAACAACAGCCTCAATATTGTGAAGGTCCAGTGAAGTAATACAGGTGTTTCAGAGTTGTGTCCACAGCTGCACTAAGAACCCAAAAGACTGGCTGGAATTTACCAGCAGTTCGGGAGGAGAAAGATGGAGTCTCTCCCCAGGCAATTTAGTCTCTGAAAACCTGCTTGAGGGTTGGCTATGAATCTATTCCAACTCAACTGTGGTTTTCGAGAACCATAGGTTGAGTCCTCCAAGTGGCAGTCAGATCACTATGAAGTGTCCATATGACATTTTTTTGTGACTGAGTCAGAATCAACTCATAAGGCGACCCTTCAGTGGGTTTTCAGGGGCAGCAGAGATGACAGAAGGAAAACTGATGCCTTTGAGCTGTGGTGCTAGAGAAGAGTATTGAATGTACCATGGACTGCTAAGAGAACAAACAGATTCACCCTGGAGAGGGTGAAACCACGCTGCTCCTTGAAGGCAAGGATTCTGAAGCTTCATCTGACATACTCTGGGCATGTTGCAAGGAGGGGCCAATCCTTGGAGAGGGACATCATGCTTGGGAGGGTGGAGGGAGGAGAGGAAGACCCTCGATGAGATGGATTGATTCAGTGACAACAACTTGCATGAGAGGAGATTGTCCATCTTTCTCCCATTGAGGAGCTGGTGGATTCAAAACATGTGCCTCTGGGCTGGCAGTACAGCTCCTTACCACAGAAAGACCTAATTTACAATGCTTAAAATTACAGCATTTACATAAGTATACAATGTTGTTGTTATGTGCTGTCAAGTTGCCTGAGACGCAAAGCGGCCCTATATATACAACAGCCCTAAACCCTGCTCTATCCTACGCCAATCTTACTGTCTCTGATACACCTACCCCTATTACCCTAGTCACGGCAGAATTATATGTAATGTATACAATTACTTCAAAATGCAAGATTATGTATCACATATACAATTACATAACAGTAATCATTTACAAATTACAGAAATAAAGATTTATATACAAACTACATAAGGTTTTAGGGGGTTTTCCCCTCACAAAAAGCACATACTAAAAAAATTCTTTTTAGGTGATGAGGTTGTCAGTGACTTTCTTTTTACAGTTTCTTGAATTTTTGCAAATTTTCTAGAGTGAGCCCCAAGTTTTATTACTTAAAACTACATAACATGCCACAAAGAGGGCATTCAAGTAAAAAAACACATGCATGAATAGATTTTCCTGATCACTGTCATTGTTGTTATGTGCCGTCAGTTTGCCAAAGAGTTAATCTGGAATCACAGCAACCACCGTGTAAGACACGGTTCTCTCCCTCTCTGGTGGCCTAGTGTCAAGAAGCTGTGCTGCAATCCTGGCGGCATGTGGTTCAAGGCCACCTGCTGCTCCACAGGAAAAGGACGGGCAATCTCCTCCTGTGTGATTAAATGCCTCTGAAAACCCACAGAGGGTCAGTGATAGCACTGGGACTCTGGAATACAATGATAACAGAAAAAACAACAGTGCTTCCAAGACTGTAACCTTTACAGAAACAGAACACTGATTTCTCTCATGAAGCAGCTGGTGGATCTGATCTGCTAATCTTCTTCGGATCAACAATTGAGCACGTTAACCACTGTGCTACCAGGGTAGCTGCCCATTATCTATTAAAAAACTGTCAATGCTCTCAGACTCAGAACTAATTCTTTTCTGACCTTTCTGTGGGTTTCAGGAAACTGTACATCACACGGGAGGAAACTGCCATTCTTTCTCCCTCAAAGCTGCTGGGGGATGGATTCAAACCGCCAGAGAGGCGTCACCTTTGGGTTAGCAGCACAACTCCCTACAGACCAGGTTCCCAGAGCTCCCTCAGCTACTAAGAGCACACCTACCATTTTTTACTGCTGTATTTACATAAGGGAGATGGTATCTCATTTTAGTTTTGATTTACTGCTCTCACTGATCTATTACAAATGAAAACTAAAGTGCATTATCAACTTACCCATGCAAGTACAGCACTGGAAAAAAAACTTTTAATGAAATTAAAAGCAACAAAGGTGGCAAAGGTAAGGAAAGATTGAAACCCTTATCCACTTTACAGGACTGTAAAATGTACCACCACTACAGAAAATGGTATGGCACTTTTAAAAGAATCTCTGTTGTTTTTGTTACACACTCTGTCTCTCTTGTTCATTAAGAAGGCACTTGTACTGCCCAACTTTCTCCTACAGACCCCAAGGTATTCTAACTGCCTGAGAAGTTGTGGTCTATGGTGAACAATGGAACTCCTTACAGGCTACACCACCAGAACATCCTCAAAAATACCTTATGATCCAACAATTCCACTTCTGGAGATTAACAAAAGTGATACAAACAGATACATACATAGCTATGTTCACCACAGCATTATTTAAAACAGCAAAAAGATCAAAGCCACTTAGGAGTTCATCAATGGATGAACAGATAACCAAAATGCAGTACAGAGAAACAATAAAAGGACATTTCTCAGACTTTAAGAATAATTATGAGTACCTGAAATATCATAAAACATGAATAAATCTGGAAGATTATGCTAAGTGAAATAAGCCAATCATAGCAGGAAAGAGGTCAAGGCTCATGGATGGTTCGCAGAGATGTGCTGAGGGAGTAGCAAGCGGAAGCTCTCTCAAGCCACTAATTATGGTGACAAGAAAAATGTCATCAAATATGGGCGCATACTTCTTATGAGGTAAATAAGGTCTATCAAACTGTATAGGAAGGATGTCTTTAATAATGGGTGTAACTTGGTAACACCAACAAATCCCTAACAGATTTATGTACAAAGAGGTATGTGTGTGCATGTACATATAGCTATCTACATAACAAACCACACAGCAGACACAGGTATGGATATTACTGAGACAATCTAAATACTTTGTGAGACGGGTTTTCTGGGTTTGAAGACACAGGACCACGTTTTTGGGCATAACTCAGTTAATAATAGTTTTAGAAAGTATATGTTCTACATACCAAGGCGGTGAATAGTGCTTGAGGTCTCAAAATGTCAAACCACTTTATGGGTGGTTGAATGAAAAACTAACTTGCCTTGTAAATTTTCATAAAATTATAATTTATTTTTTTAAATTCCACAGAATAAATTAAAGAAATTTCTGGAGAAAGTAGCAGACTAGACAGGTGAGACTATAGACACTACTGAATAAAAAGACACTAAAACCAAAAATAACAGATATGGATGTTTATACTGAAACCCTGAAACAAAGATGTACTTTACAGACAGAATGAAGAAATTCAATGAAAACACTGAATAAGACAACAGAGTACAAAACCATAAACACTGCAGCATGGCCATTCTGAATAGCTGGCTGCTGGGCAGGGAAACCCAGGGATGCGTGGTACACACACCAGCAGCTAGCTGGCCTTCTCCTCCATGGCGTTCCAGAGATCAGGCATGTGACCCTCCTCTACTACCATCACCACCAGGTAGTGGCAGCATTCCTCTGGCCCACCCCAGCGCCACCCGAGGCCAGACCAAGCCAAACTGTTTCTGGTATCAGGAGAGTGTTCAGGTCTCTACTTCCAAAGACTCCCTGCAGGAGTGGGTGGACTGTGCTGTGCCTGGCCTGCAGGCTGCCTGTGGATTTACGAAGGTATCAACCTCTGGCTGGGCCTAGCTCTCACTGGGCTCCCATGTAAACACCTTGCACAGCAGAGGGCACAGCCACATTAGGAGCAATGCATCCTCCAGAGAGTACATCACCCCTGACATTTCAGATTGACAGTGATTCTCTCTCCACATTAGCAATCTGACTGGGTACCCAACCCCCAGCCTGGCAAAGACACCATTCCTAGCCAGGCAGACTAGCCCAGGTGCCTCTGAGGCCAGCAGAAATTGTCCTATGTTGGATGCTACCCAGGCAGCAAGAGGTGCGACCCAAGTCACATCTTGGGGACTCTACCACCATTGCGCAAGAGCACATTCTGATCTGACTGGATATTCTAACTCTAACCTTCTGCTCAACTGCACACACACACTGTCCCAGGCCAGGAAAACAAAACCCACTAAGACATAATGAAATTTCTCAAAATTAAAGACAAAGAATACATAAAGCAATTTTGAAAACACAAAGAATTATCAACAAAGGAGAAGGAACAAAACTAAGCTCCAATTCTTAGCAGAAACATTCAGGCAAGAAAGAAATGGAATGGCACATATATAAAATTCTGGAAAAAAAGATACCAACAAGGAATAATATAGCCAGAAAAACTATCCATTAATAATGATGTCCACCATCAGAGAATTTCCAGATAAACATACACCAAAATGAATTTGTAAAAATTAGGCCAACTCTACAGAAATATCAGAGAGTTACTTGGACCAAGAACTAAAAATGACAGACCCAAGCACAGAATTGCACAAAATACAAAGAAAGGGAACCAGAGGTGTCAATGAGGACAACTACAACGCAAAGAGAGGGAATAAGAAGTGTAGTTACAAGATTTAAATGGAGAGGAAGTCAGGAAGATTTCAAGACACAGTGAACTGTTTTAAACTTGGAAATATAAAAGTAATTTATAGAGTTATATTTAAAAAAATTAGCAAACTTTCTTATTAAAAACAAACAAAAAACCCACAAACAAACAAATCCAAAAAAACAAACCACCAAACCCAGAAAAACTGTTGCTACCAAAACAAAAGCAATAAGCAAAATGGTAAGAAAAGCCGTAAGTAAAAGGAACCACACACAGAGAAAAGCAGATGGAACAAAGAACTCAGAAATATCACAGAAAAAAGTGGAGCAGCAAAACAATAGTAACAAGAACCAGGCCTACTGATAATTATTAAGGAGCTGCACTACCAACCCACAGACATGCAGTCTGAATCCACCAACTGCTCCACAGGAAAAAGATGGACAATCTTCTGTCATGCCACTTAACAACCTATAGAAACCCAAGGGAGGGTCAGCTCTGAGTCTGCTCTGACTTGATGGTACCCAACAACGTCAATAATTTTATTTAATTAATGAGTTAAATGTGTCAGTACAGACAGAGAAGAAGAAAATTAAAAACATGCCTCATCAATATGCTGTCTATAAGCGACACATCTTACACACCAAGATTAAAAATTCTTGTAAGTAGAAAAAAATTCTATCAGCTAAATGGTAAACAAAAAAAAAGAGCTAAGATGGTAATATTTTCTGAGAAAACAGATTTCAAACCAATAATCAGGATGAAAAACAGGAAGGGAATTATACAGTGATTAAAAAGGTAACTGAACAAGAGGACATAACTATAATTAATACTTATGTATCCAATGTCAGAGCCCCTAGATACATTAACTGATGTGAAAACAGAAACAAGCAACTATACAATAACAGGTTTCAATACATCACTGTGGGTGACAGAACTACTAGAAAGAAATTCAACAAAGACATAGAACTAAATGATACAATTAGCCAACCGGCTTTCATAAACATATGGAACACTCCACCCATTGCAATTACTTGCTAGGGTTGATAGAAGAATTGATGCCTTTGAGTTGTGGTGCTGGAGTACTGAATATACCATGGACTGTTAGAAGAATAAACAGGTTCGTCCTTGAGAGGGTGAGACCAGGCTGCTCCTTGGAGGCAAGGATTTTTTAATTTAATTTTATTTTATTTTATTAATTTTAAGGAACATTTACAGAGATTTTGGATTTCCATTCATTCATTGTTGCACTTTTCTCCACGCCCACCCCTCCTCCCAGTTCACTCCTCTCTTTGAAAAGTAAAATTCTTTCATTGGTATATAGTCCCCCCACCATCCCGAGTACACTCCACTATGCAACCTTAATTCTGGACTCTTGTCATAACCATAATACGCTATCATATATCACTTTTAAACTGTTCTCTCCCTCATCTGTTTCAATGCAGTATACATAATTTATCCAGTTTTTCTCAGTCTTACCCCGACTCATGCAATATTATTAAAAATGGATGACCCTGGAGGACATTATGCTGAGTGAAATTTCTCAGTCACAAAAGGACAAACACTGCATGGTGCCACTGTTGTAGAATAGGATTCTAAAGCTTCGTCTGACATACTCTGGACATGCTGCAAGAAGGGGCTAGTCCTTGGAGAGGGACGTCATATTTGGAAGAATGGAGGGACAGTGCTAGAGAGGAAGACCCTGGATGAGATGGATTGATTCAGTGACTGGGGTAATGGGGGTAGGTATGTCAGCAACAATAAGACTGGCACAGGATAGAGCAGGGTTTAGGGCTGTTGTACACAGGGTTGCTATGAGCTGCAGACGGCTCAAATACTGTCCTCCAGTGCATAAGGAAAATTCTCCAGAAAAAGACTATGAGTTGAGTCACAAAGCAAACGTCAATGGATTAAAATACAGAAATACTACAAAGCATCTTCTCAGATCAGAATATTACCCAACTAGAAATGACCAATAGGGAGGGAGATCAAGTATATGGAAAATAAGTATTACCCTACTTCATCACTGTTGGGTAACAGAATGTAAAAAATTTCTTGAAGCAAATGAGAATGAAAATACATCAAAATCCTTTGGCAGCCAATTTATAATAATAAATAAATAAAAACTGGCAAAATCAATACCTTAATCTAACATCTATAACTATTAGAAAAACAAGAATAAAAAGGACAACAGAATATCATGAAGAACTATGTTATTAGATGCTGTTGAGTCAAACACAACTCATAGCAACCCTACGATCAACATATCGATCTGTACTTTTTCTTATCCTGTGACATCCTCATCTCTTGATATACTTGAGGAACTCTGCTAATCTGAAAAACCCAGAGGAAAAGGACACATTTTTACAAACTCACTGCCAACCTAAAATAACACAGAAAGAGGAAGAAAATTTGAAAAAACATATCACAAAAGAAGAAACTTGGCAGGTCAAAACCCCCTCTCCTAACCAAAAAACATTATGGAAGCAGGAGTGGCATCCACTTCCGTAAATAGCTTGCCTCGGGAAAACACTACGAACATCGAGGAAGGATGAAAGTAACACAAATGTCCAGGGCTTTCATTCATAGGGTCGCTATGAGTCGCCTACAACTCAATGGCACTTAACAACAACAACCAATAAACAAAGTCCTAGCCCAGATAGCGTCACTAGTGAATTTTATTAAACATTCATAGGAGAGCTAATGATGATTCCATTCAAACTATTTCAGGATGCCAAAGAAAGATGGAATACTCATGAACGTATTTTATGAACTCAGTTTAACATAAACACCATAGCCAGGCAAAGATACCACTAAAGAAGAAGATTATAGGCCAGTATCCCTCATGAACATACATACAAAAATTAACAAATTCTAAAAAGAATTCATCATGACCAACCACGATTCATACCAAGTGTGTAAGGATGGGTCAACACTAACAGAAACAGTCCAATTCAACCCTATCAATAAATCAAAGGAAAAGAGTCACATGATCCTATCAGTCAATACAGAAAAGGCATTTGACAAAATTTAACATCCTTTCCTGTTTAAAATACTCAACAAGACAAAAACAGAAGAGAAATTTAACATCATTAATAGCAAATACGCAGATCCACTGTGAAGCTTGTGTACATTAATTCTGCACTCTGTTTATATACCATTTATCCACTGATGGACACTTGGGACATACTGCACAGCAACAGTAATCAAAGCAGCATGGTACCTGTATGGTAACAGAGATATAAATTAGTGAAATAGAATTAAGAATCCAGAAATAAATCCATACACTTCAGGACAGCTGATCCTGACTGTATAGAAAATCCATTGGGGGGGGGGGCGCGGAGATAGTTTAACAAATTGATACGAAATCTATACCTCTCACATTAAATACAAAAACTCACTCAAGATAGATCAAAGACCTAGTTATAAAACTTGAACCTATAAAGATCATCAAAGAAAAATCAAGGGACAAACTTAGGAGTCCTAACCTATGGCATAAATAAGACTATCATATATTATTGAAAATGCAAAATCATCAGAGATGATTAGGATCACCTAAAAATTACATTTTTATTTGGATCAAAATGTCTCCAAGAATAAAAAGAGTTATCTACAGAGTGAGACAAAAAAATTCGGCAATGACATATCTGACAAGGGACCCATCTCCAAAACTTTATAAACTTCAACACCTCAACAAGATAAAAATAAACAATTACCAAATGGGCAGAGAAAACATAAAAAGACACTTCACCAAAGACATTCAGATGTCCAACACACATGAAAAAATATTCAGAATCATTAGCAATTATTCTGCCAAATACCATCAAGTCAGAATCCATCCATAACTGACCCTCTAGTGGCTCTTCAGAGGCCGTAAATCACACGGGAGGAGACTACCTGTCTTTCTCCCATTGAGCAGCTGGTGGATTCAAGCCATATGTTTTTGGGTTGGGAATGCAACTCCAAACAACAATGAGGCATCTCATCCTAGCAACAACAGCACTATTCAGTAAGAGAGTAAACACCAAATACTGATGGGCATATGGAGAGATTGGAACTCTACACTGCCAGTGGGAGTATAAAATAATGCAAATGCTATGTGAAGCTGTTTGACACTTCATTAAAAAGCTAAAACGGAAATAAATACCATTTGACTCAACAGCCCACTAGCAGGTATGCATCCTAAAGAACTAAGGGTTATGTTATGACACCATCAAATCTAAACACATCTGGGTTCACTGCTGCATGAATTGAACAGCAAAGTTGTTATTATTTAAATAACTCAATTGTCCTTAAATGGACACATGGATAAAGAAACCATGGTACATTCACACAATAAAGTACTATACAATGCTAAAATACAAGAATTTAAGACACAGCATATAGCACAGATGAACCTAGAAGATATTATACACAGAATGAAAATAAAGCAGTAAGATAAAAGACCAGTATTATAAAAAGCAAAATAAAAGTTTACATTCAGAATCATTCTTGGATAGTTATCAGGATAGAGAAAGGAGAGAAACAGGAATAAAAATTAGTAAATAGGCTATCATCATTACTATCAAGTTGGTTTCCACTCACAACCCTTCACTGGATTTCTTGGGCTGTAAATCTTCACAGGAAGAGACTGTCCCTTTCTTCCACAGAGCACCTGGTGAATTTAAACTGCCAACCTTATGGTTAGCATGACACATTAAGTACTACCCCATTAGAGTTCCTTAAATAGGTAATAGTCACATGTTAACATGGGTGAAGGGAAAGGCAATATATAATAAAGGAATGATCAGAACACCATCACCAAAGAAAGGCAGAGAGAAGCTGAGCTACAGTCCCAGAGGCACGCAGTCTGAATCCACCAGCTGGTCTGCAGAAGGATGGACAATCTTCTCCCATGCCATTTACTGTCTCTGAAAACCCACTGCAGAGTCATCTATGGTTCAGTTCTAACTCGAGGGGACACCCCCACAACAACAACAATAACAATACAAATACAGAGAGGTATATAGGATTAATGGAAATCAAATTACAGAGAAGAAATGGGGAAAGTGGCGATTACACTGTAGCTACTGTAGTTAGTGATATGGAATGAAATGTGCATATATGCTTGAAAGAAAAATCAGTTTGCTTTGTAAAGTTTTACTCAAATTACAGTTTTAAAAAAAATCTGGTCAGTGAAAACTTTATAAACATCAAAAGGAAAATGATAATAGAAAAGGTACAATCAGAATGGAATGAGAATAATGACATATTGTGAAAAACCTAACCAATCTCCCTGAACAATCTGTGTAGAATTTGTTAAAGAACTTAATTTGCTGTGTAAACTCTCACCTTAAACATTGTATAATGCTAAAAAACTATAGATCTGTAAGTTAATGCTACTGGCAAAAATGATTCGGAACAATATAAAGATTACCTTTTATGCCTTAGGAGTTTCGACATGCTGGTGAAGGTCCAACCACAACTGTCAGAGTCACAAACAAAAGGTCTTTCACCTTAGAGAAGACAAAATGGCAAGGCCTCATTATAAATATGAGAGCTGCCACAAAGGCAAATCTTGCATCCAAATGCTGCTGCGATCTCTTTTGTTTACCTGTATGACTTCTCAGGTGAATTTTCAGTCTACAGGCTTTGTCGTATTGCTTGCTGCATCCCGGAAAGGAGCAAGAAAAGAATTCTTGTTCCCTGAAGTGGGCTCGATTATGGGAAAAGAGAGCACTCACTGTGATAAAAGTCTTCTCACAGCCTGAAAAAGAAAACACACCATCTGTCTGCTTAACGGTACAAAACTCAACACAGTGCATGCTGTTCTCATTGAGGTATGCTTCACTCAGGTGCACCTCTAAAGGTACAACAGCCAAAGCAGGAGGGGTCAATGGGCCAGCAGGCAAAATCAAGCCACCACTGGACTTCCAAATGGAGCCAATTAGCAAGACAAAGTCCTCACCCAGGGTCAACTACTTATGGGTTTTATAGCAAAGAACCTGTAGCCATCTTGTGTGTGTTCCATGAACTCAAATGTCTGCTCACAAAACAAACATGAAAACCCAGTAAAAGAAATTAAAAACAAAGGAATATAGCTTTAGTCTAAGCATGAAAGAACACAACCACTGTAATAAAAATGTTCTCATCCTGTGGGGCTGGACAGCATCCTTTACACTTAGGAATATATTCAACCTACCCTACAGCTACTGTCAGGCTATGTTCCTTGAGCCCTTCAGCTCAGGGTTCACTGCTTGGGCAAGAAACATTCACTCATGGAGCTCTGGTGGCTTAATGCTAAGGAGACATGCTCCCAACCTAACAGCAGGTGGTTCAAAGCTACCAGCTGCTCCACAGAAGAAAAATGAGCAATCTCCTCCCCTGGGATTCACTGCCTCTGAAAACCCACTGGCGAAACAGCTAGGAGTCAGTTCGGAATGAACAGTGCATAATAACAACAACAACAACAGTTTTCACTCACTTGATTTTTTTGCACCAGATTCCTATTCAGTCCCAGAGTTGAGCCACCAACCTAGTAAAGTCCACCTCAGCAATTCTCAAATGCCTCAGAGCAGTGATTCTTCTTTGACAGAAACAGTCAGGACTCAATTAGGGCGGAAATCAGGCTAAAAGATACTATGTGTTGTAGCTCTTCTCAGTCTTTAACATGCTCCCACTGTGCCTGTGAAACAACCAGAAGATACATACTATACAGCTCCTTGGGGGCTCGTTCAGCTTGAAACTATGAGTCACTCCCTGGGAAAAGATGAGGCTGTCTGCTCTGATAAAGATGTACAACCTTGAAACTCTAAGGCAATGGTTTAGTTTGTATTTTACAACACATACATTAGGAGATAATGAGATTGGTACAGGACAGAACAGAGTTTAGGGCTGCTGTACATAGCGTCACTAGTCGCAAGCGACTCAACGGCACATAACAACATTAGGAGAGCAGTGTGTGACTATAATACAGTTAGCTATTTGTAGCACTGGGGGATGCTCAGTTAACAACTCAACTCACCACCATGCATCAAGTTCAAACAGACTCTTTGGGTTCTGAGGCTGTAGATGATCCCATCTTTCCGTAAAGGAGCAGCTGACATGCTGAACTGCCAGAGTCATGGTCTTTGGGTTAGCAGCAGGTATCCTCACTTTTCTTTTAATAAAAAGGGCATGGGAGGCCCACCACATTCTTCTACTCGATCCTTCCAATTTCAATCCCACTCCCTCTTACCCTTAGGGCCAAATCTTACTCCCATTCCTCTTACCCTTGGGGCCAAATTTTACTCCCACTCCTCACCAAAATTAAGTCTAAACCAAGTCTATTTTGTCTTCAACCTTTGAGCCCAGCCCACAATCTTCTCTTCCTCTACTGGAAGGGTACAGTCCCTCTAGGACCACTAAGCCTGCCTCCTCTAGGCTTCATCCCCACAGCTACAACAAAAACATAAGGAAGGTCAGAACTTTCTTTGTTCAGCCTCTCAGTTCCTGTACCTAAAAAACAAGGCTTGTTTTAAAACTTTAAAGTTCAAAAGACATAAAAGTATGTATCAAAGATATACATGAATTCTCTGTACTTCCGTCAAAATTTCTATGTAGACATAAAAGTGCTCTATAAAACAGTCCACTGAAAGAAAAAGGGATAAAATACTGCACAGTGCCACACTGTGAGTACTCCGTTAGGGCTTGAAAGCCCTAGACTTAGCCAGTTACCTCTGTCCTGGCACAATGTGCACTTAGGAAATATTTCACTTTTGTACAAGAAGGAAAAAGCTTGGCTTATAACTGTGCAACTGGCTATACAGAAGTTAACAATTCCAGTTGAGGATAGCCACATATGAACCTTAGAAGCAAGAATAGTGAAACTTCACCTCATATATTTTGGGTATATTATCAGGAGGGGCCAGTTCCTGGACAAGGACATCCTACTTGGAAAAGTAGTGAGACATGGGTCTAGGGCTCACCTTGAGACTTCATCCTTCAGACCCTCCCATAATTGTCTTAAACTTTCTTTCTTATGCATTAACATATGGTGAGTGCTGATGCTCCTTTGTGACAAGACATTGTTCTACATAGATGAAATTCTGAGATGTGAGATCACTTCGAAGAAATTCCTGGAGGATGTAAAAAACACCTTTCCTAACCAAGAGCTGGCCTTCTGAAGCAAAAAGGGGACCAATGAGAAGACTTTGCTACATAGTCTATGCTCACCATCCCATCCCACCGTAACTGTTACCTCTTGACTCAAAAGTCTCCTAGATTTCTTAAAACAGTGTTTCTCAAACTTTGTTATTATTACTGACCCCTTGAAGAATAACTTTACATCTTTTTTCCCCAACTCTATCAATGAAATTTTAATGACGTTTGTATTTGATTATGTACTGTTATGCAAATTTACATTAACGTATAAAAGGAGTAAGAATAGGAAAAAAAAGTCTCCTTGAAGAGCCAGCTGCACACGCACAAAACTGTCATAACCTTTCCTCTACAGGCCATGTCCCCACAATTCTCCACTTCCCCTTACAAATAAATAAAACTCCTCACCTAAACCTTAAACCTAAGCATGAATAATTATTTTATCACGGGCTGGCATCAATTTGTCCCTCTGTGTCTTACTTTGTAAACTCCCTTTAAACTTCTTTCCCTACTTACACAAAAAAAGTCTGGACTCCTGTTTCACTACTCTGAAAACAATCCAAATATAAAGAGTACATCAGGAACATTTTTAGTGGTCACATTTAAGGGGTACTCCAGTGGTTTTCCCACATTTGGAAATGAGTGAATGCATCCTGGATAATCACAGGAGTGTGTAACGGATAAGCACAGTGAAATTTTATCACATACTTTGGGGTATGCTGTCAGGTGGGACCAGTCCTTGGAAAAGGACATCACTCTTGGAAAGGTGGAGAGTCAGCAAAGGAGGGGAAGCCCCTCAAAAAGATGGATTGTCAGCGACTATAATGGTGGTCTTGAGTACACCGGAGATGATGAAGAAGATACGATGATGCACAGGGCACGGCAGGATTCAGATCCCTCATTTATAGAACCACTAGTATATAGTAGTAGTTGACTCAATGGCACTTAACAACCCCCACCAGTGGCTTAATGGAAAGAAGCTGTGTTGCCAATCCAAAGGCATTCGGTTCTAATTCACTGGCCACTCTGCAGGACAAAAACAATCTTCTCCCGTGCCATGGGCTGCTTCTGATAACCAGCTGTAGGAGAGCTATGATTTGACTAGACTGCACATAATCACCGAGAATACTAGAGGGTCAGTGCAAGAAAAGAAAATCCTCAAAGTGATGGCCTGACACAGTAACCATAACAATGGACTTGAGCACAGCAGAGATAACTAGAATGGCACAGACAGGATTGGGCAAGATTTCAATCTGTTGTACAGAGGGTCACTAGGGAGCGCTGGTGGCCTAGTGGTTAGGAATTGCACTGTCAACCCAATGACAGCAGAGGTTCAAATCCACGGGGAAAAAACTGGGCAATCAACCATCGGCGATTTACTGCTTCGGAAAGCCCAGTTATGGGTCCGTTCCGACTTAATGGTACACCCCACCACGGCAACTGAGCTGGGACAAATTTGACAGCCCCTAACAACCTCGGTCAAACGCGCACATACGATTTCAAATGCAACCAGATGGGGAGGAAAAAAGGGCAAAACAAAACTATAAGCAACAGCGAGGGGCGGGGGGACTAGCTCCCTCTGAGCACACAGGGATCTAGTAGGTTTGACAGGTAGCGGCGGCCGAGACCCCCGAGCACTGGGAGTCCGTCCCCGCCAGCATCCCATGCGCGATTACCGGGAAAATCACACTTGTAAGGCCGCTCCGGCTCGAAGTGGCTGCGCTGGTGGGAACTGAGTTTGGCGTGCGTGGGGAAGCGCTCTGAGCACACCTCGCACTTGAACAAGTTCTCTTGCTCGTGACCTTTCATGTGCGCCTTGAGATTGTAGATGGTGGTGAATTTCTTGCCGCAGGCACCCACGGGGCAGCTGAACGGGCGCAGCTTGTCGTGCGACTGCAGGTGCCGCTTGAGCTTGTAGGAGGTGGTGAAGGCCCAGCCGCAGCCGTCCAGCGGGCACTTGAAGGGTCGCCGGCCCTGGCTGTCCCCGTGCGTCAGCAGGTGGACCTTGAGCTGGTGCTTCCTGGCAAAGGCCTGCGCGCACTGCGGCTCCGGGCAGGGGTACCCCTGCGCGCCCGCGCTCCCGCGGCGGCCCTCCGCAGCGCTCGTGGGGTCCTGGCCCGATGCCGGGGCCTGGGTGCCGCCCTCGGGCGGCGTCGGCGGGTTACTGGGAGGCGACGGCGAAGCCAGCGTGAAGACGCCGTTGTCGAGGCGCACCAGCAGGTCCTGACCGGAGACGGCGAGCGCGCCCGCCAGGGCGGCGGCAGGGCTGGGGGCGGAGGCCCGGCCGCTGGGGCCCTGGTCCGGGGGAACTGCGGGACGTGCGCCGCGCCCGGCCTGCGCAGGATCGGAGCCCTCGGGGGCGCCGCGCGCCACCTCCAGCAGCACCACGAAGGAGCCGTCGCTGGCTGCGTCCCCCGGGGGCGGCGGGCTCAGCTCCGGGCCAGCCGGGGCCTGCTCGCGCTGAGGATCGGGGCCGCCATCTTCGGGACCGCACAGCAGCAGCAGACGGCGGCGCCCAGGCCCCGGGCTGAGCCGGCGGAACCAGCCGGGGGCGGAGCCAGGGCCGCCGGGTAGGCCTCCACGCGCGGCCCCGGCCGCTGGAAGCCCCTGGGTGTCCATCCCTAGGACCCCCTAGCAGCGTCCGACACTGGAGTCGTGGCGGAAGCTCAGCGCTGCTCCGCCCAGGACGTGCGCGAGAAACAGCGCGGTAAGCGACAAACTCCGGTGCGGAGACCGAGCTGGATTGAGGCTGAACGCATGCGCGGGAGCCCAAGTGAGTTCCGGCCGTTCAAGGCCGGCTGGGTCCCGCCTTCTCTTTGCTTCCCTACATTGCAAAAATAAAAATCCGCAACTGAGCTTTGCTGGCCTAGTGGCAAGAAGCCACCAGCTTCTCCGCGCAAGAAGTATGGGCAATCTCCTCCCATGTGATTAACTACCCTCTAAAAACCCACTGGAGGGTCAGCTATGGGTCGGTTCCGACCGGTGGTACACAACAACAAACAACACATTGAACATACCAGGGACTGTCGGAGAGAACAATCAAGTCTGTCCGGAGAGGGTAAAATCAGCTTGCTCCTTGAAGGCAAGGATTTTGAAACTCGTCTCACATATTTTGGGCGTGTTGCCGGGAGGGACCAGTCCTTAGAGAAAGATACCTTGCTTCAAAGGGTAGATGGAAAGGAAGATGCTGGATGAGATGAGTTGCCATCGTGACTGTGGCAGTGGGGTCAGGTGTGTCAGAGATGGTCGTGCTGGCCGAGGAGAGGGCAAGGTTCAGAAGCATTGCTCATAAGGTCCCAATGGATTGTAGTCAACACTCTGACACACAACAACAACATCCGGACTGTTGTAGCTATTGGGTTCCACTGAGTGGCCTCTGGTCCATGGCAACCCTGTGTTCAACAGAACGAAACTGACTCACATCCTCTGCTGTGCTGAGGCCCATTTTTTCTGTTATAGTGTCAGTCCATCTCAATTAAATAGTTACATTCACATAAATTTAAGAGATCAGGGAACTAAGTCACTGAGAACTGGAGTAACCGATCCAAGGTTACACACTCAGGAAATAGTAAGAGTTGTTACTGTTAAGTACGGATGAGTCATAACAGGTGCATAACTGACCTTCCAGACGGCTTTCAGAAGTAGTAAATCGCAAGGGAGGAGACTGCCCGTCCTTCTCCAGGAAAGCAGCTGGTAGATTCAAACTCCCATGTCTTAGGGATTGCACGCAGCTTCTTAAAGCTTCTTAAGAGTTAGGGTTAGAATTTGGCTTGTGACCACCATGTCCAGAGAAAACACCAAATGCAAATTGTTACACCTCACCTCCAGCCACTCAAGGTCTTCTTGGCCTGATCCTTGCCTACATTACCTACTAATTTCCCTCTACACTTCACACAACCTCACACTGCAACAAGCTGAATTCTTTCTTTTTACTTGAATTTCACCCTACTTCTGCCTCTTCTCACTCTCGGAGATTGAAGCTGGATCCCCTCCACCTCTCTTCATCATTACTAGCTCTTGTTCCAACAAATGTGATTCCAAAACTAATCCTCAGCCTCCATGTCATGCCTCCTCCACCCAATCTGTTCTTTGTAGAGTAGGATTGTGATAAAATAACAATACAAATATAATTATGCCTTCCTCCCCCTTAAGACGTATCTGTTATTGTTGTTATGTGCCCTCAAGTTGCCTGCAACTCATAGCAACCCTATGTGCAATAGTCCTAAACCCTGCTCTATCCTGTGCCAATCTTACTGTTTCTGACACACCTACCCCTAATACCCCAGCCACTGAATCTATCCATCTCATCCAGGGTCTTCCTGTCTTGCCCTGTTCCTCCACCTTCCCAAGCATGACGTCCCTCTACAGAGACTGGTCCCTCCTAGCAACATGTTCAAAGTATGTCAGACAAAGCTTCTGAATCCTTGCCTCCAAGGAGCAGACTGGTATCACCCTCTCTAGGAAGAGCCTGTTCTCCTAGCAGTCCATGGTATATTCAATACTCTTCTCCAGCGCCACAGCTCAAAGGCATCAATTCTTCTTCTACCATCCCTAGTCATTGTTCAGTTTTCCAATGCATAGCAAGTGATTGCAAAGACTATGACCCAGATCAGGCGCACCTTAGCCTCCAGACTGACATTGTTGCTCTTCAGTACTTTGGAGAGGTGTCACAAATGTTTAAGCATTACTGGCCTCCTAGTGAGGAGGTGCATTGTCAACCTTAAGGCAGGCACCCAGTTCAAATCTACCAGCAGCTTCACAGGAGAAAGATAAGCATTCTCTTCCCATGTGATTTACTGCTTCTGAAATTCCACTGGAGGGTCAGCTGTGAGTCTGTTCTGACTCGATGGCACATAATAACATTACCCAAATGGTTGTCATTTCAATTGAGCCTGTAGAAGGTGATGAAGGTCCAGCCACAGGCATTCAGCAGGTACATGAAGGGCATTCTTCTCTTTTAAGAACTTTGTATGATATTGTATGAGGTCTTAAAAGCAGACACCCATTGTGTATGTATATAGAGCAGTTTAAAATAGAGCCTTACCTCCATTTTGAAGTTTTCATATGAGTCTAGAATCTTAAATCTTGACAGTAGTTCCCTTAACTGCTGACCTGACAATATGCCCCTAAAAGAAACTTTATTGGTCTAGCAAGTACAGGATATCACAATCTATTCCCCAAAAAAATGTTTCCACTACTGCCATGCAGATGTAACTTATAATAGTTGAATCAATCACAGTATTATCAATAAATCTTTGCTAGTGAACACTTCCTACCCCTCACCCCCCCTACCCCAAGCACCTACCCCCACTCTACCCCAATCCCCTCCATGTGTGTGTCTCCAGTAGTTAGAATCCATCAATGATTCCTCAGGAGAAAGATCCTCCCGTGAAATTTATAGTCTCAGAAACCCTGGGGTCTGACTCCACAGCAATGAGAATGAATTGTTACTAGGTGCTGTCTAGTCGAGTATGACTCATAGCAACCCTATAAACAACAGATTTGAACCCTGTCCTATTCTGTGCCATCCTCACACTTCCTGACACACAAGATCCCATTGCAGCAGTCACTGTTTCAATCCATCTGGGTGAAGGTCTTCCTCTCCTTAGTCAAACCTCTATTTTTCCAAGCATCAAGTCCCTGTCGAAGGAATAACTCCTTCTACAATAGTATGTGAGGGGAAGCCTCATCATTCTTGCCTCCAAAGAGCACTCCAGCTGCACCCTAAGATTTCTTTGTTCTTTTGGCAGTCCATGGGATATTCAGTGTTCTTCTCCAACACATCTCCAAGGCATCAATTCTTCTTCTGTAATCCTTACCCATTGTCCAGCTCTCAAAAGCATAGCAAGTAAACAGAAAGACACACCTCAGCCCTCAACTGACATCATTGCTCCTCAATAATTTGAAGAGGTCCCTAACTGCAGGCTTTCCCAGTGCAATACATCTCCTGATTTCCTAGCTACTGGTACCAAGCGTGTTAATTATAGATCCAAGTAAGATGAAGTTGTTGATAGTTTCAATCTTTTTTCCATCCATCATGATGTTGCCTATTGGCCCAGTGGTAAGAATCTTTGTTTTCTTGGCACTGAGATGCAATTCAGATTGAAGACCACATTCCTTGACCTTCTGCAACAAGTGCTTCAAGTCCTCCTTGCTTTCAGCAGGCAAGGTTGTATTAACTGCATACTGCATGTTATTGATGGGTCTCCCTCTGATCCTGATACCACATTTCTCCTTATAAATCCAGTATATCAAATAATTTGCTCAGGATACAGATTTGATCAGTATGGATAAAGAATACAACCCTAATGCACATCTTTCTTAATTTTAAACCTTGTAGTGTTCCTTTGCTCTGTTCACACAACAGCTGCCTAGTCTAGGTATAGGTTTCACATGAGCACAATTAAGTGCTCATTCCCATTATCCTCATTGTTAGCCATACTTGTTATGATCCACACAGTCAAATGCCTTTGCATAGTCAATAAAGCACAAATAGACATTTTTCTGGTATTCTTTACTTTCAGCCAGGATCCATCTGATATCAGCAATGATATCCCTGGTGCCATGTCCTCTTCTAAATCCTGTTTGAACGTCTGGCAGTTCTAGGTACTATTCTAGCCATTTTGAATGATCGTCAGCAATATTTTGCTTGCATGTGATATTAATGATATTGTTCAATAGTTTCCACATTCTGTTAGATCACCTCTCTTTGAAACGGTAACAAATATTAATATCTTCCAATCTGGTGGCCAGACAGCTGTCATCCAAATTTCCTGGCATAGACTGGTGAGTGCATCCAAGGCTGCATCTGTTTACTGAAACAAGTCATTGGTACCCTATTGATTCCTAGGGCTTTATTTTTTGTCAATGCTTTCAATGCAGCTTCCACTTCCTCCTTCATTACCATTGTCTCTTACTCATAGGGTACTTCCTAAAATTTTTCAGTGTCAGTTCTTTTTGGTACAGTGAATCTGTATATTCCCTCCATCCTCTTTTGAGACTTTCTTGGCCATTCAATATATTGCCCATAACATCTTTCAATATTGCGACTGAAGGTTTAAAATTGTTTTTTCAGTTCTCTCAGCTTGAGAAATGCGGAGCAAATTCTTCCCTTTTTATCTTTCAACTAGATTGTGCTCTCTGCACATTCTCTTATAACGAGAGGAGCCCCAAAATAGGCATGATCGAGAAATTAATTTTTATAGCAGTTACCTATACTGCCATTGTCTTGTCCTGTGACCATCCTGTAATAAACTGAATGGCACATACCTTTAATCAAGCCTGTGATCCTATTTATGGAGCTCTGTGCCTTAGTCTGCAGTGAGTCACCGACAACCCAAAGCTGTGCCTCTCCAGCCTTTCCAACCCACCAGGCCCTCTTGGGAGAAAGACGGGCAATCTCCTGTCTGTAATTTACAGCCTTGCAAACCTGGTGGAGGATCATTATGAGTCAGAACCAACTTGATGACAGTGAGTTTTAATTTTTTTAATTATGTGTTTTCCATCTGTCCCTGCTAAACCCTAGCTTTTAGGAAACCTATATTTAACTTCCTTGTCTTTCACACAATTATTATTTTGTAACTTTCAGTTCCTGCTCCAGCTATTAAAAAATGCCTTCTTCCTCATTTTCCAACAGTGGCCGTTTTCACACAGTGAATCTGAATGTCTTCCCAGCCTGGACTATTACCAGCCCTTAATAACCAATTTTGCTTTTATACTGAGCAGACTTCATGATGGTTTTCTTTGACAGGATCATGTTGTCGACCAAAGGAAAAGACAGAAACAGGGACACACAGGAATGGGGGTCAGGCCAGAAAGCGTGAAGGCAAGGGGCTAACAGCTGGGAGAATTGCAGCCCCTTTGCTATGCCTTTCTGGGTTTACATTGAGAATCATCAGGAAGGTAAACAAAGGAAAACAACAAGGGAGTGTTGCTGTTGTTGTTGTTGTTATGTGCCGTCGAGTTGCTTGCGACTCATATAGACCCTATCTAAACTTGGCTCTCTCCTGTGCCAATCGCACTGTCTCCGATACACCCATACCGATTATCCCAGTCACTGAATCAATCTACCTCATAGAGGGCCAACCCTCCAGAGCTGTCCATCCACACTACCAAGCATGATGTCCCTCTCCAAGGACCAGTCCCTCCTTACAACATGTCCAAAGTATGCTGTATGGAGCCTCAGAATCCTTGACTCCAAGGAGCCGCCCGGTTTAACCCTCTCCAGGATGAATCTGTTTGTTTTCCTAGCAGTCCATGGTACCCTCAATACTCTCCAGCACCACAGCTCAACGGCATCAATTCTCCTTCTTCCTCCCTAGTCATTGTCCAACTCTCTGATGCCTAACAGTGATAGCAAAGACCATGGCCTGTATCAGATGCACCTTAGTCTCCAGAGAGACACCATTGCTCTTCAGAACTTTGGAAAGGTCCGTAACAGCAGACTTTCCCATGGCAATACGTCTTTTAATTTCCTGGCTACTGGTGCCAAGAGTATTGACTGTGGAGCCAAGCAA
>NW_006399911.1:3131956-3159026 GCF_000299155.1 Elephantulus edwardii | reverse complement strand
TCCTTGAAGTGTCCCACTTTTCTGCCTGTGAAGATTTCTATCTGGATCACAGGGAAGTCTTTTGTAAATAAGGCCCAGTTCTTCTCTATTTCTTACCTTATTCTTATCTCAGGAGGGAGGGATTCAGTAAATGCAAACTAAGAATTATGTAGACTCTTAAGGAATGCCTTAGTGCCACAGGGTGAATTCTAGCTTGTATTACGCTTCCCTCATATCCTGATGTAGCATTTGGTTTATTATTAATATTAAATTTGATATTCGGCTTCTCACAGGATCAAGCTGATAACAACAATTTAACAGATTAGAAAGGAGCCAAAGGTAGTAGTAAATTTCTGTTAACGATGGAAGAAAGATTCCAAAATGGAGAGTATAAATAGCTGCATAACTCTAGAATATAATCAGATCACTAAATGGTATGTGTAGATACTCTGTGTTTTTCTATGTATATTCTCAATAACAACAAAATAAATAATTTTTTTAAAAAGGAAATATTTTTTATAATGCTCACAGATAAGAGAGATATAACAAATAATAACAAACACCCTGCTCTTGTTAAAATCTACTGCTTAACTCGGCATTATTCTTTGGTCCTTTATAGTCTTGTCCTCTTACATCTTTGCTCTCATCTGCCCTGAATCCCCCTCTTCCCTCTACAGTCCCACTGCCCACCTCTCTTGAGAGGACAAGCGAGGTCCAAGCTCAGAGACTCTGTACCGCTCTTCTCTTTGCTTCCTCTGGAAGGACTCTGCTAACCTGCTGCTCACAAGTAGACCCTTGAAGAGAGCTCCCTTACTTTCCACCTCCTCTTTTTGCTCATCTTCTTTTATAGTTCCCCTTAAGCAGTTGGTTTTTTTCTGTCCCTTTTCTAATTTATTGTGTGTCTCTGCCTTCACAAGAACAGGAACTGTGTCTGTCACATTCATCACTGTATTCCCAGATCCACCCAAGGAAGACTTACAAGAAACATTTATTAAGTAAGCAAATGTTTTGTTAGTATGAAAAGCCTTTTCAACATTATTAAGTGTTTCAGTAACATTAAAAAGGACCCGCAGTCACCATTGAGTTGATTTTGGTCCCATGTGTACCACCCACTGTAGACTGGTTCTTCACAGGATTTTCAATAGCTGCTTTTTCAGGAAGAGATCACCAGAAATGGTATGTTGTTGTTTTTAAGTGCCATCAAGTCAAGTACAATTCATGGCTATTCTGTGAGCAACAGATCTGAACCTTGGCCTGTCCTTCACCATCATCATGGTCTCTGTTATGCTCAAGCTCATTGTGGTAGTTATTGCGACAATACAGCTCCTTGAGTGTCTTCAATTTTGCCAATCCTCTACTTTTCCCAACATGATGTCTCTTATGTAAGGACTGGTTTCCCCTGAAAAAAATGCCCAAAGTAAGTGAGATAAATAATAAGCCTTTGAAAACCCTACAGAAATGGTAATTGGATATATAGGTATATAGATAGATGATAGATAGATAATAGATTAATAGATAAATAGATAGATAGATAGATGATAGGTGGAGTTATGCTCAAAATATGTTACTCCTAGACCATTCAGTGGAAAAAAAAGAATAGTTTTTCAACAAATGATGTTGAGGCAATGAAGCAACTGAAAATACCATAGCTTGGGTAAGGCACCCTTGGGTCTTTAAAGTGCCATCCTTACTCTTTAGCATTTTAAAGAGATCCTTGAGACAGCAGACTTTTCCCAAAGCAACACATCTACACAATCGGACTATTTGCACAAAAGGATGAAGTTGGATCCTACTTCACACTATACGCAAAAATTAAGTCAGATTTTCAAATACCTAAATGTAAGAGCTAACAACACATGAGGACTAAGATTCAAGTCTTTGTATTTAGCAATGATTTCTTAGCAATTATTACCCAACAAATGCTGGGCATGTTGCCATGCATGAATAGAGCCAGTAGATACAGTGAAGAGAAGTCACAACTTTGTTAAGATTGTACACTCGCTGAGAAAGAAGGGAACAGCCTTCATATGCTATGTGCAGCTGGTGCTTTGCAGACTTCTTTATAGTGTAGCATAGGGGTTTCATCATAATTTTTCCTACATACTATTAAGTAAAAAGATGTTTGTTTTGTTTTTTGTTGGGGAAATCTGCTATCAAGGGCCTCTTTAGAGTGCTAAAGAGCAAGAATGTCACTTGAAAGACAAAGCTGTTCCTGACCCTAGTCTCAGTATTTCAGTTGCTTCATACGCATGTGAAAGCTGGACAATGAAGAATACTGAAGAAGAACTGATGCCCTTGAATTGCAGTGTTTATAAGGAGTATTGACCATAAACTGCCAAAAAACCAAACAAGTCTGTCTTGGAGGAAGTACAACCAGGGTGCTCTTTACAGGTAAGGATGGAGCTCTTTACAGGTTGTTAGGATGCACCACTTTCTAGAAAAATATATCTTGCTTGGAAAAAGTAGAGGGCCAGTGAAAGAGAGGAAGGTTTTCAATGATATGGACTGACACAGTAATTGCACCAGTGATCTTAGCACTCAGCACAGCAAAGAGAGTAAGGATGGTGCATTATAGGGCAAAGCTTCGATCTGCTTTTCATAGGGTTGCTATGAGTCATATTCAACTTCACTATTCTTGAACAACAATAACAATTTTCTAAAACTAACAGGTTAAGCATGCACAAAAGAAGCTATCAGGATGGAGGTTCCCAGTATATTCACAAAATAGTAGCTTAACTTTACCCCAAAATGGATGTCAGAAGAGACTGAACACTAGAACACAGCAACCAAAACAAAGGGAAGAAATACTGAAGAGAGAGGAATAGAATATTTAAAAGCACAGTTTAAGAAAACAAATAAAATATTATATAGAAATATGGGGGAAACCTGAAATTAGAAAACCAAAAGAAGGTCAATATTTTGATTAGGCCTGGTGGAGAGAAGGCCTATGCTTGACTTGCTCCTGACTATGATGCTTTGGATGTTACCAACAAAATTGGGACCATCAAAACTGAGTCCAGCTGGCTCAATCTAAATACAATTTTTTTTCTCATACAAAAAAGAGAATACTTTCAACATTGTACCAAAAACAATTGGTTAACACTGAACAATTTCAGAAAGTACCATATGATCAGGAATAGTAATGGATAAAGAAGTCCAAGCTATACTGAAGACATTTGCATAATATAAGGCTCCAGGAACTGATGGAATATTGATTGAGGTGTTTCTATAAATAGATGCAGCCTTGGACATGCTTACTAGTCTATGCCAAGATATGAGGGAGACAACTACCTGGCCAACTAAGTAGAAGAGATCCAAATTTGTTTCCATTTAAAAAAAGTATGATCCAACACAGTGTGACAAAATATGGATTACATTTCAATATCAAGAAAATAAGTCTTCATCTCTAGGCCAATAGGCGATATCATGATAGATGAAGAGAAAACTGTGACAATGGGCTCAAAGATTATGAGATTGTCACAAGATAGGACGAGGTTCAGATCCACTGTTCATTAGGACCCTATGAGTCAGACTTAACCTGACACCCCTTAACCCTACATCATCTAACAACAATCATTATCAATAATCACAGGCAAGTAAAATCTTACTGAAGATAATTAAAACCACGTAGGACACTGCATGGACAAGGAATGTTCAAAAATCCAAACTGGACTGAGATGAGGCCATAAAAGGAGAGCTATCATTGCTGATGTTAGATGGATCTTGACTAAAAGCAGAGAATACAAAAAAAGATGTTTCTTTGTGTTTTATTGATTATGCAAAGGCATCTGTGTATATCACGACAAATTAGTGATAACCTTGAGAAGAATGGGAATTACAGACAACTTAATTGTGCTCATGAGATTCCCTTGTTTGAACAGAACAAGGGAACACTGCATGGTTTAAAATCAGGAAAGGTATCTGTTAAGTCTGTATCCCCATATCTATTCAATCTATATGCTGAATAAATAATTCAAGAAGATGGACTAAATGAAGAAGAATGTGACATTAAAATAGAAGATTCATCAACAACCTGCATTATGCTGATGGCATAAACTTGCTTGTAGAGAGTGAAGACTTGAAACACTGTAGAATAAAGACTACAATCTGTATGTGCTATATTGGTTATAGCACAACATAAAAAAAAAAAAAATCCAAAAACACAACCAAACCAAAAACCAAAAAAAAATCTTCACAACTGGATCAATAGGCAATATGATAAGTGGAAAAAAGATGTGATCCACAGTTAAAAACATTTGCATAGCCAGTAAAATAAAGACATTCTCCTGATAGTCTCTGCTTTCAGTCATGTTCCATCTGATTTCAGTAACAGTAACTATTCTGGTTTTTTCTTCTCTTTCTTTGTAATGACATTTTACTATCTCCATGGATGCGATCTTTGATGTCTTCCCATAGTTCCTCTGGTTTTCGATCACTGGTGTTCAGTGCCTCAACCCTGTTTTTAAGATGACTTTTCAATTCAACTGGGATAGACTCAAGGTCATATTTTTGTTCCTGTGGACTCGTTTTCATTTTCTTCCGCTAGAATTTGAACCTCCGTGTGAATAATTGAAACTCTATTCCACAATCAGCATCTGCTCTGGTTTTGAGTGCAAAGAATCACTGCTTCTCTAGTGATTCCTTCCACAAATGCAGTCATCCTGATTCCTGTGCAGTCCAACAGGTGAGGTGTGTGTATTGTGGTGTTTGGGGTTTGTTTGTTTGTTTGTTTTTAAAAAAGGTATTTGCTATGAATAAATCATTGAGCATACAAAATTTGATCTCTGGCCTCATTCCTGTCACCAGATCCATACTTCGCAACTACCATTCCTTCCTCAGTGTTTCCAACTTTCATATTCCCAGTCTCCAGTCCAGTCATAATCTTAATGAATCTTGATTGCATGTTTGGTCAATTTGAACTGCAAAAGTTGGTAGAAACTCAAACTCCTCCATTTTATCTTTAGTTAGTGCATATACTTGAAAAATTGTCATAATAAAAGGTCTTCCTAGTATGCCTGTGGATAGTATCCTATAAATCACAGCTCTGAACTTCAGGGTGGCTCTTGAAATTGTCTTTTTAACTCTGAATGCAACACTGTTTCTCTTCAGTTTCTCATTCCCAGCATAGTAGATCATGTGATTGTCTGATTCAAAGTGGCCTGTGCTTGGCCATTTCAGTTCACTGGTGCCTAGAATGCCAATCATCATGCTTCCCGGTTCATTTTTTAACAACATCCATTTTTCCTATATTCAGACTTGGTACATTCCATGTTCCAATTATTAATGGTTGTTTGCAGTCATTTCTACTACTCTTTGAATGACTTCCTACCTGGACTCTACATCTAATACTGTAACTACCCACATTCCTAGAGGTCCCTTTATACCTACTCTAGTTGTTATTGTTAAGTGCTGTGGAGTCTCACAGCAACCTTATGAACAACCAGTCTGAACCTTGTATTATCCTGCATCATCCTTATTAACATCCTGAACTCACTTGAGCCCCTTGTGGCAGTCACTGTACTCATCCATCTTGTTGAGGGTCTTCCTCCCTTTCACTGACCCTCCACCTTTCCAAGCACGATGTATGTCCCTTTCCAAGGAATGTTTTAGTTGTTGTTGTTGATTGTCTTTGAGTTGAGCACGACTCATAGCGACCCTATGAACAAAAGGCCGGAAGCTCGTCTACAACTATCATTTATCAGAGTTCATAGAGTTTCTGCAGGCATGTTTTTTTAGGAAGTGGATGCCACTCCTGCTTCCAAGGAATAGCCTCTCCTAAAAAACAAGCCCAAAGTATAAAAGACAAATCTTTGCCATCCTCACCCCCAAAGAGCTGCGGGGTTGCCCTACTTCCAAGGCAAGTTTGTATCATCTGCATAATGCAAATTTTCTTCCTCCAATCGTGATGGCACATTCCTCTTCATAGAGTCCAGCTTCGTGTATTATTTGCTCAACATACAGATTGAATAAGTATGGGAAAGGATGCAGCCCTGGGGCATACCCAACCTGCTTTTAAGCCATGCAATGTTCCCTTGCTCCGTTCAGACAACAGCTTCTTGGTCTAAGTATAGATTGCACATGAGCACAATTAAGTGTTCTGGAATTCCCATTCTTCTCAATGTTAGCCATAGTTTGTTATGATCCACACAGTCAAACACCTTTGCACAGCCAATAAAACACAAATTAACATCCTTCTGATATTCTCAGCTTTCACCCAGAATCCCTCTGACATTAATAATGACATATCAGGTGTCACAGCCTCTTCCAAACCCAGCTTGAACTTTTAGCATTTCCCTGGCAGGCACTGTTCTAGCCATGTTTGGATGATCATAAGCAATATTTTGCTTAAGTTGGGTAAAATAAACAGTATCTGCCGGAGAAAGATAGGCAAACTCCTCCTCTGAAAACCCACTGGAGGACCAGCTATGAGTAGGCTCTGACTTCATGGCCATAAGTTTTAGGTTTTTATTTAATTCTTGAAGTTCAATAAGGAAATATAGCAACTGGTGCCACCATGTGATAGGATGCTTTTCTATTGAGTACATTCACACCACTGGTCAATGAGGTCCAGTCCTCCCAGATACAGTCATTTCTCCAGGATGTGCCACTTCATACAAAATCTCACAACACAGCAATATGAACCGTAACCATTTTTCCCCCCTCTGGGGCAATTTTACAAATTCCTTCCTCATCACTAGTGTATACTATATGTGTGGGGAAAGCCTACCAACAACACCCAGAGGTTAAAAAAAAAAAAAGTTAAGTAGTTACATATATCATGGGCAATGAAAGTGTTGTTAAACATTTTGAAAGGATTTTTCTTGGTCTATTATAATAGCCTACAGCTGCCTTTGTGCCTCACTCCTTTCCCTGGAGTTCCTGAATGATTCCACTCCAGGTTGTCCTCCCACCCATATTTCTGCCTCCAGGGTCCCTGCCTCCTCTGTCATCCCTCCCCTGCTGGGATCCTCTGGCTTCAGCAGAGGCTATCCTCGCCCACTCCCCCGCTGCACAAACCTGAAGGAGACAGGTCCTCTTTTTCCAGGGTCTCAGAGGCCATCCAGAAGCACATGCATCCCTCGAAGGCAACACAAACCCTCACTAACTTGCTGAGCCCTTCCTTCCCCAATTGCCTACACTTCCTGAATCAGCATCTCCAGGAACTTGGGTGCCATCTCTACTTCTTCTCCTCCCTCCTCCAAAGTAGTTAAGCAGTTGCCAAGTCCTGGAAGATGGAGCTTCCAGACTGTTCCAGGATCCATCTATCATTAGCCATTTCTGCTGTTGCTACTTGATTTAAGCCTAGCAGTGACCTTCCAGTCTGCTCACTATGTAGCATCCAGTTTATCTTTAGAAATCTGGAAAGACTCACCACTGCCCAAAAATTCAATTTGAGATGCTTACCCCTTCTTGATCTGGTCCCTTCCCCATATGTCCAGCTTCATGTTCTGCACGGTCAATGTTTCAGGCCCTCAATTTAGAGGAAGGGGCATTAAGACTCAGAGGTAGAATTAGGTCAGTCCTGGCCAGAGCAGAGCTGAGATTCAAATGTAGACCTGCTGCTTCATAAAGAGGGGGGAAAGGCCGAGTTCTAGACGCTACTGTTGTTGGTTTTGTTTTTTTTTAAATAAACCTAAAAAATATTTAATCTGATTTGTCAGTAGAAATAAAAAATCAGAACTCTATAAATAATAACAATGGTAATATTGTTATTTTTGTACAGTAGTATTATATTTAAAAAGCATTTTTTAAAAAATTCATTTTAATGAAAGTTTACAGAGACTTAGGGTTTCCAGTCATTCATTGTTGTACTTTTCTCCCTACCCACCCCTTCCCCCCAATTCACTCTTCTCCCTGAGGAAAAAAAAAAAGAAAAACTCTTTCGTTGTTATTCAGTTCCTCCCCCCAAGTCCATTCCACTATGCAGCCTTCACTCTGGACTTCTGTAGTGACAGGAATACCCATTCATATGTCCCTTTTAAACAGTTCTATCCCTCATCTGTTTCAATGCAATATACATCATTCCTCCCCTCCTTTTCTGTCTTCCCTCAACACCGATGTTGATTGTCATCGAGTCGGGCATGAGTCATAGTGACCCTATGAACAAAAGACCTGAACCGTGTTCTATAACTAGCATCATTTCTCTAAGTTCATAGAGTTTCCAAAGACATATTGTTTAGGAAGTAGATGCCACTAGTACCTCAAAAACATTCATTTTAAATCAAACCACTGACTGAAGCCTGTTTTGACTTCCCTTTCCCAAAATGAAGGAACAACAGCCAAACAGTCACATGCTCATCCCAGCTTTACCATGTTTCTCCAGGTATATCTTTACTCCTGCAAACAGATTGTTAGTATGGGCCCGTTGTGTACTGTTGAATTGGAACCAACCTATAGCTGACCCTTCCATGTGTTTTCAGAGGCAGCAAATTACATGGGAGGAGACTGTCCATCTATCTCCCACGCAGCACTTGGTGGATTTGAACCATGTGCCTTTGGGCTTGCAACATAGCTCCTTACCACTTGGCCACCAGACTCCCTAATCTGAGCCTGTCAAATTGTTAGGCCATCAAGTCAAGCACAACTCATAGCAACCCTATGAACAACTAATCTGAACTCTGCCCTATCCTGTGCCATCCTCACCATCTCTGACACACTTGAGCCCATTGCTGTAGTCACTGTGCCACTTCATCTGGTTGAAAGTCTTCTTCTCTTTTGCCGTCCCTCCAATTTTCCAAGCATGTTGCCCCTCTCCATGGAATAGCCTCTCCTAGTAACATGCCCAAAGTATGCAAGATGAAGCTTTATCATCTTTGCCTCCAAGGAGAACTCTAGCTGCACTTTCCCCAAGACATAGCTGTTTGTTCTTTTGGCAGTCCATGGGATATTCACTCTTCTCAAATACCACAGCTCAAAGGCATCAATTCTTCTGTCATGTTATACATTGTCCAGCTCTCAGCAGCATAGCAAGTGATTGAAAGGATCATGGCCTAAATCAGGCACACCTTAGTCCTCAGACTGACATCATTGCTTCTCAATAATTTAGAGAAGCCCCTGACTGTAAACTTTCCCAGCACAATATTTCTTCTGATTTCCCTCCTGTTGGTCCCAAGGGTGCTGACTGAGCAAGGATCTAAGTAAAGTGAAGTCATTGACTGTTTCAATCTTTTCTCCAACTATTGTGATGTTGCCTAACAGTCCAGTGTGAGAATCTGAGCCCAGGGGGCCAATTATCTCCCCTTGTAGCTCTCAGACTCTGTAGGGCCTCAGCAGCACAGAAGGGAGCAGGTGGAAACTCTTCGACAGGCAGGAGATCATTGTCTGGCCAGGAGCCAGCATGAGGGTGTCCTAGAGGAAGTGGCTCTGGAAGCCTGTGCACAGCAGGGAGAACATAACTTCTTCGAAAGAGTGTGGCATGCACTCAGTGTATGTGGATGGTCTCTTCATATGTAGACCAAGAAGCACAAAGAATTGGGATGAGGAGGGAGTCAGGAACACTAGCTGGGAGGCCTGCATAAGAGTCTAAGCATGGCCTGCCTGGTGCTGTCTGTACCAAGCATGCAGCAAAGTGCTGTCTAATTAATTTTCATTTTCTTTAAGTGACATTTCTCTCTAAGGAGGGAGCTCTGGTGGTTTAGTCTGGAGGGAGCTGTGCTGCTGATCTAAAGGTGGCACGTCTCTCACCGTTTGAATGCAGCTGCTCTGGAAGAGAGAAAGGCAATCTTTCCCCTTGTGATTTAACCTTCTTCTTCTCATTACCACTGAATCACAACTGACTCATAGCTGACACTCCAGTGGGTTTTCAGAGGCTGTAAATCACTCGGGAGGAGATTGCCTATCTTCCTCCCTCAAAGCAGCTGGTGGCTTCGAACCACCTGCAGTTGGGTTGGTAGCACAACTAGGCCGCCAGACCTGTCTGACTGACAGCCTCCAAAAACCTGCTGAGAGGTCAGCAATGACTCCAGTTCCAATTCTATGGCAGTGAACTTAAGCTTCCACCTTCAGGGAGCCCTGGTGAAATAGAGGATAATCTTTTTTTGTGTGGTTTACTGTCTCTGGAAAACCCACTGCAGGGTCAGTTATGGGTTGGTTCTGACTCGATGATACACAACCACATTACACATAATTTGCTGGGCTGCTGATTGAAAGGCCAGAGTTTGAACCCACTAGCTTTTCAGCAGGAGAAAAAGGAGGTAATATGCTCCCATTAAGATACAACTGAATTGAGTTTGAATCCATTAAAAGGAAAGTATATTAAAGTCCCTCTCTCATTTTTGCTAGTCATGAGTCATCACAGCACATGGGGCTGATGTAATGCACATGTAGAACATTTTTATTTTCTCAGAAAGTCTCTTTGTTTGGCAGTTATGGGCCTTTGACAAGGTCTCTGCTGGGGCAGTTGGCAGAATATCATGGTTCTTGTCCACGCGGCTCGCCTGGGCTTCTCCCAACCCTGCAGCCGGGCTCTGTGAGGAAGCACCGCGGAAGGGCGGCAGTTGTGTCCATTGAGGGCACTGGCACACCAGCTTTTCTCATTTTATCTAGTGATCAAAGCAAGCTGCAAGACCAGGTCAGAGCCACCTCTCAGGAGAGGTGTTGGGACAAACTGGAAGGCTTCTTCAATGCACCATGGCTTCTCTGTGCTGCTTTGGTTTCCTCATCTGTGGGGCAAAGAGGATTAAGGAAGAAGTAAGAGCAGATCCAGCCATGGAAGAAGACTACCTGGCCCTCACTCACCCATAGAACAGAAACCATTTCCTGGAAGCCCAGCCTCAGGCAAGCTCACTCTGAGATTTATGATAATAAAATACATGAAGCAAGGCCAGTATATAATTTTGTGTAAGCCCAAATGAAACAAGATTCTGTGCTACCCACAAAATACATCTCTTAGCCAAAACCAGTGATCAAGCAGCTTCACCAATCATGACTTGTCCTCATGCACGTCACCTTCTCTTATAAACAAGATGTGTGGAGATGTGAATCACCCCTGCTTTCGCTGACTTCCTCTCATCACCCAATCTCAGCTCCAGACCGATTGCAGGTTTTTCTAATGCCCTTATTATTATAATAAGATGCACAAAATTCTCCTCTGCCATGAGTAACAGGATTACATGTGCCAATTCATCAGATGCACTTGAATATTTATTACTATTATTCAGTGGTGTCTCCCGCAGCAGCACGGACTCAATATTCTAAAATATTTCCCCCCAAATGCTAAGGACTAAAAAGTATTGCTGGTTCATCTTCAGTAACCCAGAGTCTACATTCTCAAGCAGTTACTATATATAGAAAGTGTTTGGGATGAGACAGGAGAAGAGAGGAGTAGGATACTCTCTTGTGGTTGGTAAAATGTTCTGCACTGGAAAGAAACCCACCTACTCGCATTAGCACCCTTTGCTGGATGGCATCAGTGGGGATTGCTAACAGCTTTTAGAACTTCCAAGTTCTGGGAGGAGACAGATGCAGAATGGACAAGGTGGAAACTTCTTTTTCTCAGACAAGGCTGTTGTAGTTGTTGTGCACTGTATGTAGAGTTGGAACTGACCCACAGCTGACCCTCTGGCAGGTTTTTAGAAGCAGTTGATCACCTGGGAGGAGTTTGCTTATCCTTCTCCCGCATTTGGTGGACTTGAACCACGTACCATTGGTATTGCAACACAGCTTCTTGCCAGATAATGATTAGCTTTTTAAAAAATTATTTTTTGAGTGAAGTTTATAAAGCAAATTGGCTTTCCATTCAACCATTGATACACGTTTTGTTTTGTAAGATTAATTACAATTCCCACAACATAGTAGAACTCTTCCAACTTCCTCTCTGTAATTCTCATTTCTATTAATCCTTCTGTCCTACCCTTCTTGTTTTCTAGGCTTTATCCTGAGCAAATGTAACCCTTTTGATCTTAATATGGTTGGTTATTCTAAAGAATAAATGACTTCCTGGTCTTAACTGTTCACCTCAGAGGATGCCTCCTTCCTTCTTTCTTCTCTTCTCTTCTCTCCTCTCACCTTCCTTCCTTTCCCCTCCCCTCCCCTCCTTCCTTCCTTCCTTCCCTCCCTTCCTCCCTCTCGTTCTCTCTCTCTTTCTTTCTTTCTCTCTTTCCTTTACTCTCTTTCTTGAAATTGAGGGGAGCAGTGAATTTTGTTCCAAATTTGAAAGTTTGAAGGGTTCCAGATTCAAAAGACAACAATCTTCACAATTCCACCAGTCAGTCTATCAGACCATTTAGCCTGTTCTGATCTTTATTATTATTATTATTGTTGTTGTTGTTGTTTTACACATTTCCCCTTCCCCTCACTCTATCCAAGATCCACTACTGTGATCCTTTTTAGAGGGGTCAGCATTGATAGCCAGGTACCATCTGAGTTCTTCTGGTCTCAGATTCCTGAAGTTAAGGTTCACATGGTCCACTAATCTTTTAGATTAGTTGTTTCTATACATCTTTGCAGGGAGCTCTGGTGGCTTAGTGATAAGCAGCTGTGCTGCAATCCTAAAGGCATGCTGTTTGAATCCACCAGCTGCTTTGTAGGAGAAAGATGGACAGTCTCCTTTCCTGTGATTTACTATCTCTGAAAACCCACTGGAGGGTCAGCTATGGGTCAGTTCCTCCTTGACAGCAAACAACAATGTACGTTTTTGCTTTTCTTCTCTCTTCTTTGCCCCAGACAGTGAGAGAGACTTCAGTTGCACTAAAGGAAACTTTGTTATCAAGGTCACAGACTCAGCTCAAAATAGAGACCACACAAGTACTACAAAGTGTTACCCAGTGGGGTAAAACAGGTGGGTGTGAGAAATGGAAGCTTCTGCTCAAGAATAAACAACAAGCATACACCTTTGCTATTAGGAGCTGGAAAGACTTTAAGAAGGAGCCCAGGTGACACAAAGGTTAATTACTGGGATCACAACAAGTTGCAGCTAACATGGAGAAGAATGGGAATCCCATAACATCTGATTGTGCTCATGGGAAACCAGGAAGCAGTTATCAGATCAGAGGAAGGAAACATTGCATGGTTCAAAATTGGGAAAAAGAATGTGTCAGGGATGTTTTCTGCCTCCATATCTTTTCAATCTATATAGAGAACAGATGACTCAGGAGGCTGGACTTTATGAGAAGGAATGTGGCATTAGGCTTGGAGGAAGACTAATAAACAACCTACATTATGCAGATGACACAACCTTGCTTGCTGAAACTGAGGAGGACCTGAAGCGCTTGCTGCAGAAAGTCAAGATTTGCAGTTTTCAATAGGAATTGAAGCTCAACATCAAGAAAACAAAGATTCTCACCACTGGGCCAATTGCCAGCATCATAATGGATGGAGAAGAGATTGAGATTGTCAACAACTTCAGCTTGCTGGGTCCAACAGTCTTGATAGCAGCAGACAGGAAATCAACAGACAAATTATACTGGAAAAATCTGGTGTCAGGGACCTTTCCAGAGTGCTGAAGAGCAACAGTGTCAGTCCAGAGACTAAGGTGCTCCTGATCCAGGTCATGGTCTTTGTAACTACTTGCTATGCATTAGAGAACTGGTCAATGACCTCAGATGACAGAAGAATCGATGTCTTTGAGCTGTGGTGTTGGAGAAGATTATTTAACATATCATGGACTGCCAAAACAACAAACAGAATTGTTCTGGAGGTGGTAAAATCAAGTTTCTCCTTGGAGGTAAGGATTTTTTTTTCCATTGGGGGAGGTAAGGATTTTAAAGCTCTGGTTGATAAACTTTGAGCGTGATTCCTTCCAGGAGGGACCAGTCCCTGGAGAAAGACATACGCTTGGAAGGGTGGAGGGACAGCACAAGAAAAAATGGCCCTTGATGTGATGTACTGACATAATAACTGGGGTAATGGGGGTAGATGTGGCGAAGACATCGAGACTGGCTCAGGATAGCACAGGGTTCAGAGGTATTGTGCATAGGGTCACTATGAGTCACAGTCGACTTGAGGCACATAATAACCACCAAACAGTTGGTGGTTTGAAGTCACCAGTTGGCTCCTAAGGAGAAAGACCTAGCTATCTTCCCTCATAATGATTACAACTTAGAAAACCCTACGAAGCAGTTTTACATTATCACATGGGTTACCATGAGTTGAAAGTCACTCAACAGCATCTAACAGTAGTAACAGGAACTGGTGGAAACTGGCAACCTGGTAAACACTCATTCTCCTTCAGATTCTCTCTCCCTCTCCTTCTCTTTCCTATCAAGTCAAAACTGACTCATAGCTGCCCCTCCACTGGATTTCCAAGGCTGTAAGTTGAATGAGAAAAGACTGTTCATCTTTTCTCCCTCAGAGCTACTGGGAGATTCCAACCGCCCGAGAGTCCTGACCTTTACATTAGCAGTGTAACTTTGGATAAAAGACACCAGAAATCCCTTGGAAAGAACAAGCTCTGCCTAAAAGATGCTCCAGCAGGTTGCTGCCACAAAAGCAGTAAGGGCAAATAGTGTCTGATATTTTTATTTCTCTAGTAAGTTCAAAATCTCAAGTTTTAGGTAAAATCTCCAATTTGTAAACATCAGTGAGTTGAACTCTTATACACTGTTGGTGGGATTATAAAATTGTACAACCACTCTAGAAGGCAGTTTGGTGCTTCCTCAAAAAATCTGAACATAGAAATTCCACATGACCCAGCTAGTCTACTGTTTAGAATATATCCCATGAAAATGAGAACACAAACAGAAAATGAGACACAAACAGAGACTTATATATCAATGTTCATAGCAGTGTTATTCCCCATCGCAAGAACAAAGAAACAAACCAACCACAATTGAATAGATTGAGAAATTATGGCACATTCACAGAATGGAATACTACACAGGAGCAGTGATTTTGTAAATCACTACCTAACTTGGGACAGACTGGGGAGAATTATGCTAAGTGAACTAACTCAGTCCCATAAGATAAACACTGTATAAGACCATTATTGCAGAAATAAAAAGATAACTAGTAAAACATGTATGTGGATCCAAGGGAGGGGAGCAGAGGGGTGAGGATGAATGGGGGGAGAATCATAGGATCACACAATTTGATGGGTGGATGGAGGGGGTGTAAAGGAAATGGGAAAGATCTGGTGTGAAAACCAATGTATACAAACTTTATATGTAAACCAGTATAAAATAAATTTTTTTAAAAATATCAGTAAGTATATATACTTACACACACACACACACACACACACACACACACACACACACACACATATTCTCCCTGCACTCAAACAAGGCAGGTTAGACAAAATATGGCAATTCCAGCCTACTGGCTCCAAGTTGGAAACCTACTCTGGAAAAATGAAGGGTGAGAGAGCTCATTGCTCCAATGAAGCCCTCTGGAATAGGCTGCGGGTTGCCAACCCAGTAAGGAATGGGGTCCTGGGTTAATGCCAGGCTCAGAGAGTGCAGAGATGGCCCTCTCCACAAATTCCAAGATCAGAGTGCCCAGGTCTTTGCCATTTCACAACCTTGAATCTTCATGGTAACAAAGCCCATGTGTCCTTTATGGCTAAATGACTTCTATTTTAATTGTTTTGGTGAATACATATCTAAGTGGGCTATACTTTCCAGCCTTCTTAAACGTTAGGATGAAGTGAATGTATCATAAGGGATGCTGCTGCCGAGGCTGTGCCACTGCCCAAGTCCACACTGACTCCTTTAGGGCCTCCTTGATGAATAGGGAGCCCTGGTGACATAGTCAGTAGAGAACTGCACTGCCAACCCAAAGAAAAGGGATTCTAATCCACGTTTGCCCTTTGGGGAAAAGGACCAATATCTTCAGATGTTATTCCTAGCATCTGAAACCCTGTTGGAGGGTCAACTATGAGTCCACCTTGATGGGAATGACGTTGCGTTCCTCCTGCTGACAGCAGTCACCGCTCCCTGACAGTGCCAGACTGGCAGTGGGCTGATGGGACTGTGGCCCAGGAAAATCCCTGCCAACATTCTTGGTTTGGAGCCAAGAAGAGTCTGAAAATCTTGCAGTGGCTCGAAGGCACTTAGAAGATGATGGGACAAGGTTCTCCAGCTGATGGCCGAAGGTGAGCGTCTGTGTGATTCTCTGGGTGCCCAGCATCTAGAATAGAAACTGGCATGAAGTAGACTGTCAGAGGCCAGCAGCAGGAGTGTGCGCACAAGAGTGTGGGGTGGGAAGGCTGGACACAAAAGAGGGCCAGGTGCTTTCCTTTCCATCCAGCCCTTACAACTTGAATCAGAATAAAGGAATCTATTTCTCCCTCTAACAGACTTGAGAGTGGTGGAATGATCCGAAAAACTCAAGATTGGGCAGAGTTCAGATCTGTTGTTCATAGGATTGCTATGAATTGTAGTCAGCTGGGTGGCATCAACCAACAAAGGACAGAAAACATGATACACAAATGTCAAAAATCATTTTTGTTTCATAAGTTACTGATAGCCAAATAGGACTGTTTTCCTGTCCTCTGAAATCAGATTCTTAAGGACTTTAATGTTTTCTAAAAAAGACAGTTGTTACAGTGTGGTTAAGTAATATATAATAGAAAGATAAGAATTATATTAACATTATTCCCTAAAAACGCATGGGGTTTGGTTTTACTGTTTAGAATTGTACAAAGGTCTCATGTATACAGATTGCTGTAGGTTCTGTGGCAAAACAGGTAGAATCTGTTCCTGAATTTGCCACTGTGTGATTCTAGGCTTGTTAGTTAGAATTAGGTTTGCCTTTCTTTATAGGAAAGCACCACAATACTAGTCATTAAATAAGGCTGTTTTATCTGTCCTCACACTAGGATTGCTAGGGTGCCTGTGCACTGCAGAGTCTAGGACTGGCTCTCTTTCTGTCATGGCCCAGGCTTCTCTAAGGCCTGGTCTTTGCTCCTAGATTCCATGATGGCTACTAGAGTCCCAGTCACCACATCTGTGCTCCATGAAGCACCCATGAAACAGAATGGAGGGCAGGGAGACAGAAGGCACACTCCCTCCCTTAAAACATCCTTTCAGGAAGCGGTGTGGGTTTTCATGAATCTGTAATGGTTATAACTTGATCACATGGTTGCATGTAACTGCCATAGAGGCTAGAAATGGAGCCCTTGCTGAGTACAGTTTCTGACTTCAACTGATGTTCCATTCCAATGACTACATTGTAATTTCATTGAGACCTAAGTTATATACTTAATTTTCTGTTAGTTTTAATTGTCATCTCATCTATTATCAGTGTCTTTATAATTATGATCTTTATTTGTCTTTGGGAGTTGAAAACATTGCATATCAACTTAACAGATATATTTTAACATTGTATGTAGTACATACGACTAATGCTAAAATATACCAAAAGCAAAGCAGAAAAACTCCCCAAACAATAGTCAGTAGTCTTTTTATTTTTTTTAAATTGTAACCCTAATAAGTAAGTTGGGAACAACCTGAACACTACTGATTTGCATAAATTTAGGGTCTAGTTTATAAGAGCGTTCTGGTGGCTTAGTGGCAAGAAGCTGTCCTGCAATCCTGAAGGCACAACTTTCTAATCTACCAGACGTTCCACTGAGTAGGATGGGCAATCCGTTTCATCCCATGTGATCAACTGCCTCTGAAAACCCACTGGAGGGTCAGCTATGGGTCAGTTCTGACTCTATAGTATACAACAACATTTCTCCCTCTGGACTTCATTGATCCTCAGAGAGGCCAAAGTTCCCAAGGTCCTACCTAGCAGGCAGAGTTGGAGAAAGTGGGGGACTGTGCCTCAAATCTAATCCTAATTTGGGAGAAATACTAGTTAGATAAGAAAAATTCACTCTGACACACTGAAATTCCAGAAAGCAGGCCTGGTCTTTCTACCCATCCATTGGTAGGGAGTTACCAAGGAAAAGGGCCTATCTCATTGGTTCTTAGGAAGACAGGGCAGGGATACCATCAGCCCATCTCCATCTCCCAGGCCTGTTCTCAGCAGGACGTTGGCACGGTCATCTGGAGCTTGTCTTGACTCCCCAAAGGGTTCTGCTCCAATTAAGGCAAAGGATTTAGCCTGGCTTGCCCTGTGTTAGGTAACCAGAAATTCATCCTCACCTAGCCCATTTCTGGCTCACATGGATGTGGAGCTCTGGCGGCCTGGTGTTAAGGAGCTCCGCTGCCATCCACAGGCACGCTGTTCACATCCAGGAGAAGAAGGGCAATCTCCTCCCTTGTGATTTACTGCCTCTGAAAACCTGCTGGAGGGGCAGCTATGAGTTGGTTCCAACTCGATGGTACACAACATAACAAGCCCTTCTCCAGAGCGAGATACTGCTCTGGTCTTCGGGAGATCCCTCTCTCCACCTTCTTTCATTACCGTTCTGCTTTCCTTCTACTTTTCCCTTATCCCTAGGGGATGATCTGTCATGTCTAAGCCTGCAGCTCCCTGTCCCTGGGGGTGCAAGGATAGGGATGTGGGGGTTGGTGATGATCTTTCTACAGGGCAGCCTGGCTCTCAACAGGGCTTTGGAATTAACTTCTAAATGCTTTTGTAAGAACTCACGCTGCATTGCCTCATTTCCATATTATACTGGCCCCCCTGGAGTGCCCACCACTCTCCTTTCCCACCCAATTATCACTGACCTTTAGGGCAGAACTCAGATTGCACCTGTTTGCCTCATCCCACACCCTCTACCTCACCACCTTTAATGCCGACTCTACTAGAGTATGTGTCATATTTCATTTTATTATTTCCAACACATTTTATTCTCTAGATTTGCCTCAGGGCAAAAGCATGCTGTCATGAATTTGTGTCCGCCAAACCTGAAGTACTGAGGTAGGGGAGCACTTGGATGAACAAATACACGGGCACAAAATTAGACAGATGGACGCAGAAGGCACTGTGAGGCCCCACAGTGTGGGAAGAAAATCAGAAGAGGCCTATGCATGCAGGCTCAGCAAGATGGGCATGTCCAACAGCACTTCTTGGTGGGGGCCATGTGATCATGGCAAATGACTTCACCCGGTGATTCCTTAGCTGGCATTCCAAGGTGGCTGTGAGACCCTGTGGCAAAGTGCAACCGTGGGCTGCGAGTGCATGCTTTACAGCATGCCTCCTGCAGCTTCCTGGGTGCCTGAGAAGCAGGGAGAAGTAGGTGGTAGAAAAAGGAAGGGCGGTGTGGCTGTGTGGTAAAGCCTGGGACCAAGGGTGTGGCGACAGAAGGGGTCTGAGCCAGCTTGCAGGCTGCTCAGGGCTGCAGCGCCTTCTGGAGCAGGCCATCATCCACCACCTTGTGTGGGAGTGTCACCACCAGGCCTTTGTTCTCCTGCATCGTCTGGCAGATGATCTCATAAGCCTTCTGGTTTCCAGACCAGCAGCGCCGGGCCACCTGACAGCAGGCCATGGTGGGGGAGAGAGAGAGAACAATATAGCTGTTGGTGTCAGCAGCACTTCCCAGCAAGACACCCTGGATGGCTGGACTCTAAGCTCTCTGCCCTCCTCCACTTCCAGGACCCTCCAACACTCAGCTCAGATGGCTTCTTGTCGGTTTTTAACTTCATTTCAGATCACTCAGCCCAAATTCCCCCACTATCCCTTCCTGCAAGACTGACATTAGGTCACCAGGCCCAACCAGTGAGTCATCATCCACACTCTTCCTCATCCCCACAGAATGCACTTCACATATTGGTTCTGCCTTCAAAATCTGCCTCCAGTCACCTTCTGTCACCCTCAACAGGGTCCAGCCATCACCATCTCTCCCCTGGAAGATGGCCACAGCCTATCTCATCCCCAGACCTCTCTGCTCTGATTCTTGTCCAGCCTGCATAGCTCCTCCCTCACCCATTCGGCCTCCATACACTCTGGAGATATTGGTAGGGCTAGCAATCTTTTTCACCTGCCCCAACTCCCAGCTCAGAGATCCCACAGCCAGGGACATCCTAGAGGAAAAACTCAGCTGAGGCCTCCTCCACTCTCACACATGTGAAGTCCTGAGCTACCTGGTTGGGCAGTTACTTAAACACTTCTCACAGTTCTGCTCACCCACTAGGTCCTACCCTGGCTGGCCCTTCAGTCCTCAGACAGCAAGCTCATCTCAAGCCCACAAACCCGCACTTATTTGGATCTCTGAGCCCCCTCATCCCTATTTTGTTGGCATCTACCACCTGCCTCCTATTTGTGGCATGGTGCATCATGTGGTCACAGTGAGGCATGAATCCTTCTTATGCCCAAAGAGAGGATTCTGCATTATGGCAAAGATGAACTACAGCACATCCAAGTACAACAAGACCTTCAGAGAGGGTGGGAAGCAAACTTTTTGCCATGGAGCTCTCCATACAGTGGTGGGTGGGAGGGGCAGGACGGCCAGGGGCCAGGCTGTGTGGATGATGGACGGCCTGGAGGGTCAGGCCAGAAGCTGGGAGATGAAAAGGGAGTGATTTGAAGAGGAGGATGGCCCTGGCAGTGAGGAACTGGAGGGAAGAGACTTGGGTAAGTGGGAAGGGGCAGAGCTTTGTGTTGGATTTGCAGTCTGAGGCAGAGAGATGCAGCGAGATGCAGTGGAGGTAACTCACCCCATTGGAGACATCCCAGCTGAGCATCGCCTTGGCTCGCTGCTCAGCCTCCTCAGTTCCATCTAGCACGAGGCCAAAACCCCCGTTGATCACCTCACCCCTGCAAGAGGAGCAGAAGACACACAGCTGAGGAGTCGGCCCGGGTTGGGGTAAAGAGTGTCCGTCTCGTCAGCAGCCTGGCACTCTCTCCACACACTGTTTCTGATGGGAGATGGGTGATTCCTGGCAAGCTGGGGACCCACAGGGGCTGCCATATCTTCCGTTCTTTGCCTGTTTGTGCCTCGGGCTTTACATTATGCCCCCTTCACCATATATGTGAAGCCTGTCTTAACCTTCTGAGCGTGACATCTCCTCTTCTGAGTTCACCAACTGCTTAGCTAGAAATATCCTTCCTCTTGAAAGTGTACTTTTCTGGGGAATATCTTGGACTAATGAATACCACTATCATTATTTCTACTTTTATTTTTATCTTCCTCTGTCCTTTTTCACTTTTCCTAGGCTCATTTTGTAGTTTTGCTAGTGGTTTGGAGGGTAAATTACTTTACTTTCCTATTTTCTAATTAGTGAATTTCTCTGAATATGGTTGGTTTGTTTTTTTAACACTGAATTGATTTGCTCACTCAGATCTTAACAGATGTACTTTGCGTCTTATTTAAATATGACAATCTGGAGGAAATTATGCAATAATGTTTTTTTTTTTAATTTTTAAAGTTAACTGGGGGTGGGGTAGGAAGGGAAATGTACAACTAATCCAACTTTTCTGTAAACTTTAGTTAAAATCACAATGTTTAAAAGGGATTGTTTTTTTAACTTTAATTTAATTTATGATTTTATTAATTTTTGTGTGTGTACCGTCAAACTGGATCTGACTGGTACAGGAGGACATTGCCCTTCTTCTTCAGTAGAGCATCTGGTGGATTCGAATCGTCTATCTCTGGGATTGCAGTGCAGCTTCTTGCCACTAGGCCACCAGAGCTCCCTAAAAGTGATTGTATTAAGAAAAAATAATAGGACACTCTCTTCCTGAGTGATTTACAGCCTGAGAAACCCAGTGGAGTGTGAGCTATGAATTGGTTCCAGCTTGATGGCAGTGAGAGTGGTTGATATTTTACTATGTGGGTGTGTTTGCCCTGCGGTACTCATCCATCAGGGCCTGTGGCACCCTCTCCTTCCTGAAGCCTCCAGGTCTCTAACCTCTTCCTTGGAAGTCACTAAGTTGAATGGAGGCCTAGGACCTAAGATAAACCCCTATTAGTATCCTGTTCCCCCAGGCCCTGGAATACCTCAGCACCTGGTGGCACAAATACCTCTGGAAGTGAGAGAGAGTGTGAGCTAGATGCTGGGTAAGTGTAACACACAGTGAGCCCCAGGTGCCCTGGCTCGTGTCAAGGTGCCAGGAGACTGCCTCTGCCAAGCCCACAGGACACCGGAAGCTGAGCCCTACTATGCTGACTCGGGGCCTTTGGATCTCAGTGCAAAGACCCCTTCTCTGCAGCCAGCCAGCCCCTAATCCACAGGTTCCACTGAGTACACAGAGCCCCAGCCAGCTGAGTGGTACCCCTGAACCCCTCTAAATAAGACAGCAGGGGCTGGTGGACAGACAGCCAAAGACAAAGACAGAGAGCAAAACAAGACATCAGAAAGAGAGGCTCTGAGGAGACCAAGGCAGCAGAAAACAATTAAACAGCTACAATTGCTGGTCTTGAAAAAATAAGAATACCAACACAAGCAGTTAGTAAATTGATTAATGGAACAGGAGAAGAAAACCCCCAATAAATGTAATTTAGAGACATGGATTTAAGTATTACAAAGGAAAAAAGCAGTTAAAGTATTGAAAGGGGTTTGATTAAGAGTTGTTGTGTTCCGTAGAAAATCACATGGGAGATTGCTCATCCTTCTCCCACACAGCAGCTGATGGGTTTGAACCTAGTGCCTTTGGGATGGCAGCACAGCTTCTTACCACTAGGCCACCAGAACTTCCTAAGCAACCACAACCTACGACTGTTGGATTGATTCCAACCAGGGTAACTCTTCATCAGGTTTCTGAGGCTGTAAATCTTAACAGACGTAGCAGCCATATTATCTTTCTCCCTTGGAAAAGCTGGTGGGTTCAAAGTCATAAGCTTCTGGTTGGCTGCCCAATGCTTAACTTACTGTGGGAATGGTTGGGGATAGATGTAATTTTTCTCCCTTGCTGTTTTTTAAAATCAGCCTATTAGAAGTGTGTATCTGATGCATTATATACACAGGAGTTTAACGAAAGGCAGAGTGAATTTGAAGCATTGCCCAAGGGCTCGCAAGAAAGTCTGAGTAAGGATGCTGGTTCTGAGACCTCTCCAGCCTGTGTCCCTCTCCACAAAGCCAGAGAGAAGGAGGCAGCTCTGGGAGTGGCCACAGCTTGGGAATTTTCAGTGTGCAGTCCTGGAGAGACGGTGGGAGCTCTCTTAGGGATCCCTTGACTGAATAGCACTGTTTTGCTGCCCCAGGTCCTAAGGTCCTCTCCAGCTGGCTCTCTTCTGCTCCTTCTTGCCCTCTGTGACCCTAAGCACTGGGGTGGTACCGCCTCAGAGAGGACCTGGTGGCAGGCTGAGGCTCCACCATGTGGTCAGCCTCATGGCTGCAGAGCCAGTTACTTTAATAGCCTTAGAATCCCACTCTCTTATCTTTTAATCAAGGTCAGGGGTACCAGATACCCAGTAACAGCTGTCCTAGCTCTGCTCTGGCTTTCTCCATCCTGCTCATAGGAAGGAACACATGTGTGTGTCATATTTTCTGCCAATCTAAGCCCCCTTACAGGGCTGTAGCCCTGAATTCTGAGCCAGCTCATGTGGATGCCCTGGGAAGCTTGGCTGCTAAGAGACTTATTACCTTTGAGGCCAAGGGACTGCATGATCTAGCCAAAACATGATCAGAGGTCACTTGAGAGACAGTCACAGGCCTAAGCGTGGGAACATCCTCTATCAGAAGGCTGCAGTGCCCCAGCTGCATCAAGCAGCCAGAAAGCAGCTCATGAAGAACAAATGTACAGCAAAGCCATCCACAGAGTGGTAAAGGCTGGGTAGTGGGGCTAGTAGGTCCAGGACTGGAGCTGCCCGATCCCAGCCCTCCTCTGCCCAGCTGGATTTATACACACTTGTTCACACACACTCGTTCCCTAGACTGCCTTACCAGCCCACGCCCCCTCCGTTGTGAAGTGCCACCCAGGTGGCTCCTCGGAAGGCATCTCCCACGAAGTTCTGTACAGCCATGTCTGTGGAAACAGAACCCACCCCATTATCCTCTGAACACAAGGGCAGATTAGCTAATAAACAAGGCGAGTGAGCAATTTACTTCATCTACCTACTTCTGTAGGGAACAATTTCACATTTTCTAACATCTCAGATTCTACTTCTAGGTATAGGAGGCATCTGTTTCCCTTCAAAGCCCACAACTCCTTCCTACAGAATCACGCCTCTTCAAATTCACAGTCCCTGACAGGTACAGAGGACCAGATAGGCAAGGTAAACAAGAGGCTCACCCTCTATTGGATAGTGCTTACTGACTAAGGTACAGCAAAGAGCTTACATGTGTTTTTCACCAGATCTTGCAACTGTTCACTATAAATTAGTAAATAAGCAAAAAGTGAGCTTATTGGATAATCTGCCCTTGAATGAATGGGGGTGGGCCTGAGAACTAGCCAGACTTAGCCCTGGGACAAAGTGGGGATCCATAGGTCTCATGGGCTGAGCCATTCCTGCTCAGGCCCAGAGGGGAAAAGAGCAACTACGCAAGTAGGTGACTATTGTTGTGTGCTGCGGGCATGATCCCAAACCATAGTGATCCTATACCAGAGGGTCCCCTAAGCTGTAACTTTTGGGTCAGTGAATGAGAGGAAGACCCTCAACCAGGTGGACTGACACGGTGACTGCTGCAATGGGCGCTTGAATGTCAGGAAGTGTGAGGATGGCGCAGGACAGACCAGGGTTCAGAGCTTTTGTTCATAGGCTCACTATGAGTCGTGCTTGACTTGACAGCACCTAACAACCACCACCACCACCACCTTTATGGAAGCAGATTGCTCTTCTCTTCAAGAACCACTCATGGCTTTTATCTTTTGGTTAATAACCAAATGTTTAACCATCGTGCTAGATACCCAGTAACAGCTGTCCTAGCTCTGCTCTGGCTTTCTCCATCCTGCTCTTTACAGCTGAAGAGACCAAGTTGAGGTCTTAATTCAAGGACTGGCCTGTCCTGATGACATGCCCAAAGTCTGTGAGATGAAGTTGTACTATCCTTGCCTGTAAGGACTAGTGTACACTGGGGTGTCACTGTTTACCCTGCTTTTGCTTATTCTCAGAGACTCTGTGAACTGATCTGAACCTTGCCTTCTCCTGCATTCTCACCATCTCCGTCAGGCTCAACTGTTACCAAACAGGCCCACTGTTACCAAAACACAACCTTGAATCGATCTAAACCTGAATTTAAAAATCATTTCCAGAAGAGGTTTGAGGCACGGAACACTAATAATTGAAGACATTGAAGATATACATCCATGAGGAGAGCAAAAGTGGCACTAAAAAGAAGAGGAGAAAGTGAAAACCAATACAGATGTCAGAAGAGACCCTGAAAATTTCACCAGAGTGTTGAGAAGCCAAAGCAAAAGGATGAAATGCTGAAGTAAAAGACATAAACAGAAGACTTCAAAGGGGAGAAGGGGAAGGAACGAAAATGCACAACCATGAATGCATGAAAATCCAACTTTTCTGTAAACTTCCCTTAAAATCACAATTTTAAAAAGTGGGGGAGGGGGAATAAAATGTCAAAGGACATCTGAAGAAGACAGAGTAGACTATTTTAGTGGAATATGTAAAGAGCTGAGAATAGAAAGGCAAGAAATCCCTGGCATTTCTAAAGTTAAAAGAACTGAAAAACCAACGTTGTAATACTGAGAAACAATTGGCAACAGCATGCCTGCCTAAGGCAAAGCCTTAATTAGACCATCAATCCAGCTCAATGCCTGCTGAGAAATGGTATTTCCACCCCAGGTATATGAGTCAACTCCACAGCTTAACAAGCTTCCCAGGTGAATTTTATTCTGATGTGACCATCGTCCATCCCTGATAATTTGAATTTCCATTCCAGATAGGAAACTCTGATGGCCTAGTGGGAAGGAGCTGTGCTACCAAGCCAAAGGCACAGTTGAAACCCACCCTGCTCCATACGAGAAGGAGACACACACACACACACACACACACACACATACACATATTAGGGTCAGCTATGGGTTGGTTCTGACTCAGTTGTGCACAACAACAAACAAGAAGCATACAGGGGAACCGGTTAAAAAAATATGGAGTAAGAAGCACCTCAAGATCATATTACAATATAGATTCTAATTCCATATATCTAAAGAAGAAATGCAAATTATCAGCAGGGGGTTGAACTGGAATTCACCTACTCATTCATCGAATCATGGGAACCAACTCATAGCTGACCCTCCTCCAGCAAATTTCCAGAGGCTATAAATGAAATTATACGGGAAGAGATTGTCCATCATTCTCCCGTAAAACAGCTGCTGGATTCAAACTGCTTGCCTTTGGCCTGGCTGTACAACTCTTTACCTGCTAAACTACCAGAACTCCCATGAATTGGAATGAACCAGTTCCAAGTCTTGGTAAAAGGTATTTTTCAAAAGCCTCAAACTCACTGCCATCAGGCACCCGAGGCTGTGCATCTTCATGGGAGGAAACTGCCCAGCTTCTCCCAGGGAGCAGCTGGTGGATTCTAATCATTAGAAATGTAAGACCTTTGAGTTAGCAATGCAACTCGCTATGGACTGTTATTAAAGCTCCTCTAACTATATAAAAATGTTTTCTCTTTGGCAGAGCACAAAAGGATACTGAGGCAGAAACAGACATTGAGAAAACAGTTTCTGGAAAACCAGACAATACCCTAAATACAATGTATCATTAGAGAGTCTGAAGCCAGGCACACACTAAGGGTGAACTACTTGATTGAAACCTTCTAAGACATAAATATCTATGTATAAAAAATACTTCTTCAAAAGAGTATATATTTGTATTCGAATCTTGTAAATGAACTAGTAGAAAATGAAAAAAAAATAGAACTGGCTTTATCTTTCTAATTAAAAAAAAACACACCTCAAATATGCCATGGAGTTGTACAATTTGATAGGTGTGTGTGTGGGGGTGGTGGTGATGGAAATGTCAAGAATCTATTCTTGAAAACGTTGTATTCAAATTTTGTAAATAAACTAGTATAATTAAAAAAACCAAAACAACAACAAAAAAAGAGTATAAATATATGGTCATACAATGGAATACTATGCAGCACGCAGGAACAATCATTCTGTAAATTACTATCTAACTTGGGAGGGACTGGAGAGCATTACACTGAGTGAACTAACTCGGTCCCACAAGGACAAATACTGTATAAAACCATTAGAGTAGAATGAGTATGAGGATCCAAAATGGGGGGAGAGTGGAAATAGAGGGGTGAGAATGGGGGGGTAAGATATTAATCGTAGGGTTGCACAATTTGAGGGGAAGGTGGGATGAAGGAAATGGGAAGGATATTTTGTGGACAACAATGTATTCAAACTTTGT
>NW_006399911.1:3117801-3130166 GCF_000299155.1 Elephantulus edwardii | reverse complement strand
TGGATTGATTCAGTGACTGGTTTAATTGGGATGGGAGTGTCAGAGACAGTGCGATTGGCACAGGACAGAGCAGAGTTTAGGGCTGTTGTACATAGGGTCGATATGAGTTGCAAGAGACTCGATGGCACATAAGAACAACAACAACATAAAGAGAACCTACAGACTGGGGGAAATATATTTGTCAACAATATACCTGCTGCTTTCCAGTCTGGGAAAATGGGTGAAGCAGCTGGATTCTACAAAGGTGTGTCTTCTGTTTTGGCTGAGGTTGAGGTGGAATGTTGCCCACAATTGAGTGTGAGCTGATTGGATTTGGCTTCATATTCAAAAAGGCATTTGATTGCTAGTTTGGGACTGCTTTCCAGTTCAGGAAGATGAGTGGAGCAGCTGGATTCTACAAAGGTGTGTTTTCTGTTTTGGCTGAGGCTTGGGTGTGGAATGTTGCTCACAACTGGGTGTGAGCTGATTGGATTTGGCCTTGTATTTAAAAAGGCTTTTGGGCCCCTGAGCCTGTGGCCCTTGGGCCTGGTTTTAATTGTTTTCAGTCAAACATTCTTCTAAGTAGTATAGCACTGGTCTGTCCATTTGCTGTACAGAGGTAGCTTGTGGTTGCTGGGATGGTAAACACTGTAACACTGATATATCAAATCCAATAATGGTTACCCATGACGGACAGTGTTTGGTGGAGCTCTCAAATTAAAACAGGCTTGGAAGCAGGAGTGACATCCACTTCCAAAATAGCTTGCCTCTGGAAACTCTATGAACTTGAGAACAATGAAAGTTATGGATGTTCAGGACTTTTGTTCACAGGGTCTCAATGAGTCATTGACGACTTAACAGCACTTAACAACAACAATATACCTAAGATGAGACTTATCTCTAAGACTTAGAAACTCCAGCACCTCAACAAGAAAAGGCGAACAATCTACATTAAACAAAAAAAAAATGAGCAAAGGATATATAACAACTCAAGCTAGTAGAGAGATTCAAATCAAACCATCAGTCTGACCCTGTCAATAATAGCTAATTTCAGTAAGGCAGTTAACAACAAATGCTAGTCAGAGTATGGAGAGGCTGGAACTCTCATACACTGCTAATGGGAATGCAAAATGGTGCAACCAATGTGGTAAGTAGTTTCATACTTCCTTAAAGTTGAAAATTGAAATGCTGTTTGAGCTAGAAATAAGAACTATAATGTGAACTGATATATGCATACAAGCTGATACATGTTTACTGTCAAATTATTTATAATACCAAGGACAAGAAAACAAACTGAATGTCCACTAATGGATGAATGATTAAAGAAATTATGGTACCTTCACCGAATGGTGAAACTTCATGTCACATACTTTGGGCATGCTCTTAGGAAGAGCCAGGCTTTGGAGAAGATAACATCATGCTTGGAAAGATGGAGGATCAACATAGGAGAGGAAGACTCTCAGCTAGATGGATTGACACGGTGACTGTAACAATCGGCTCAAGTGTATCAGAGATGGAGAGAACGGTACAAGATAGAGCAGGTTCAGATCCACTGTTTATAGGGTCACTATGAGTTGTAGCTGGGAGGGTCACTGTGAGTTGTAGCTTGTAGCATCCAGTGGCACCAAACAACATCAACAACATGAGTTAGAATTAACTTGGATGAAACAACCGCAGACACATATAGAAGGACATTACATGGAGGACGTGAAGCTACATCTACAAGAAAGAAAGAAATACCAGTGCTACTGAGAAAGGAGGGCCTAGCCCTAGAACCAGTGCCCTGATGTGAATTATTAACCTACCAAATGGTAAGACAATAAATGCTGTTCTTTAAAGCTCCTCCTCAAAATAGAAAGACAGAAGAAAATCAATGAAACTAAAGCTGTTCCTTTAAAAAGATCAATATGATTTATGAATTTCTACCAGAATAATATAATTTAATGTTATGTTAAAATATACTTAACATAATATTACTGTATTGTGTTAAAGATGTTTTATGTACCTGGAAGTATTTATTTAATATTTTTATACTTGTTACATAACCTTGAGTCAGAACTGACTCATAGCTAAGCTGGTGGATTTGAACCTTGAGTTTTTGAGCTGGGAGTACAACTCCTTACCATGAAGTGACCAGCATAGAAATGTACATAAATAAATGTACAATAAATACAGTGGTAATAAATACAGTAACCACGACAGTTGTTGTTGTGTTGTTGTTATGTGCCATCAAGTTGCCGGTGACTCACAGTGATCCGGTGCACAACAGCTCTGAATCCTGCCCTATCCACAGCCAGACTCAATATCTCTGACACACTTATCTCATTACCCCAGTAACTGTGTCAATCCATCCCATATGGGGTCTTCCTTTGCTCTGTAACACACTACAGGACATTTATCTGAATGCAGCATATGCATTAACTCCTTTAAATCTCCAAAGCAACCTTTTGAGGTAGGTTCTATGGCTTCTTTACAAATGAGGACATTAAGACTGAGAAACTTCAAGTACCTTGCTGACACTCAAAAAGATACACACCCAACGTAAGGTAACCACTTGGCCCAGTTTACCTGGAACTGGCCCAGTTTTAACACTAGAGACCTTTGTCCTGGGTTAGTCTCCTGACACAAAGTGTCTTGGGCCCCAGAACACTCTCAACAACATTAAGAATGTCTTAATGAATCTACTGATTTTTAAACAAAATCCAAACCCACTATCAGAACATAGTTTACTTGTTTTTGTCTGTCTCACCTGCACAGAAGGCAGAGCCATCATAGATGTTGGAGGTCTCCCTGAAAGGGCTGTCCGTGCCACTCACATCGTGGTGGTCTCGGCTCAGAACCACTGGTGCCTGCAGCGTGGGAGAGAAAAGATGTCAGCCAGCAGCACTAAGGGCAGCCACCCCGTGGGGGAATGGGTCAGGCATTGGCAAGATGCCATAGTGCCCCCATCAGTGCAAGAAAGGATCCACGTAGGATCTGCTCACATATGCTTCCAGGCAAGGGGGCTGCCTGATGGTTGTCAGGTAGGCAAGAGGGACACTGGCCTTTGTCCATCAGCAGTTTTATTTTTTCATATGCGGTCTTATCTGTTTGAAAATAAGAAGACGGCTTCTAATCCTCAGGAGAGTGAACGACTCTGGCCTATCTTTTAGAAATCGTGGACCAGTTGCTTCCAACAGGGCATGGCTTCTCAGGAACCTGGTGGCTGATGCGCAGGACTTAGGATGGCTTTCCTTTTCTTTCTTTGGCTTCTTTTTTAGAAATGAAGAAATACCAGATAAAGCAGGCATCTCCTAGGTTGGACCAGAATTATTCATTTGAAAGTTACCAGAATCCTGCCAACTTAGAACCCTCCACATCAAACCTCAATTGAGTCCTTCTTGGTGTCCCAAAAGATTCAATGGATTTTGGAGCTTTTTAAATATCTGGTATCATCCACGTGCTTTACACATGTCTGCTCAACCACCTTCTCCACGCTACATGTGAGAAAACTGAGGCGGGGTGGGGGGGTGGGAGGGATAGGAACTTGCCTGAGGTCTTAGAGCCAGTGATGGAGGAGCTGGGATTTAAAGCTACCCAGCACTCACATTCAGTTTTATTTTAGAATATGTGTGTTGACAGTGCTCCTTGTTCTCCAGAGGATCTCAGGCACACTGAGGACCTGTGAGAGGTGACAGGCAGCTTTGCCACGTCTTGTCAGGTAGTAGGACAGATTGTGAGCAGGCAGAGAGCAAGATCTAAGGACTGGCACATGCAGCTCCTTAAATTCCATTTTCTAAGAGGAAGTTATAGATGAACGGGCACAAGGATTCCCATAATAAAAATAAGTTCCACCCGGAACAATTTAAAATCACAGGTGCAGGAATGGGGTGCTAACTTAGAAAGATGGAATGCCCTGGGTGAGCTCTTCACGGACCCTCATATAACACGAGGGAGGCGGCGGCCAGGGTCAAGTCCCCAGAACCCAGAGTCCCAGCTCCTTTCTTCCCTGTGCCTGGGCCATGGGGTCATTTCTCCAGCTCTCTACAAGTGGTCACACAGGGTTGCAGGCTGCCTTTTTGTCCTCATCAAGAGGGCAAGGAGAATGCAGCCTGCTGAAATCTAAAGCCCCCAATGTTTTGAATTCAGAGCCCCCACAGACCCTTCAACTGACTTGGTGACCTAGTGGTAAAGAGCTATGCTGCCAACTCAAAGGTACACGGTTTGAATCTACCAACTGCTCCCTGGGAGCAGTTGATCCTTCTGGGTGATTTACTGTGTGATTTACCCACTGGAGGGTTCTGAGAATCAGTTCTGACTCAATGGCACATCACAATTCCTGACCTTAGCACACCCTCTGCCTAAAATGCCCTCTCTCAAAAATTCTGGCACATCTTTGCCATTCAGGACTCAGTCCTGTATCACCAACTAAGAAAAGCCCTCTGCTAAAGTCACAACTCCCCGTCTCTCCATATTTCATCACCTGACTTGGTGCCCTCGCCATCTGAAAGCATCTTGCCACGTGTATATTCATTTACATCTGTTTCCCTTCATTGCACCATAGGCACCAAGATGGCACAGCTGTGTCCTCATCCCAGGCCACAACTGTGTTTCCTGTGAACTGTGTACTCTGTGAACAGAGTCTGGGGCAAAGGAGGAAGTACTTGTTCAGGTGTCACTGAATGAGGAGGTGATTAATTAAAATGGTGACTTCCTGCTGACAAGCTAACCCCAATCTGGAAGTGAGAGCACTGAGGGGATGATCAGAGGACCCCCATCAGCGATGAGGCTGTACCCTAAGAACTGGCCCACAGTTCCTGTTGCCAAGGCTCCCAAGGGCTTCACGTGCTTGTATCTTGGTTTCTTTTTTCATTCTGACCTTTAACATTACCAGTTTTTCAAAGCAGAGACAAAAAAAAATATCAAAGTATGAGCTCATGTAAGAGACAAGCTGTGTTCCACATTCTGGATAATGTTGGGCAGACACAAAGGAAGAATAGGGAAAATAATGGCATTTGCTGTGATTGTTTTAAAAGTAGTATAAAAACTGAGGAGGACCTGAAGCACTTGCTGAAGAAGGTCAAGGACTGTTGTCTTCAATATGGATTGAAGCTCAACAGCAAGAAGACGAAGATTCTCACCACTGAGCCAAGTGGCAGCACCATGATGATTGGAGAAGAGACTGAGGCTCTTAACTTTAGCTTGCTCAGCTCCACAATCAACATTCTTGGCACCAACAGTCAGAAAATTAAAAGACAAATTGCATTGAGGGAATCTGCTGTTAGGGACCTCTCCAAAGAGCTAAAGAGCAATGATATCAATCTAGAGACTAAGGTGACCTGATCCAGGCCATGGTCTTCGCAATTACTTTCTATGCATCAGAGCGCTAGACAATGACTAAGGCTTACAGAAGAATTGATGCCTTTGAGTTGTGGTGCTGGAGAAGAGTCTTGAACATACCCTGAATAGCCAGGAGGACAAATAGGTCTGTCTTAGAGAGGGTGAAACCAAGTTTCTCCTTGGTGGCAAGGATTTTGTAGCTCTGTCTCACACTATGGGCACATGGCCAGGGGGGATCAATCGTTAGAGAAAGGCATCATGCTTGGAAGGTGGAGGGACAGCACAGGAGAGGAGGATCTTGGGTGCAATGGATTGACATGGTAAGTAGGGCAATAAGATTAAGTACGTCAGTCAGTGAGACTGGCTCAGCACAGGGCCAGGTTCAGAGCTATTGTATATAGGGTCACTGTGAGTCACAGGTAACTCAATGGCACATAACAACAGTGGATAGAGAGCTGCCTCCTTTAGTCTTCACACCATGCTTTGAGGCTAACAGTTTTTCCTGTCACAGAAGAGGAAGACAGAGATCTGGCCAAATGACAGTGTCAGGGCCTGGATCTGGGCTCAAGCTTCCTCACCCAGTGGACACTAGTCTCATCCTCAGCCACGAACCCACACTGGGACACACACAGAGCCTGGGCCCCCCAAAGGAATTCCTGCCCCTTGACTGCCTTATAGATCACCTCATCCTCTTCCCTCCCCAAGTCTGCAGTTTGTCATTTCTGAATCCCTCTGAGGGCTAACCCACAGGAAACAAAGCTGTAAATAAAACTTATATCCCTAAAATGGTAGCAGTTTAGGCATCAGATAGGGGATTATTCACTCGCTGCTTCTGAGATTTATGCCTCGGACACGCAGGGACATTGGCAGGAACCACAAGGTAGGAGGATTGGCGGGAATGTACATCCTGAGCCAGGATGGAGTGTACCAAGCAGAAGAAGAAAGCCTCCCGTGATAGCACAGGACATCTTACCTTGATCTTCCCATGTGTGATGGCGCGGTTGATGGCCACAGCGATGGCCACTCGGCCCTTCTGGTCAGAGTACAGGATCCTCGCCTGTGAGCCCACCACCTGCCAAGAGAGGCTGACATGGCAGGATGTGGTGTGCGGGGAGGTGCGGACAGCACCTGGGTCAGGCCCAACACCATAACAACATCCGGATGGCCCTGAACAAGGCCACAGAGGCTAAGATCTGCCGGCCTGAGACGGGCCCAGAACCCCTGCCAACTGGAACACCTCACTAGCTCTCCAAGACTCAACATGCAGTTTGGAGACCCTACAAGATCCCACAAAGTCTGTCACCTGAAGGTTCACGCTGAAGGTATTTCTAAGGCCCTGGCTTCACCTGGGATCTTCCATAAAATTAGCACTGACAGGAGAACAAATAATTATGTCTTGGAGAAAATGTGGTCAGAGCACTCATTAGTGGCAAGGAGAGGGAAACTTAATGTCACATTCTTTGGGTCTGTTGCTAAGAAAGGCTATTCCTTGCAAAGGGACATTACGCTTGGGAAGGTGCAGGGTCATAGAAAGAGAGGAAACCCTCAGTAAAAATGTTTGACACAGTGACAGCAGCAGCAGGCTTGAGTGTGTCAGAGATGATGAGGATGGCGCAGGATGGGGCAGGTTCACATCTGTTGTTCACAGGGTCAGTATGAGTCATACTCAATGGCACACAACAACAGCAACGTCCTTCTTATGATAATACAATAATACCTGGTGCTGCTATAGGTGGCAGCTAGTTGAATGCTGGAGGGAGGTACTAATACTATCCTTACAAGTTTCTCTTTAAAGAGAGATTGGGTAGATCTCCCCAGTCACTCAGGGGCTGGCTACTTGGCCAGACTCAGGCTGGTGTGCTGTGTGTTCTTCATACTATGTTTTCAGTCACTAGAGTGCCTCTGGGAAGTAACAGGTATTTGCTGTGTTCATTAAAACAAAGGCTTTGGGAGACAAGAATTGCCCAGTATCCTCAGCCTGGGAAATTCTGTAATGATGAAAGACATTTGCTGTTCATAGGGTCACGATGAGTTGTACTCAATATAACAACAACAACAACAACAAAGACATTTTTGAGTGCTGCTGTATGAGTGGAGGCTGGGGGTGCCGCTAACCCATGACAAAGGATGGGTCAGCTCCAGACATCAGCAGTGCCAAGGATAAGGAGCCCTGGTTTTCCCAAAAAGGATGTCGAGTGTCTATTCCAGCTTCCCACATGCACATCCCCCAGGTGAGGGGAGAAAGGTAGCAGGAGACTAGCAATGGCATTGACCTTGTCCCTGACCATGAGCAATGCTGAGCTCAGCCACGTGCACTGTCAGCCCAGATGGCTCGTCTCCTTGATTCCTCTCTTCCCAGGATGTCTGTTGAGCAGCCTCATTTCACCCATGTCAGCGGCCTCAAACCTTCTTGGGGAAACCTCAATGTTACTGATAATTTTTAATTTTTTTTTTATCCAAAATAAAAATTGGGGAGACTGCTAGAGGGCTGCTAACTTTGTCAAGCATACATATTAAAAGAAGTGGGATTTTTTTTTTTTTATAAAGTGGAGTTTTTAAAAGGTTTCAGGATGACCATCATTTCACAGGAGAAAGCCCACAATCATACAACCAGAAAAACCACAATCTATGAATGATGTAACAGAGGTCTGTCTGTCTGCTTGCAGAGTCAAGCAGCTACACCACGTGCCCTCACCCCTTCCCCTCTCTGAGGCACCTGTTTGGTCATGCTGGTGGCCCTACCTCAAGGCTAAGCTACTCTCTCCTCGTGACCCACTCCCAGGGCCCACTCAGTGCTGACCCTAAATATGTCTCTATTTCTAGCCTCAGCCTTCCTCTGACCCTGTGGACTTGAACACCTTGAGCTCAACACAATTGGAGAAACCTTGGTTAGCACAAGGAATTAATTCTGTTCTGTGGCTAAAACTCACATGTAAACCACTGCTTGAGGATGAGGCAAAAGTTTGTGTGGAGGGGGTGTGGGCACAGAGGCAGTCCTGGCCTGGCCACTGGTCACCAGAGTGTGGGGACAGAGCTGTGGAGCTCACATATTCCTTTCTTCTTTCACTCCTCTAGGAACCAAGTCTGTCCCCACCTCTGGACCTTTGCTGCCTTCGGTGGTCACGTGATTACTTCCCTCCCTCTCAGCGTCTAGAACTTCACTCAAAAATGAATGCTTTCAGAGTCAGCTCTCCCCATATGAATGTTTCCCTGACTGGATTTCCTTATCATCTCTCAACCCTCAGAAACCAGGGAGGGACACATCTGTCTGTGCAGAAGGCACAGTTACTGGGGCACAGAAGGTTGACTTAAAAGTTCTGGTCAAGGGAGCTCTGGTGGCCTAGTGGCAACAAGCTGCACTGCAATCCCGAAAGTGTGCAGGTTTGAATCCACCAGACTCTTACTCTGTTGGAGAAGGAGGGACAATCTCCTCCTGTGCCAACTGGATCCGACTCATTGGTACACAACAAGAAGGAGGGGGGGAAGTTCTGGTCAACCCTGCCTATGGTGCAAGGCCTGTATCATCACCATCTCCTCTTAGAGGACAGTATGTGGGCTCAGAAAGGGTTAGACCCTTGCCCAGTGTCATACAGCTGAGGATCTGGTGGGGCAGTCTGAGCTCAGGCACCAGAAGCTACCTGCCATTGTATGGTGACTGCATGACCTGGCTGGACTGCCCTTCCCCAGAGCTCCAAACCTTCTGAAGGGCCGTGTGAGATGTTATTATAGCTCTTTCTGGTGGCCACTGCAGGGGGTAGGCCACTGTGAGCAGTGACTCAGGGTCCAATGTTGGACACTTCTAGGTCTTGGGGTTCATATATACCAGCTTGGGTGGCTGGCCCGTTTATCTGAGGGTCAGATGCAGGCAGCAGTGACAAGGGAGCTTCAATTTTGTCCAGAACACCACCACCTCCTCCACCACCCTCTTCGTCAAGTCCCCAAATTCTCACCAGTTGATGCTTGGCAGCCTCTCGGATCCAGCGGATGTTGTCCTTATACTGCAACTTCACAGATGACTTCACTGCAGGTCGTGAAAGAGGAGGGCTGTGTGGGCTCCCAGAGGCCTGCCCCCACTTCCTCTCCCTGCCCCGAGGCACAGATCCTCCCTCACATGGGCTGAGTCAAGGACAAGGGTCAGGGAATCCCCACCCTCAGCATCACACCAACAGCCCACCTCTATTGTTCTTCCATCACTTCATCTGTACAGGAGGTACAGGGGTACTTGAGGGTGGGTCCCTGAGAGACCTCCTCAGAAGAGGCTGAATTTGTGTGCCTCAGTGATGGCCAGGCTGGTTGTAGTATGCACTAGCAGAGCCTGAGAGGCTATGCAGGTAGGGGTGTGTGTGTGTGTGTGTGTGTGTGTGTGTGTGTGTGTTAGGGAGGAGTTATGGGGGGTGACAGCAGCACTAGAGGTATGAGCTGCAGGCTCTTAAAGGAGCAGGAGGACACCCAGGCAGAGGCTGCACAGGGATGGCCCACATCGCGAGACCTGAAGTCGTGGAGCACTGAGGTGGCAGTAGGACAATCAGGCCATTCGAGTGCTTGACTGCAGGACGTGAGTCCCCTGGACCATGGTCTATTCCAGCACGATAGCAGAGACTCGGGGAGCACCGGCCTCTCTGTGGCTCAGAGCCCCATCTAGGACTCTGCATTGTCCTCCTGACTCTGAGGACAAGCACGGCCAGTGATCACCGGAAACAAAGCACCGACCTGCCCAGCCCTGGGCCTGATTTGTTCCCTCGGTGAACATTTATGTACAGCTCCAGTGGTATGCAGACACCAGGGCAGGTATTGGGGAGCAAAGAGTACTATGTGCTGTAAGAACAATAAAAGTGGGGTGAGACCGGGAAGGGAATCATAGGAGCCTCCCTGAGTGGATAACACTTAGGCTGCATCCTAACTGCTAATGAGGAGTCAGCTATATGAATGCCTGAGGGAATAAAATTCTAGGCCAGAAGGATCAAACGTAAGGACCCTCAGGTGAGGACAGCTTGGCCTGTCCCAGGGACAGGCAGAAACTGGGTGGGATACCAGAGCTCGAGAGGTGTGGTCTGTAGAGCATTGCACTGCCAACCCTAAGGGCACTTCAAATCCACCAGCAGAATTTTGGGAGAAAGACAAGCACTTTTCTCCAGTGCAAGTTACAGCCTCAGAAACCCAGGAAAGGCAAGAAAAGGGACTGGACAGGAGTGAGCCGAGTGACAGATATGGGCTGAGGCTGCTGTAGTGCCCTGGAGCAGACTGCGTTCCATAGAGCAGACTGCTAAATCTTCAGGAATTTTGTGAGCTGCTTGCTCAACATATATATCAGGAAATATTTAATGAAATAAACGTCAGGCTGGTAAGAGTATTATCGGCTGTCTTATGGACTATCAAAAGAACAAGCAAATCTGTTCTGGAAAAAAAAAATAAATAAATACTGCAACCAGGGTGCTCCTTAGAGGCAAGGATGGTGAAACGCCCTCTTACATACTTTGGGTGTGTTGTCAGGAGGGAACAGTACATGGAAAAGACACGCTTAGAAAGGTGGAGGGTCTTGACTGGACAGAACTGGGTATACAGGGGCTGGGCTGGAACACGGGTCTGTGTGCCCCACAGGACCACACAGCTGTGATGTCAGAGGCAGTTGGGACCCCTGGGAATGGCTGCCAAAGAGAGGCTCCAGGCGAGAGGCTTACAGTAATATTTGGCAATCAAGCTTTTCCATACCTCTCCCATTCTTAGAATTCCTTTATGTTTCCCTCTGAGTGGCCCAAGGCCCTCTGGATCTCAAGTCCTGGGCAATATTTGCCACAGCTACCAGATGGGTGGATGCTTGAAAAGGCAGAGGGTTGGTGAAGGAAGGAAGACCCTCCACCAGATGGATCGACATAGTGCCTGCCGCAGCGGGCTCTAGTGTGTGGGGAACTGTGAGGACGACACAGGTTAGGACAAGGCTCAGACCTGCTGTTCACAGGGTCACTATGGGTTATACTCGATGGCACCTAACAACAACCAGGTAGGTGGTATGATCCTCTCCTCATGAAGGCAGAATGAGTGGAGACCCTGCCCATTAGCACTCCCTGAGCTGTGTTACCTCCACCAGCAATGATCTCCTCCAGCACAGACGTGGCCAGCTGGTCCGTGACAGCCAGGTCGTGAGGGTCCCCTGATGTGCACACCCAGCGGAAAGGTCCGAATCCCTGGGAGAAGATGTCCCTGCAAGGGCAAAGGGCCTATGACCTTGGGCATGTCCGGTCAGCATCATTATAGCTCAAGGAGGGTTGCCTGTAGGTGTTCCAGAGCTAAAGATAAAGGCTGAGTGCTAGGTAGGTGACACAGAGTGTGAGCACCTGTGTGAGACAGAGCTTCAGCCTCCACACTTGTAAATTGCACAGGAAGCTTCTGAGCAAGACTGGGAGCAAGAGGCCCAATTCACCGTCTGTGATATGCTGCCGCCTCCAGGGCCCCTGAGTCACCACAAAGGCCCCTTCACATCCTCCAGGCCAGGCCAGGCACTCCACACCTGCCTCCATCACCCCACCCGCGGCACTTGCTCTGCCCTACTGGTGAGCTTGAGGCTGGGGGCAGAACACCACAGACTGAAGATGAGTGGGTTAACGTAACTGGTCAACGTTCTCTCTTTAGGACATGTCTGCACATTTTAAAAGACGGCATGATATAGGCATTATATGTATGACAACAATCTGGAATAAGAGGTGGACTGCAAAGTGGACTAGGGGAGGGGGAAGGGAAGAGAGGGGAGGGAATTATGCAACAATGAGGGAACGAATGAAAATCCAACTTTTCTGTAAACTTTCATTTAAACCACAATAAAATAAAGTATATTAAAAATAAAAAGGGGTATTAACATTTTAAAAAAGGATGGTTTCATCCATATGCCCTCCTCCTCTCAGTGTATCTATACTCATATGTGGGAGCTCTGGAAGTCTAGAGGTGAGAAAGTGCACTGCAATCCCCAAGGCATATGTGTCGAGTCTACCAACTGCTTTTTGGAAAAGGATGGGAAATCTCCTCCCGTGCGATTAAACTGCCTCTGAAAACCCACCGCAGGGTCAGTTATTGGC
>NW_006399911.1:3046042-3117337 GCF_000299155.1 Elephantulus edwardii | reverse complement strand
TCAATCCTTCAAATATATTCCCAAACCTCCTTTTACTTCTGCCTCTCAGCAGCTTCTCTCTCTGCCCCTAAGTCCACTCTCTCCTGCATTATCTCTAGCTGTGGCCACAGGGAACTGGGGTACCCACAAGCAGACATTTCCTAAAATTGCTATTAAACTATAACGTCCAGAGCCCAGGCTTAAAAGACTTTGGTGGCACTGGGTACCCTAGACCTGGCAGCCACGCCTTCACTTACCCCATAATGTGTTGAACGTATGAGGGGTAGCGAAATTCTGTCTTATCGGCTCCTTTCTTCTCCACATCGGCTCCTGTGGACAAAGCACAAGAGCAGACTCACCTGGGTATCAGAGATGGTGGGTCTAGGGGTCTTCAGGGAGGGTGTGTGGTCAAAACTACAATCTCATAGGAGCCACCTGAGAAACATGTTTGATGCCCAACAGAAAGCACAGGGGAGCTGAGAAAGCTCTTCCGGTCCAGTCAGGGAGGATTCCATAGGGCTTTTCTCAAGCAAAAGATAAAAGAGACAGGAGCAGAGGTACATGCAGTAAGTGTCCACTTGTATATGACACCCTTTCCTGCAGATGCAAACCTGTCTCTGCCCTGAGGCTGGACACTGGGGAGGCCAGAGGGCATGAGGTGCTGAAGACAAGCTGGGAGGGAACTTCCCTGGGCATCTGTTTACCCCTTTTGAAGGTTATACCCTATGAACACATTACCTGCTTTACAGAATGATGTTTCTTTCAGCTAAAAACAAGCCTATATTTTGCTCACTGAAGGTTGGCTTGAGACTCAAAACTACTCTTATATGGCACGTCAGGTTCTTAAAACAACTGAAGAAGTGAAGCACAGAGAGGCCAAATTACACATCAGACTGGCTTCCAGGTGACCCCGGAAGAGGTATAGGAAGCCAGCGGGCTCCTAACTTGGCCTGGATGAGGGGGTGGCCACCCAGTGCTGAGACATCAGTCTCTGCACCCTCCCACCCCTACTCTGCTCCTGTTACCTGCTCTCTGGGCCTCCAAAAGGAAGGCATTGCCATAGTCCCAGAAGAAGAAGTTCTCCTGTGCCAGTCTGTTGATGGCTGAGACCTGCCTTCTCAGGCTGCAAGGAGAAGAACTGTCAGCTCAAACACCCCTGGGCCCTTGTGCCCCCTTATCTCGAGAGCTTTCTCCTCCTGGTCCTACTATTCCAAGCTCGCTTCAGCCTCCACACCTTCTCCCGCTGCCATCTCCTTAAATCCTCTATGCCCTTCCAGACCAGCTGGCACACTTGCTAACAAATGCCCCTCTGAAAAGCTCTCTCTGGCTGGTGGTCCCTGACTCTACCAGCACTTACTGGGCACCAACTGTGTCAGAAGCTGCAGTGGAGGTTTTACAAAAATATTCCTTCATCTTGGCTCCCAACATTCCTATGAGGCCTGTATATTCCTAACTCCTCTCTGACAGGAGAGCAGATGGAGGCTCAGTGAGGTTGAGAGTATTGCCTAAGACCCCAAAGGTGGTGACTGCAGAACTAGGCTCATGCCAGAGCAAGACATGGAGGTCTGCCGTCTCCCAAAGGCTGTGTGCACATACTGTGGACAGGTCTATTTGTGCGTGCTGTCTGTCTGTCTGTTTGTCTGTCTATCTCTCTCACACACACACACAGAGACACGGAACAGCCCCACCACAGCACCTCTCTTGAACCAGGTCTTTGAAGGCTGAAGGGTTGGAGGCCATGAGGCTCTGAGCCTCTGAAAAACCAAGCTGTACAGGGTAGTAGCCACCATTGAAGGGGTTGTGACAGGACGTCTGGTCTGACCCGAGATCTACCAGAAGCTCCCCTGTTGCATCCAGCTCATGTACCAGGCGCTCCCTGGGGCAGACACAGGCAGTTAGTACAGGGCAGAGAAGAGGGGAGAGTCGGGTGGATGATCTGGGCCCCAGCTTCAGGGTTGATAAGGAAGAAGCTACAGGAACCACCCAAGGATGGGATCTAACGGGATTCCCCCCTAGAAAGAGTGGTAGCAAGAAAGCCAAAGAGGTCAGCATCAGGGCCTTTGCTAGAGGGGGTCCTCTGTTGCCCCTGAGGGAGCCACTTTCACTCACCAAAGATCCACTACGTTGCCATGGTAGCCAAGGCTGAGCACCTCCTTCTGTCTCCTTGCTTCTCTAGAGTACAAGATCAGACCAGATGGCCCCATCACTTCTGGCCTCCACTGCCCCGTGACAAACCTCCACTCCCACTAGCTCAGGCTGAGCAAAAAGCAACATAAATGTGAGGCTCGAGATGCCCCGAAGAGCCTTGCATGTGAACGAAGCACCAGGGTGAAGAGACACCACACTTTGAGAGCTCACTAAAAATGGTCCTGAAAATGAGACAGAATCTGCTACAGAGGATTCTAAAAACTGTTTGGAAAACTAAAATGAGGCCGGTAAATAAATCAATAGTTTGGAGGGAAAATCCTGTTGTTGTTGTTGTATGCCAGTGAGTCAGAACAGACTCATCGCTGACCTTCCAGCAGGTTTTCAGGGGCTGTAAATAGGAAGGGAGGAGACTGTCATTTCCCGAGGGGCAGCTGGTGAATTCGAGTCATCTGCCCTTGAGTTGGCAGCACAACTCCTTACCCTAGGCCACCAGAGCTTCCTTGAAGGAAAAAAGTTTTCAATAAATAACTACCCCTACAGGTATTAATGGGTATTACAAAGCAACAATAAGGCAAACAACATGGCAGAAATGGAGGCTTTCACATCCTTTGTGAACACTGAGAACACTGTGCACAATGGAGCAAGTGCTAGAAGGGATCAGTACACTCCTCTTAGTATGCAAAGTTAATAAAGCAGGAAAACAAATAAATGAACAACACATAGTTACAAAGCAGAGAGGGAGGTAACCCTGAAGGTAGCATGTTTAGGGAAAGGAGATTTGAACCCCAGCTATAGCGCCAGGGAGGGAACTGCAAGCCCCTGGGAGGGTCAAGTCATTCTCAGTGGTGTTTTTTTCGACTCCAGGGTCATAAACTTGTCAAGAGTTGCTTAAAGTGATTGGTTAAATGGATTTTGAAAACATTTTGTTCTCTGTGTGTATGTATGTGTGTATGCATGTGTGAGCACATGTGTGTGGTGTGAGCACATGTGTATATATGTGTGTGTTAGCAGGAATTAACCTAGCCCAAACATATAAGAGGGTAACAGGAGACAGAGGCTAATAGAAGGGGGCCATTCAGAAACTGTGAAGATATCAGAGTGGTTGGAAATGGGTACGTGTATGTGCCAAGTTCAATCAGGATGCTAAACCACCTGAATGCAGACAGGAGCCCTATCGTTGAAGGCAAGGCCTTCAGCACCACACAAGAAAAGCTGCATTTCATCTGTAATCAGTAGAGCATTACCTGAGAGTGTGAACTAAGTTTTGGTATGACGCTATCAGATTGACATTTTAGAAAAATGTATGTTAAAATAATACTGAATCTGGTGGAAGGATCCTTGGGAGTTCATTATGTTATATTCACAAGTGCTGTGTATATTTGAAAAGGTACATATAAAACCAGGTTTATGGCTCCTCAGTGATTCTAAACTGTAGCCAGAGTTAAAAACCAATGGCTTTGGCTCGCAAGTCTGAGACTTGTCATGAGGTTGTTTTAGGTGGTCAGTTAAACAGATTAGAACTGATTTTACTTTGTGTGTGCACATATGTGTTCTTCAGAATAAATTGACTGAAATAAAACTTCAAAAATGGCATCAGGTCAGCAGCTGCTGCCCCTTCTCCACCTGCCTCAGCCCTTTTCCCGAGCTGCCACTCACATAGCTAAGAAGGCCTTAAGCGGGAAGAGGTAGCTGTGCAGAAGCTGCACAGACAACTTCTCCTATGAGCAGCCCCACATTCAGCCCTCATCTGGGATGGATGCCCTCATGTGTCTGGCTCTGGGGTGGACTTGGAGTTGTACCTGAGCCTCTGGATGCAGTGGTCGAGGCTGTCTGTCACCTCCATCAGCCAGCCTTGCTTGTGGCGCTTCAGGAGGGCTGCTTTATCCACCTGGGACCGTAAGACACAGGGCAGCCAGTTACACACCTTGTGGGAGGGTCTTTCCTTTCACTCATGAAGGTGTCATTCCCCATGCCCATCCTCTCATTTTTATAGTAGTCTTGGGACACGTGATAAGCTGCATTCTAAGTTTTCATTCCCTTTCCTTCATTCTTTATCAGTGTTGTTGTTAGATGTCATCACGTTGATTATAACTCATAGCAACCCTATAAACAACAGCTCTGAAGTGCCCTCTCCTGCATCACACTCATGATCCCCATCATTGTGGGAGGGAGTGTCAATCCATGGCATCGCCTGTCTTCCTTTCTTTCACTGACCCTCCATCTTTCCTAGTACGGCGTCTCTCTCGAAGGACTCTGGTTTCTCCTGAAAATATGCCCAAAGTAAGTGAGATGAAGCTTCCTGATCTTTGCCTGTAAGGAGGACTTCTTCAGGAGAGATTTGTGTTTTCTTTTGGTAGTCCATGGAATACTCGGAACCCTTTGCCAACACCACAATTCAAAGGCACCAGTTCTTCTGACATTTTTATTCTGATGATTCTTTTTCTTCCTTATCATTCTTTATCAAAAGAACCCAGATTTTTGTCAGGGTACACAGGATATAACTCCAGAAGATGAATCACATGGAGGGGGAAAAAAATCACAATCCATGATGTCTAGTCTTTCTTGCCAACAGGAAAATACATTTGATCCAGTTTTATTAACCAAAGAGGTAAAAGGCAGTATTAACTTGAAGGGGTTTTGAGAGTTCTTCCTGTTAAAATCGGGTCCGTCGTAGCAGGCACTCTCCTTCTCCTTCCCTCTTCTCTTGAATGTAGGGGGCTGGCTGGGGCAGTCATTATGTAACCCAGAGGAAAGCCCAGGAGTCTCTAGAGAGGTTGGCCCTGATGCTTCTGTGTAAGAGAAGTAGCAACTCGCTCATGGGAGCCTCCGGAGTGAGGTCCTGGCACCAGCAACCAAATGAGCTTTTAACAAGTACAGGCAAGTCTGGGAGCTTGGCGTAACTAAGTGCAAATCACTCTGGTGTGCACCCCTGGGACTGGTCTTGACGTTCCTCACTCTCCTGCTTCCTGTTTCTTGTCTCCGTGTGGGAAGCTTTCTGTCTCTTTTGAAGGAACATGTCTGTCTCCCTGGTGTGACTGAGAGGTTTAAGCTGGAGAAGGACACCGGCATGTGCCATCTTCCCGTTCCAGGCCCAGTGCCAGGTTAGGGGATACAATGATGCTGTCTGGTCACAGAAGGTTACACTTTAGTGAGAGACCAGACAATATGCAAAGACAATGCCAGGTATTGCTGTATATTTTGATGGTAAGAAGTTACCTGCCAGGGAAACCATGATGCCAGGGAGGATATGTGGAGGAGGGGCGTGATGGCAAGAGAGAAAATAGGTGCATGTGACGGTGAGGGGGCAAAGGAAGAGGCAGCTGAGTGTAGGTGACAAGAAGTGGGTGTGGGTGGAGGAAGAGAAGTGGCTTTTGAGGTAAAGGGGGAAGTGAGACAGATGGGTGTGGGTAAGATGGGGAGAGAAGAGAAAAGAATTATGGGGGTGACAGGAAGAAGAGGTGGGAGTAAGGGAACAAGGGAGGCAGAAGGGAGGTGCAGGGGTGAGCATGAGAAGAGAGGCAGGTTTGAGGCGAGTTGGGGAGACATGAGGAGGTGGGGGCGGGGTGAGTGTGGGCAGAGAAGAGAGGCAGGTATAGAGTAGAAAAGAATAGAGGCAAAGGGTAGGTGGGGAGGGTAAGGGAAGAGAGAAGGGGTAGATGAGGGTGAGTGGAATGTTTGTGGGGTGAGTAGAGGAGAGAAGAGATGCAGGGAGTAAACTGAGGAGAGAAAAGAGGCAAGTGTAGGGTGAGTAGGGGAGAGAAGGCGAGGACAGAGGGGAGAGTATACAACTGGGTGGAGAGTGAGTGGAGGGGAGAAGGGTGAGCCAGGTGCAGAGAGAGGTGGGTGTACGCATGAGGATTCTTTGCAAGGGATAAAAAGAGAGAAAGACAAAGAGCACAGATGAGACCCTCAGGCTGGTCTTACCTCCGCTATCACCCCAATGCACCCCACGATGACCGCAGCCTTGGCCTGGGCTCCGCTCATTCCACCAAGTCCAGAAGTGACAAAGACCTTCCCAGTCAAATCCTCAACGCCCAGGTACCGACGGCCAGCGTTTAACAGGGTGAGCTGAGGAAAGAGGAGGCTGGGAATGCTTGCCACCCTCTCCTCCCAGGACCACCCTCCCCAGCAAGGTGCGGTCACTGCCTCTCACCACTGTGCCGTGGACAATTCCTTGTGGGCCGATGTAACAGTAGCTGCCTGCAGTCATCTGGCCATACCTGCCACCACAGACAGGGCAGAGGGAATGTGAATCAGACTGATGCTAAACGTCATCTTCTTTTTATTTTTTAAATTAACTTTTAATTATGCAAAATCACACTAACACAGTCCAGTTTATTAATAAAAATTACACATAACGCTATAGTCTCCAATCTTAGTCCCTTCTAGCCTCCAGGACTTTTACAAACATGTTTTTCATTCTTAAATACTGTACTCTAATTGATAAAAAGTCATTCAGGAAATATTTGGCTCTAACCATTAAAGTTGTGCATGTATTTTGTTCTTACCTTGCAATTACACTTTGTATTTTATAGTTACATCAGGGAAGGGATAATAACTTCTGTTTATAAACACAGTGTTTACTATGTACATTAGTATACAGCCATGAAAAACAGAGCTTAAGACTGTCTCAAACTCATTCACTCATGGACAAAAAGCAAAATCAGAAAAGACTACAAGTTTTTAAATGTAACTAAGTGGAACATCAATCAGGATGGGAGAAAATGCAGGTCAGATGGCTAGAATGGGAGATTGAGAAGAGACCTAGTGAGCCCCTGCTACAGCCTGATGCAAGAGGCTGGATTTTTGCTAAGAATGGGGGGTGGGGGGAAGCACAGAGTCAAAGCAGTCCAGCTAGTCGCCATCTTTGAACTTGGTTCATTGTTTCAAAGTCGACCAGTTGAGACATTTGGTTGCTATGCAATGTACACGCTGTATTTATTTTCTACTGTTGATGTTGTTGATGATTGCCGTCGAGTTGAGCACGACTCAGAGCAATCCTATGTTCATAGGGCCTGAAGCCTTTCTATAACTATCATCATTTATCAAGTTCATAGTTTCCAGAGGCATGTTGTTTAGGAAGCAGATGCCACTCCTGCTTCTTTCTACTAGACAGAGTACACTTCTAATAGGGTAGTTGTTGTTATGTGCCATCGAGTCACTTGCAACTCATAGTGACCCTAAGTACAAGAGCCCTAAACACCATTCTATCCTGTGCCAACCTCGCCATCTCAAACACACTCATTCCCACCACTCCAGTCACAGAATCGATCCATCTCATCAAGGGTCTTCCTCTCCTGTGCCGTCCCTCCACTCTCCCAAACATGATGTCCCTCTCCAAGGACCAGTCCCTCCTTGCAACATGCCCAAAGTATGTCAGACAAAGCTTCAGAATCCTTGACTCCAAGGAGCATGCTGGCTTCACCCTCTCCAGGACAAACCTGTTTGTTCTCCTAGCAGTCCATGGTATGTATATTCAACATTCTTCTCCAGCACCATAGCTCAAAGGCATCAATTCTTTTTCTATCATTCTTAGTCCCTGTCCAACTCTCTGGTGCATAGCACATAATGGCAAAGACTATAGTCTGGATCAGGTGCACCTTAGTCTCCAGCCTGACATCATTGCTCTTCAGTACTCTTGAGAGGTCCCTCACAGCTGACTTTCCCAATGCAATTTGTCTCCTGATTTCCTGGCTGCTGTTACCAAGAGTGTTGACTGTGGAAGCAAGTAAACTAAAACTGTTAACTATCTCAATCTCTTCACCATCCATACTGATGCTGCCAATTGACTAACAGGGTATCAACCTGTAATATTTCTCACTCCAATGACAGTTCCTTTTCATTGCTTTAATGTTGTTACATGCCACTGACTTGACTACAACTCAAAGCAACCCTACGAACAACAGCTCTGAACCTTTCCTTATCCTGAGCCAACTTTACCATCTCTTAAGACACCTGACCCCACTGCCACAGCCATTGTGCTAATTCATTTCATCCAGGGTCTTCCTCTCCTGCACTGACCCTCTCCCCTTCCAAGCATGATATTCTTCTCCAGTGAATGGCTCCATCTTACAACATACCCAAAGTACAGAGACACACCTTCAAAATCCACAGAGACACACCTTCAAAATCCTTGTCTCCAAGAAGCAACCTAATTTCACACTCTCCTGGACAGATTTGTTTGTTCTCTTGGTAGCCCATAGTATGTTTAGTACTCTTCTTTAGCACCACAACTCAGAGACATCAATTCTACTTCTGTCAGCTCTCAGATACATAGTAAGCAATTGAAAAGACCATGGCCTGGATCAGGTGCACCTTAATCTCTGGACTGTCATCACTGCTCTTCAGCACTCTGAGAGGTACTTGTACTTGATAACTGATTTTTCCCAGTGCAACTTGTCTTTTGATTTCCTAACTGCTGGTACCAAGAGTGTTGACTGTGGATCTGAGCAAGATTAAATCATTGACAACCTCAATCTTTTCTCCCTTTATCATAATACTACCTATTATGGTCTGGTGGTAAGGATCTTTGTTTTCTTGATGTTGAGATACAATGCCTATTGAAAGCCGCAGTCCTTGACCTTCTGCAGTAAATGCTTCAGGTCCTCCTCAGGTTCAGCTATTAAAAGAACCACCATTCCTTTAACAGGCATTGTCAAATCCCAAAGCGTTTGTTATCAGCAATGCATAGTACGCTTGTTTTTGACACTTGATTCTTACCAAACATTTCCATTATTTCACAATCTCATGAGGGAACAAAGACATTTTGCTGTTGTCTTAGCTTCATGCTTCCCTAAGGACTACTGAGCCTGGGAGATGCCGCAAGCTTTCCTGCTCCTTGCTTTTCTCTTTTGTAAATGTCAAGTTAGTATTTTTTCTATTTGTTGGGTTCTTGCTCCCAGGATCTCTCCTCAAATCTCTCTCTTCAGGGTAAAGGGTAGACTCTGGACTCACAGACCATGCCTTAGCATTAGCGCTATCCCATACTTTGGGAAAGGAACTGGATCACTCTGTTTGATCATGTGAAAAATGGGGTCCTGTTAACTTTACTTGGAAAGGCCCTATGTCTATTTGCTAACATAAGAGAATAGTAATGACATAGTTGCCAGCCACTCAGTCAGACAGCTAAACCAAATACCAGAAGTGTTCCCAGTGGAGCCCACATCTAGTTGAGAATACCATTTAGTGGCTAACCCATACCTACCTGTGCTAAGGTGAGAAGGTTTTACCCTTATCATTTCACTTAACTGTCACACAGCTCTTTAAGACAGAAACTGGGATTACAGATGAGGAAGATAGAAGCCTTAGTTGCAAGGTTACACAGGGTGTAAGTGGCAGAGATAGAAACTCTCAGTCTTTTTAACTTGGTCATTTGTAGGGAAATGTTCACTTATTTACAAGTGCATAAAAAATGTAGGCATATATTTTTAAAACCCTATGAGGGATACAGACATAAATAGATCATTACATACACAACCCCACATTTCCAATAAAGAGAAGACATCAACCTGTAAATGGATACATAGGCAGACATACACAATATTTTTAAAAGGATAATTAATATTATGTAAAAATTAAAGTTAAGTATGTTTCAATGATGCAATTATAAGCATTTGACAAAACTGTATTTAATATTGCCATACATTGTTGTTAAAATGAATTTTCACTAAGTGAAACACATTATAATATAAACCAAAACAGTGACTCACATTGTGTTCCCCAAAGCAAAGAGCTTCTCATACATTGTCCTGGATGAGTAGTTGGGAATGACCTGGAAAAGAGGGATGGAAACAGGCTCTGGGGAATGTGATCTTCCTTCTTGCCCAGCCATCTTCCTGTTGCCAACCAGCTGCTGTCACAGGAACCCAGGTCAGCCTGCAGGTCAGAACCCACCATTCCGTTGGTGATCACCAGCCTTGGGGCATTAGGGCTGCTGGGGAAGAGACCCAGAGGATGTCCGCTGTACATGACCAATGTCTGCTCTTCTGTCATCTGTGACAAGTAGGACATGACCAGCCAGAACTAGAGAAGATCAAAGAGGAAGCCTCAGTTTATTTGTACTCCAAGCCTTGGACTCCCAGTAATGGCTCTAGTCAGGAGAGTTCCCTGCAGGCCCCAGCAGGCCCTCCCACACTCTATCCTCCAGTTCCCCAAGGACATTCCCACAGCTCCTGGTGCCTCTAATTCGGCTCCTATCTATTATAACTGTAAGCATCCCAAAGCAAGTTCTAAGTGTGGCACTTCAGGCAGCAAGTCAACTTGCAAAGTTATGAATTTACTAGCTCCTACTAAGGCACAGGAGTTGGAGAGAGATAAGGCTGATGGGGGTGGGAGAGGCCACCCAGTCATCTTACCTGAGCCCAGTTGCTGAGCACCTGGCCGTTCCCTCCATAGGTCACAAGCTCCTGGGGAAACTGGAGAAGATACATTGTCTCTGAGACATGGCAGGAGAGAACCCTGCAAAGATGTAGGAGGGCTGGGGAGCTCTTGTCTGTGATTGGGCTAAGGGTTCAGGTCAGTGTTAAGATCAGAACTGGAGATAAGGTCAACTTGGGATCTCAGCCTGGGCTCAAAGTCAGGGTCGGCCTGAGACCAGGATCTGAAGTCAGGGTCACATCAAAGAAGTTCTCATTAGTGTACTAAGTAGTCACAATTTCTGAACATATATATCAATTCAAGGAACTCAAGGAGCTGCCCCATCCTATTCCCCTTTCTCCATTTGATCTGTAGCCAAGCTCTTGAAGGATGTCTATGACAAGTCCATCGGGACAGACCTCATGGTTCAGCCTAACAGCGCTCACCCATCGGACTACACCAAACACGTGGAATAAGTCCAGCTTGAATCAAGCAGTGTTTAAGGATAAAGTATCCCAGACTTCAGAGACGTAGTAAGAGCAATGATGTATAGTGTTTCTCATGAATAGTTTTGACACGGATTGCTTGATCATTACTATAATGATAATGTCATGGCTATTTTGAGTTACATAACATACATTATGGAGATTAATTTTATCCGTTTCACTTTACTATCTATGTGGTTAGGAGAAAATTTAAAATTGCACATATGTCCATGGATCAATGACAAATTCCTGCTGTGGATGATGCTATTACAGATGACGTAACCGTAAGGTCGCTGAGGAAGGACAGAACCCAGTGCACCCCAAGGAAGACAGTTTATTGAGGAGAAACTGCCAGGCTGACTCTAAAGTAGAGACCAGAAGCTACTTAAAGTTAGAGTGGGGTTTTATATTGTCTTACAAGGAAATTGGGGAGTGAGAATGTAACAGCTGCTTGGTACAAGAAAAGAAAGCAGGTTGAGGGTCGTGGATAGTTATTCCTGGGAAAGGGGGGTGAAATAGTTTTGCAGCCCTAACAGAGAGAAATAGAGTTGCAGCTGCTGCTTTGACAATTTCTTTGGCTATTCTGGGAAAGAAGGGAGAACAGTTCTGTGACCCTAACAGTAACTATTTGGGAAACAGGGAAAAGGGTGTACAGGAGCCCTCTGCCCCATCCTTGTGATTTACCATTACTTAAAACGAAAAAGTTCAGAAAAACCACCCGTATTATTTCTGAGGTTATGTTTCTATCTGACATTGCTGGGCTGGGCACGGCCCCTGGATCCACCCACACGCTCACCTGGGCCACGGAGGGATCGAGGTTGTTCATGACCATGTGCATGATGGCGGCAGCCATCTTGGTCCGGCATGGGTACTGCTCAATGGGGTAGGCCCTGGAATCGGAGTCCACCGTAAGTGTGACCGCAGGAAGGCACCACCACCCTTCCTGCCTCATGCTCAGGGCCCACCCTGGCCTTATCTTACTATTTGACCCCATAAGTGCAGGTGGCAATTACTTGCTCAGGACCCCAGAACCTCCAAGGCCAATCCTATCTGATGCTCAAGACATTTAGCTGAACTCCCACACCCCACAAATGGAGAGCTCAGCTCATCCTAGATGCCACTCACTCTATCTCACTGGCAGAGCCAGTTGTATGAAACCTGATTTCAAAGTATAGCTGAGGTCTGCTTTGTGGGAGCCTTTAAGTCTGGATGGAGTTTATTCATTTGTTCTTTGATCAACTCTGCACTTTCAGGGCATCAGTTCTATAGCAGTTATCAAGCTAGGCACATAGACATGGATAAGGGAGTGCAATTCCTCCTATTTTGGGAGAATAATGCTTCCTGAGACCATCCAAATCCACTCTGGGCTTTTGACATATTCAAGAACAATATTCTCTCACCTCTGGGACTCAACTTTCAATCAAGCAATAGACAGACCTGTATGGTGAACAATAATACTGGGAAGAAATGCACTCCTTAGAAAAATCAAGACACAAGATCAAAAGGGCAGACTGTGCCATAGCTATAGCTTAGAAGGCAGAAAAGGCTTGAAAAGAACAAATGGAAACAGGAAACATGGAGGAAGTGGGGAAAAATACTATGTGGATATTATAATCAGTGTCACCAAACGCAAAGCGCATGAATTATTGAATAGAAAAACAAGTTTGTTTCTGTAAGTATCTACTCAAATCACAATAAAAAATGGGGGGGGGGCATTACTTTATCAAATAATTACCAAAAGATCAAAGTTTTAACTTTTTATTTTATTCTATCTTTGTTCCCTTCTCCTTTAATTCTCATCTCTGTTAACCTTCTAAAACTGATTCTTTCTGTGTGTAAAGAGTTTCTTGGTTTTTTAGATGGTGATCTTATACCAAAATGGCTTGAGTGTGTCAGAGATTGTGAAGGTGGAACTAGATAGGACAGGCTTCAAAGGGTTACTGTGAGGTGTACTCAACTCTATGGCATCTAACAACAACAATATCATAACTGTCCTTTTATGACTGACTTATATTACTCAAAAATGAAAATAAATGTATGTTTGTCTTACATGAAGTTGGCTGACTGATTCATTCCCTTGAGTTGGAGCTGACTCACAGCTGACCTTACAGTGTGTTTTCAGAGGCTGCAGACTGCACTGGAGCGGACTGACCATCTTTCTCCCTTGGAGCAGCAGGTAGATTCAAACTGCCTGCCTTTGAGTTGTGATCTCAAGTGCTTACCCACTAGCCCACCCAGAGCTCTCTTAAATATGATGTTAATAAAATTATGTGGCATATTTTATGAAGCTAGTTCTTAATTATTTTTAATTTGCTAAAGAAACGTAAGTGAGGAAACTAGTACTATAATGAAGTTACACTGACAGTGAATCCTCTTGTTTAGGGGTCGAAGAAGAGAGTCAATTTTATCACAATTAAAAATGAAAAAGGTTTTCTAAAAATAATAGGAAAGAGGTACAAGCAAAGAAAAAGTAAAAGTAGACCTATGATGCTAGGATCCTAAGATCCTAGGAAAGATGGTCAGGATGAAAATTTTAACAAGAGAGAAGAAAATGTTTTAAACTTTTGTCTTTTCACCATGAGGTTCTAGAACTAGGTCCATGACCCATGAACCCCTGGCAAGTCCCACTCAGCTCTACGGACCACGGTTGGGGTGAGACATAGCACCAGCAGATCCTTGAAGATGCTGACAGAGTTCTCCGAAGCTTTCCTCTTCCTTGCAAAGAATTACAGAACATTGTTGTTGCTGTGTCAAGTTGAAACCAAAGCATAGCTGACCCTTCAGCAGCTTTTCAGAGGCATTAAATCACACAAGAGGAGAATGCCCATCTTTTTCCCACAGAGCAGCTGGCGGATTTGAACTGCGTGCATTTGGGCTGGCAGTGCAACTCCTTACCGGGGAGTTCTGGTGGTTTAGTGGCAAGGAATTGGGCTTGTACTGCCAACTTAAAGGTACAAGGTTCAAATCCACTAGCTGCTCCATGGGCAATCTCCTCTGGTGTGATTTACTGCCTTTGAAAATAGGCTGGTGGGTCAGCGCTGGGTCAGTTCTGTCTTGCCAGTACACATAAACAACAGTTCAGCAGGTAACAAAACAGGGGTGTTTAGAAATTAATTTTGTATTATTTGGCTCCATAACTGCATGAGACTGACTGCCCAGGATAGACAGATCAGACCAGAGACGATGCATCTGAGGTTTATTCCTGGTTTCTAGCCAGGCCTGGGTACCACTGTCAGCTCTCAGTTCCAGATCCCAGCAATTGACAAACACGGCCCACTCTGCCCCCTGTGAGAAGCATCTTCTCACACTCCTCTCAGATCTGCCATGCTAGCTTTCCCTCCTGCTGCTGGACTCTTCAGCCACTGAGGGCTCTCCTAGCTTCCCCATGCCTCCTCCAAATCTGTGCCTCCAGCACTTACCTCATTTCAATGTTGGGGCAGAACCGATACATATAGATGTGCCCATAGAGACGCAGCTCCTGGGCAAACTCAGGGGCCAGCAGTTTCTGGACATCTGGGGGGAAGTAGCGAAGGGCATTCCTTAATGCCAGCTGCAGGAAGAAAAAGCATGAGAGGGGCAGATGCTCCAAGCCAAGCATCTTAAGGACTCTGTGGTGCTCCCAGTATCTTTCTTATTCACCTGGGTTTGTCTTTTCTCCACTCAGAACCTGCTTTTCCCTACTTAGGGATCTCTGGTTCTCATTCTAGGCCCATATATGAATTCATTTCCTACAGGAAGTCTTCCCTGATTGTCCTTCCCCTGTTAAAGGAAACACCTCTCTCTGTGCTCATCTCCGGTCCCAAGCACCAGGTTATTTGACAGCTGGGCAGCAAATCCAAGGGGAGGGAAAATAGACGTGTCATGAGGTCATCGGGCAGCCCTGCAAATGCAGAGAAGCTTGGTAGGGAGGACTCAGGCCTTTCTACGTCTGCAGCATTAGGAACAAGATCTGGGAGGACTTGGAGCTGAGCCTGAACCAGGGACTAAAGGACAAGAGAAAGGACATACTTTAGGGCTTCTTCTCAAATACATAAACAACTCAGACTTAAGTGCTGTCTAATCACTCTTCCCTAGACAACCTTGAATTGCCCGAAGCTACCAAGTAGCACTTACTCTTCTCTATGCCTATATCCTCTTGGAGGGCCCCTTACCTTCACTGAGAGATGTCCAGTCAACACCCCTGTGCCTTAAGACCTGCTCTAACCCCACTTACTCTCTTGAGGTTTGTTTCCTTCCAGATCTTCCCCTCCACCCCACCCACACATCACAACACTGTCTGACCTAGTGCCAGAAGATGAGAACCTCAAATTAGAAAGTACTCATATTACAAGTGGGGAAAGACTGCCTCCTGGAAACAGAACCTGCACAGACAAATACACATGCCTAAGTTTACCACAGCTCTGTTCATTCACAATGGACAAAGGATGGAGGCAACCTAGCTGCTGCCGACAGGTGAGAGAACAAGTGAAAAATGATACATACAATGGTACACTATTCAAAGAAAACAAGTTCCCAAAATATCCTAAAAATGGAGGAACCCAGAGAATATGACCTTGAATAAACTAAGTCAATCACAAAAAACTCTATGTTCTCACTTTTGTGAAATTACATGTAACCTTATATGTACAGAAATTACTCTTTATAGGTGGTTATCAGGGATTGGGGGAAAGGAGTGTCACTCTCAGTTGTTGCTGTTAGGTGCCGTCATCAAGTTGAGCATGACTCACAATGGCCTTATGCACAACAGACCTGAACCCTATGCTGTCTTGTGCCATCCTCATAATCTCTGATAACACTTGAATCCATTGCTGCAGTCACCATATCAATCCATCTCACAGGGAGTCTTCCTCTCTTCCACCAACCCTCCTTCACCTTTCTAAGCAATAGCCTCTCCTAGCAACATGTCCAAAGTATGAGAGACAAAGCTTTGCCATTCATGCCTCCAAAGAGCACTTCGGCCGAGATGTATCTCTTGGTTCTTTTGGCAATCCATGGGATATTAAGTACTCTTTTTCCAACATCACAATTGAAAAATATAAATTCGTCCTCTGTCTTCCTTATTCACTGTACAGCTTTCAGATGCATAGCAAGTGATGGGGTAAATTATGGCCTCAGTCAGGCACACGTTAGTTGTTCATCTGACATAATTGCTCTTCAGTATTTTGAAGAGGTTCCTGACAACAGACTTGCCCCAAGCAATACATCTCCTGATCTCCTGACTGCTGGTACCAAGGGTGTTTCTTGTCAATCCAATTAAGATTTAATCATTGACAGTTTTAATCCTTTCTCCATCTATTATGATATTGCCTATTAGTCCAGTGGTAAGGATCTCTGTTTTCTTGAGGTTGAGATATAATCCATATTGAAGGCTTTAGTCTTCGATCATCTGCAGCAAGTGTTCAAGTCCTCTTCACTTTCAGCAAGCAAGGTTGTGTCATCTGTACAGTGCAGGTTATTAATGAGTCTCCCTCTTACCCTGATACCATATTCTTCATCATAGAGTCCAGCTTCATGAATTGTTTGCTCAGCATTGAATAGGTACGGAGAGAGACTACAACCCTGACATTCTCCCTTGTTTTTTTTAAATAATTTATTGTGATTTTAACAAAAGTTTACAGAAAACTTGGATTTCCATTCATTCATTGTTGCATGTTTTCCTCTCTACCCCCATTCTAGTTCAAGTTTCTCTTTAAAAAATTCTTTCATTGTTGTTTCCTCTTTCCACCCCCCCCCCCCACTTTGTTATACACCTCTTATTCTGGACAGTTGTCGTACAAATGATACCTTTAAATGATATTTCCTTTAAACAATTCTTTCCCTCATCTCTTCCAATGCAGTGTTCATTATTTATTCCTTCTTTTCTTAGTCTATCTCCAACCCCTAATGTTAGTCCTATTTTCTAACAGTGGCATTATGCAGGCTTTGTCCTTTTGTGACTGAGATATCTCACTCAGCATAATGTCCTCCAAGGGCACTCATTTGTATATTTTATTAGTTCCTTGTTTTTCCATGCTGAATAGTATTCCATTGTGTGTATATACCACAGCTTCTCTATCCTTTCATTTGTTGATGGGCACTTGGATTGCCTCCATTTCTATGCTATTGTAAACAACACAGCAGTAAACATGGGTGTGCATATATCTGCTTGAGTGGAAGTTATGGCTTTTTTAGGGTATCTTCCCAGTAGTGGAACTACTGAGTCAAATGGGATTTCTATTTCCAACTTTTTGAGAAAGTACCATACTGCCTTCCATAGTGGTTGCACGATTATATGCTCCCATCAACAGTGAATAAGGATTCCAATTTCTCCACAAACTCGCCAGCATTTGTTGTTTGCTGCTCTGTTGAACTTTGCTATTGTTACTGGGTGAGATGATAGCTCATAGTTGTTTTGATTTGCATCTCTCTTAGAGCTAGGGACTTCTTCACGTGTTTGTTGGCCATCTGATTGTCTTCTTTGGTGAAGTGTCTGTTCATATCCTGTGCCCATTTTGCAATTAAGATGTTTACCTTTATCTTGTTGATGTACTGTAGTATTCTATAAATTCTAGATATAAGTCCCTTATCAGAAATGTTATTACCAAATATTTTCCCCCCAGTCTGTGACTTTCCTTTTACCCGGTTGGAGAAGTTTTTTGATGTGCAGAGATACTTGATTCTTAGAAGGGCCCATTCATCTTTTTTATTCTCTCCTGGTTGTAAGTTTTTGAGGATGCTTGAAAGACTGTTCATGTTGTGGATTAGGGCTTCTGGAGTTCTTCCAAGCTTTTATCTAATGAAGGTTATAGTCCTTGGTTTTAGTCCTAGGTCCTTGATCCACTTTGAGTTGTTTTTTGTGTATAGTGTGAGATTTGGGTCTTGCTTAAGTTTCTGTAGATAGTTTTCCAATTCTGCCAGGACCATTTGTTAAAAAGGCTGTGGCGTCCCCACTTAACTGACTTCAACTCCTTCTCAAAAAAAAAAAGTTTATCATAAATAGATGAGCTGATTTCTGGGTTCTCAAGTCTATTCTATTGATCTGTGTGTCTGTCATTGTACCAGTACCACACTGTCTTGACCACCACGGCTGTGTAGTACGATTTGAGATCACAGAGGGAGATGCCTCCTACCCTGTTTCTCTTTTTAAGGGGTGCTTTGCTTATTTGAGGTCTCTTTCCACTCTAGATAAAATTGGAAATCGCCTTTTCCATCTCGCTGAAGAATGTAATTGGTATCTGGGCTTGCATTAAACTTGTAGATTATCTTTGGTAGAATGCCATTTTCACAATATTGAGTCTTCTTATCCATGAGGCATGGCATGTCCTTCCATTTCTCCAGGTCTCTTTTTGGTTCTTGTAGTAATGTTTTATAATTTTCTTTGAATAGGTCCTTTGTGTTTCTAGTTAGATTTGCTCCCAAGTATTTAATCTTGTGGTTAGCTACTATGGTGGGTATTGTTTTTCTTAGCTCCACTGCTGTATTCTCTTTGTGACTGTAGAGAAATCCAACTAGTTTTGTATGTTGATCTTGTATCCTGCCACTTTGCTGAATTGGTCAACTATGCCCTGTAATTTTCTGAGTCTTTAGGGTTTTCTAAGTACACTATCATATCACCTGTATAAAGAGGTAATTTTACCTCCTCTTTACCAATTTGGATACCTCTTATTTCCTTCTCTTGTAGTATTGCTATTGCTAAGACCTCCAATAAGAAGAATAGGAGAGGTGATAGTGGGCATCCTTGCCTAGTTTCCTGTTCTCAAAGGGAATGCTTTTAATCCCTCTGTTGAGAATAATGATGGCTCTTTTTTTTTTGGCATATAAACTTTTTACTCTGGTGAGGAAATTCCTCTCTATCACTACTTTGTTGAGTATTTTAATCAAGAAAGGGTGTTGGGCTTTGTCAAAGGCCTTTCCTGCATAAATTTATAGGATCATGTGCTTCTTGTTCTTTGCTTTGTTAATGTGATGAATTACACTGATTGTTTTTCTGATGTTGAACTATCCTTTCATACCTGTTATGAATCTCACTTCGTTATGGTGAATTATTATTTTTTTTAATGTACTGTTGGGTTCTGTTGGCCAGGGATTTATTCACAATTTTTCCATCTAGGTTCATGAGAGATATTGGCGTATAGTTTTCTATTTTCGTGGTGTCTTTACTTGACTTTGGTATTAAGGATATGTTTGCTTCATAGAATGAGTCTGGGAGAATTCCATCTTTTTCTGGTTTCTGAAATAGTTTATGTATAACTGGTGACAGTTCTTAATTATGCTTCATAAAATTCACTTATAAAACCATTTGGTCTAGGGTGTTGTGGGTTTGTGTGTGTGTGTTTTAGGTTTTTTTGTTTTGTTTTGTTAGAAGTTGTTATATTACCTTTTCAATTTCTTCTTTTGTAATGGATCTGTTTAGGTGTTCTATTTTGGTCTGTTAGTTTAGGTAGGTTTTGGGTTTCTAAGTACTTGTCCATATCCTCTCTTGTTGTTGTTATGTATCTTCGAGTTACCTGCTACACATAGTGACCCTATATACAACAGCCCTAAACCCTGCTCTATTCTGTGCCAATATAATTGTCTCTAACACACCTATTCCCACTGCCCTAGTCACGGAATCAATCCATCTCATCAAGTGTCTTCTTCTCTTGCACGGTACCTCCATCCTCCCAAGCATGATGTCCCTCTCCAAAGACTGGTTTCTCCTTGCAACATGTGCAAAGTATGTCAGACAAAGCTTCAGAATCCTTGCCTCCAATGAGCAGACGGGCCTTATCTTTAAAAAGGCTTTTGGCTGCCAGTCTGGGGCTATTTTCAGGCTGGGAAGATGAGCAGAAGGGCTGGATTCTGCAAAGGTGCGTTTTCTGGTTTGGGGTTGAGACTAGAGCGTGGCTCTTGGTTGCAATAGGGTGTGAGCTGATTGGATTTGGCCTCTGGTTTTTGTGGATCTCCCAAATAAAACAGACTTGGAAGCAGGAGTGGCATCCACTTCTAAAAAAAGCGTGCCTCTGGAAACTCTATGAACGTGAAGAAAAGATGAAAGTCCTGCATTCAAGACTTTCATTCATAGGGTTGCTATGAGTTGTGTATGATTCTACGGCACTTAACAACAACAAGGATGAACCTGTTTGTTCTCCTGGCACTCCATGGTATATTTCGTATTCTTCTCCAGCAACAGAGCTGAAAGGCGTCAATTCTCCTTTTATCATCCCTAGCCATTGTCCGCCTTTCTGATGCATAGCAAGAAATTGCAAAGACTATGGCCTGGATAAGCACACCTTAGTCTCCAGACTGACATCATTACTCTTGGGTATTTTGGAGAGGTCTCTGACAGCAGACTTTCCCAATACAATTCATTTTTTAATTTCCTGGCTGCTGGTACCAGGAGTGTTGACTGTGGAGCTAAGCAAACTAAAGCTGTCAAAAATCTCAATATCTTCACCATCTATCATGATGCTGCCAATCGACCCAGTGGTGAGAATCTTTGTTTTCCTGATGTTGAGCTTCAATCCATATTGAAGGTTGCCGTCAACCTTCTGCACAAAGTGCTTCAGGTCCTCCTCAGTTTCAGCAAGCAAGGTTGTGTCATCTGCATAACTCAGATTATTGAAGAGTCTTCCTCCAATCCTGATGCCACATTTCTCTTCATAGAGCCCAGCCTCCTGGATAATCTGTTCTGCATAAAGATTTAAAAGGTATGGAGATATGACATATTCCTGGCATACACCCTTCTCAATTTTGAACCATGAAGTATTTCCTTGCTCTGTTCTGATGACTGCCTCCTGGTCCATGTATAGGTTTTGCATAAGCACAATCAAGTATTCTTGGGATTCCTCTAGGTTTTCATATTTGTTTGAGTATAGTTTTTTCATATTATCCCATTGTTAACCTTTTTATTTTAGATGTTTCTATATCTATACTGACATTGCCTCTTTTATCGCTCTCATTCAGATTATTTGTGTCTTCCCCCCCCCCTTTGTTAGTTTTACTAGTGGATTGTTCATTTTATTGACCTTTTCAAAGACCCATTTCCTGGCTTTATTTTGGATTCTATTTTTATATGGCATTCACTCAGCTTCTTGAATATATATTCTCTCATTCTTCAATATGCCTGGAAAGTTTTTTTCTAGTAATTCTTACACAAATTTCTCTGTGTCTTTATCTGCTTCTTCTTGTTTTGGGATTCTGATGATGTGCATGTTATTCCTCTTGATGGTGTCCCACATTATTCTTAGGCTTTCTTCTTTTTCCTTCCTTTTTGATTCTGCTTTTTGTTCTAGCAGATCAATGGTGAGAATTCTGTCTTCTTTTTTGCTGGTTCTGTGTTCCATCTCTTCAACTCTGTTTCCATGTCCCTCCAACATGTTAACAGCATCTGCAACATTGGTCCTCATATTCTGAATTGTGGTTTCTTATTTTTCCCGAGCCTCTAATGCCTCATTTGTTTTATCTGCATTGTACTGGATTTTTTTTTTTATTTCTCTTGGGTTTTCCTTGCAGAGTTCTATAATTAATTCTTCAAGTTTGTCTTTTGCTCATTGAAAATACTGAAGTCTGTTTCAGAAAGTTCCATCAGACTTTCTAGCTTCAGAAATCCACCTGTGTCACTTTTTGGGGGTGACATCTTGTTTTGGACTTGTGTTGGGTGTGAGGTAGTCTGCTTCTTCCATGTCACTGCTGTGGTAGTGTTTTCCATGTTTAGTGTCTTAGCAGCCTCTTGTTCTGATAACCTTCGCTTAGAAATTTGCTGCTCCAGAGGAGGGTGGATCAGCTATCCTGCCTGAGTTTCTCTCCATTTTTTTTTACTCAAGGGAAGACATTAGTTGGGGAGATATGGCCTGTGAATTAGCAGCCGTCTCTGCCTGGGAACGGCTGCAGCTAGGTGGGTCCAAAGTGCCAGGGGCTAAAGGCAGCTCAGGCTCTGGGAGGAGGCATCCAGGTGGCAGTGGGGCCAGGGTACCTAGGTGGCAGGGCCAGGTCCTTCCGGTTTCCATGATAGGACATCCAGGCAATGAGTAGGGGCATCCAGGCAGGGGGTTCAGGGGTCCATGTGGCAGGGCCAGGAGGGCCTCCAGGTGGTGGAGCCATAGTCTAGTGCTCCCCGCAGGAGAGCAGTCCCGGTCACACTAACACATTTTTAAGACTGGTACTTGGCTAATTCACTGGAAGAAATCCATGTGTGGCTTTGGTGACATGCCTCCCTTCTTAATTTTAAACCATGCAGTATTCCCCTGTTCCATTTGGACAACAACTTCTTTGTGTTTGTATAGATTTCATATTAGTACAATTAAGTGTTCTGGAATTCTTGTTCTTCTCAATGTTAACCATAGTTTGCTGTGACTCAAAGAGTTAAAAATCTCTACATATTTGAGGAAACACAAATAGCCATTCTTTTGGTATTCTCTTTCTTCAGCCAGGATCTATCTGACTGACATCAGCAATTATATCCCTGGTGAAACAATCTCATCAGTATTTTGCTTATATATGATAGTGATGATATTGTTTGCTAATTTCCACATTCTGTTGGATAACCTTTCTTGGGAATAGGAACAAATAGGACCTCTACTAGTCAGTTAGCCAGGCAGCAGTCCTCCAAATCTCCTAGCATAGACTAGTGAGCACCTCCAGGGTTGCATCTGTTAGCTGACACATCAACTGAGATTCCATCTATTCCTAGAGCCTTATTTTTTTGCTGACATCTACAAAGCAGCTTGAACTTATCCCTTGTTAACAAAGATCCTTTGCATCTTGTTCATGTGGTACTTCCTTAAATTTCTGAATGCTAACCAATTCTTTTTGGTACAGTAACTCTGTGCATTCCTTCCATCTTATTTTGATGCTTCCTGGATCATTCAAGATTTTGCCCATGGCATCTCTCAGTTTTGCAACTCAGACCTGAACTTGTTTTTCAGTTCTTTCAGCTTGAGAAATACTGAGAGAAATAGTAAATATTTGTTACCTTTAGACATGCAAAAGGTATCATTGAATAAGGGTCAAGTTTACACAGTTTAACGAGGGTAAACAATGTCACTAAAAAGTACACAAAGAAAAGGGTTATTGTTGCTCTTACGTGTCATCATTATCGATTCTATGGCACCTAACAACAACATCGTCAATATTAGGAATTCCAGGATGCTGAAATATTTCCATCCTCACCAACTAGATGAAAAACTGGTGACTACTGTTGTCAGATACTGTCAAATTGACTGTTGTTGTTATATGCTGTCATATCACTTTTGACTCATACTGACCCTGTGTACAACAGCCCTAAACCTTGCTCTATCCTGAGCCAAACTTACTGTCCCTGACACCTCCCCCCATTATCCCAGTCACTGAGTCAATCCATCTCATCGAAGGTCTTCCTCTCTTGCACTCTATCTCTACCCTCTCCAAGGACTGGTCCCTCATTGCAACATGCCCAAAGTATGTCAGATGCAGCTTCAGAATCCTAGCCTCCAAGAAGCAACCTGGTCTCACCTTTTCTAGGACAAACCCGTTTATTCTCCTAGCAGTCCACAGTATAGTCAATATTCTTCTCTAGCACCACAACTCAAAGGCATAAGTTCTGCTTCTTTTTTTTTTTATTTGATTTGATTATTTTTTTGTGTATGTACTGTCAAATCAGATCTGACTGGTACAGGAGGAGATTTTCTCTCCTTCTCCAGCAGACATCTGGTGGATTCAAACCATGCGCCTCTGGGATTACACTGCAGCTTCTTGCCATAGGTCATCCGAGCACCCTAGTTTTGCTTCTATGATTCCTAGTCACTGTCCAGCTTTCTGATGCATAGCAAGTAATTCAAAAGATCATAACCTGGATCAGGCACACCTTAGTCTCAAATAGACTAGGACTCGATTATATATATGGGTGATAGAAGGAGAATTGATGCCTTTGAACTGTGGTGCTGGAGAAGAGTATTAAATATACCATGGACTACCAGGAGAAAAACCAGGTTCATTTTGGAGAGGGTGAAACCAGGCTGTTCATTGGAGGTAAGGATTCTGAAGCTTCGTCTGACATACTTTGCACATGTTGCAAGGAGGGACCAGTCCTTGGAGAGGGATGTCATGCTTGGGAGGGTGGAGGGACAGCACCAAGAGAGGGAGTCTCTCAATGAGATGGATTGATTCAGTGACTGGGGTAATGGAGGTAGGTATGTCAGAGACAATAAGATTGACACAGGACAGAGCAGGGTTGAGGGTTGTTTTACATAGGGTCACTATGAGTCTCCGGCAACTTAAGGGGCACATAACGACAACCATATATATATATATATATATATATATATAGAGAGAGAGAGAGAGAGAGAGAGAGATATTTAGATATAGAGATGAAATATAGATCTAGATATCACACACACATAATCTCTTTGCTGTCAAGTCAAAACCAGTTCATAGCTGACCATGCATTTTATTACATAAATCATGTAAGAGAAGACTGCTCATCTTTCTCCTAAGGAATAGTTGGTGGATTTGGATTTGAACCTTCTCTGGTGGCCTAGTGGCTAGGAATTGTGTTGTCAACCCAAAGGCATGTGATTCCAATCTGCCAGCTGCTCTGCAAGAGAAAAATGAGCCATCAGCAGCTCTCGTGCTTTTACCACCTCTGAAAACCTTCTGCAGGATCAGCTATTAGTAGGTCCCAACTCAATGGCACACAACCACCACCTCTGGTTTGGCAGTACAGTACCCTACCCACTAGGTCACTAGAGGCGTGTGTGTGTGTGTATGCACAACAAAGCACACAGAAGACACAATTATGGCTATTTATTATTGTTATGAAGTGCCTTATGTCAGGTGCAACAGAAAAAGAGAAACTCTGTCAGATCTCTGCTGTGTTTAAGTCCACTGTGATTGACATCATGGTGTCAATCCATGCAACTGACAGTCTTCCTTTCCTCTGCTGACCCTCTGCTTTTCTAAATTTGATGTCTTTTTCTAAGGACTGTCCTGTTCTACTAACACAACCAAAGTACGTGAGACCAAACCTCACCATCCTCACTCCTATGGAGCTCTCTGGCAGCACATCTTCTAAGAAAGGCTGGTTTGTTCTTGTGGCAGTCCACAGCATAGTCAATATTCTTCACCAACACCAACAATTCAAAGGCATCAATTCCTCTACAATCTTCTCCTTTATTGCCCAACTTTCAAATGCATATGAAGCAATTTCAAAATCATGACTTAGGTGATGGCTGTTATGTACCACCTCATAGACAACCCTCCAGTGGGTTTTCAAAGACTGTAAATCACACAGCAGGGGACTGACTGCCCATCTTTCTCCTGTGGAGCAACTACGGGATTCAAATCTTGTGCCTTGGTGTTGGCAGTGCAACTCCTTACAACTAGACCACTTAATCTTTAAAGCTATATTCTTGTTCTCTAGCATTTTAAAGAGGGTCTTGACTCCTGCTTTGCCCAAATGCAAAAAAAAAAGCGCAAAAATAATTTTATTTCTTCACTATGACTTTCATGAGTGTTGATTATGGATCCAAGTAAAATGAAATCAGACATAACTAAATACCTTAACCGACTGCATTTCTGGCTTTCAAAGATTTGAATTACAATTTCAAGGGATATTTGAGACAATTGACCTCATAGCATTTCCAAGACTATAGTCTTTACTAAAGAAGACTTCTTTACCTTTCCACCACAGAGCATGTGGGGGATTCAAACCACTAACTTTTTCATTAACAGTTGGTGCTTTATCCACTGTGTCACTGGGGTGAATTTTATCTTATAAAGTTACTTTCTAATTTATATGCCAAAAATCAAAGAAATATCTTTAAATAAAGAAGCCAACAGAAAAGGAAGTGAGGCGTCATCTGGTTTGGAAACAGGCTGACACTGCTGACCCTGACCCCAGCGGGGAGAGAATTCACAACCCAGTTTGCGTGGTACAGACTGCCTGCAGGACAGGAGACCCTACCCTGGGCTCTGTGTCCTTCCAGCAAATGGCTGCATCCATGATCACAACACTCACTTGGGACCCCTCCCCTCAGTACCCCAAAGCAAAAGAGGGGCAGGGAACAGGGCAGCTTGGTTCTGGAGGCTAAGGACATCTGGAAGGGAGGTTAGCCAAGGCAGAGAAAACATTAACTACTCTGACATCATCAAGAGCTAAGTCTATAAGCAGAGCACAAGGGAGGAGGAATGGCCCTGCTCTGGAGGCACTCTAACGTGCCTGCTCCCTCTCCTCTGCCATCAACCTCCCTGTCTCCCCCTCTGCCTTCATGTCCTCAGGGAAGGTGAGGTGGGCAACCCCAGGAAGAACAGAACTATCACAGTCTATTTATGGGGCATGGATCTTCACCTATTCTCTGTGCTTATTTGTATTTTCTCACTTCTTCTATAGCCTTCCTGAGATTATTTAGTGATTTTTAAGTAAGGAGATCTCATTTGGTAGCCTCTAACTCTGTGGGCCTAGTGGTAAGAATAGGACAGGGTTCAGATCCACTATCACTATGAGTCGCAGTCCACTGTGTAACAACAAACACCTAGGAGAGAACCCCAGGAGCTCCCAGTAAGGAGTTCTGCTGCCAGCTCAGAGGAGGCTTGAATCTACCAGGAGAAAGATGGACAGTCTCCTCCCATGCAACCTGCAGCCAAAAAACCCCCTGGAGAGTCAGCTATGATTAAGTTCCCATTGCCTGGCAATGAGAAAGAAACCCCAGGGGGTAGCATAGTAATTGGGCTTTAAATATTTTTTTATTTTATATTGGTTTATTTAAAGTTTATAAACACTGTGTTGCACACGATTCTTCACTCACATTGTGTCATACAATCATCCCCATGCACTATATTTTATAAAATTAATCACCATTGGACTATGCCCATCATTACCTTGTCCTTTCAGGTCCCTGCCAGAACTTTCCCATTTCCTTTACCCCCCTCCATCCATCCATCCATCCATCCATCCATCCATCCACCAAATTGTGCAAGCTTGTGATTTGCCCATACTCATCCTCACCCCTCTGGTCCCTTCCCTTCCCCACCTGGATCCCCATATATGTTTTACTAGTTATCCTATTTTTACAATAATGGTCTTGTGAAATATTTGTCCTTATGAAACTGACTTAGTTCATTCAGCATAATGCTCTCCAGTCTCTCCCAAGTTATGCAGTAATTTTTGAAGTCATTGCTCCTGAGTGCAATTTCTCAATCCATTCTTTAGTTGATGGACATCTGGGCTGTTTCCATGTTCTTGCAATGGTGAATAACACTGCTATGAACATTGGTGTACAAATCTCCATTTGTGTCTCAGTTTTAATTTCCTTGGGGTATATTCCTAGGAGTGGAATACCTGAGTCATACAGAGCTCCTATGCTCAGCTTTCCCCCCCACAACTCCCCCACGAGTTTATTTACAAAATTCAAATACATTTTTTTCAAGAACAAATTATTTCACTTTCCCTCACCTCCCCCCTCAAATTGTATAACCCCATGATTAGTCCCCCCACCCCCTACACATCCTCATCCCTCTGCTTCCAAACAAGAGGGGTATATTCAGCTTTTTGAGGAAATGGTAATTGGGTTTTTACTGCAGTTTACAAATGAATGAGGTTCTCAGATGGTGGGGTTAAGAGGCTCAGGAGCACAAGGATCAAATAAACTCCTCTTTAAGAAAGGCAGAAACATGAGGTGTTTATATGCTACCTTTCACTAACATAATTCTCGGCAAGTATGTTTTATCCATGTAGCTGCAAACTGACTTGAAGGTTTCAGGATTGTAATTGTTATGTGCCATCGAGTCACCTGTGACTCATAGGGAGCCTACTATAATAGCTCTGAACCCTTTCCTATCCTAAGGCAATCTCATTGTCTTCACCACACCTACCCTCATTACCCCATTACTGTATCAATCCATCTCCTCCTGGGTCTTCTCTTGTGCTGTCCCTCCACCCTTTCAATTGTGATGTCTTTTTCCAAGGACTGGACCCTCCTGACGATTGGCCCAAAATATGTAAGACAGAGCTTCAAAATGCCTGTCTCCAAGAAACAGTTTGGTTTCACCCTCTCCAGGATGGGTCTGTTTGTTCTCTTGGCAGTCCTTGGTATATGCTCAATACTCTTCTCCAGCACCACAACTCAAAGGTATCAGTTCTTTTCCTGCCATCTTTAATCATTGTCCAACTCCCTAACGCATAGCAAGTAATTGCAAAGACCATGGTCGGATCAGGCACATCTTAGTCTCTAGACTAACACTGTTGCTCTTTAGCACTCTGGAGAGGTTCTTGAAAGCAGATTTTTCTAATGTAACTCCGGGTCATTGTTGTTGTGACTGTCATTGAGTCAAACATGACTCATAGTGACCCTATGAACAAAATACTTGCAGCCTTCCTATAACTACTGTCGTTTCTCAAATTTCATAGAGTTTACAGATGCATGTTGTTTAGGAAGTGGATGCCACTCCTGCTTCCAAATCTGTCTTAATCTCAGAGCTCCACCAAACACTGTCTACCACAGATAACCATTATGGCATATGACATCCCAATGGCAGAAGGTTTAGCACCACAGTTATCTGTGTACAGCATATTGACAGAAGAGTGCTGTACTTAGAAGAACGTTCCTTCAAAATATTAACAACCGACTTTTAAATACAATGGTCCTCCACAAGGTCTTATTGACTCTAAACAAGAGGCTTAGATAAAAAAACAACCAATATAGCATGTTGTTCTTGTTGTTATGTGCCAATAGGTATTCATAATCTAGAGTCCCTGGTGGTGCAAATAAAAGTTAAGAGCTCAGCTGATAACTAAGAGGCCTGTGGTGTAAGTCTACCTGGAGGTACTGCAGAAGAAAAACCTGGCCATCTACTGCCAAAAAAATCAGTCCTTGAAGAACCTCATGCAGCACAGTTCTGCGCTGAAGCACATGGAGGTGTCAAGTGTGAGCTGAGCTGATAGCAACTATTTCATTTAACTCATAGACTAAAATAGGGACTTTCCCATAGTAGAATAGGATTCCAAAGTCATGTATGTATTTAAGACACAACCTAAATGTTGAACTTGCTTCATAAAGCTCCTTGTTCCTCTGTGTCCAGAAGGCAGCTACAGCTCTCTCCCTTTGTTACCTGGCCTGGCACCTCAGGGCCTTATCCATAAACGGAGCCACGATCTCCCTCTCCAGGAGTGGCTATTGTGGTGATTATAAGGGTTAATGGCAGTAACAGAGCCTGACCCACACTGGTGTCCCTTATACATTGGGGGTACTCACCATGGACCACTGACAGGCACACAAGGACAATGACGTCAGGCGGAAAGGGGCAGATGAATGTGGTTCAAGCCTCTTACCTGCTCCTCTGCAGGACTCAAGCCAGGAGTTCTGACTGGGGCATGGGGCACCCCACTCCAACGTCCCCGGTTCTCTGGGAGGGGATGCAAGGGCAGGCCAGAGCACAGTGTCTGGAGACTGGACATGTCTGGATCTAAAGGAGCAGATGCTAGTACTGGGAAAAGGCCAGAGAGAGCCAGCAGCCAGGCCCTGGATGAGCGGAGGGGACCTTGACCCAAAGCCACCTCCCCCACCCCTCATTGGGTCCAGGACCCGTGGAAGGAATCATTCAAAGTTCACAATGTCCCTGGCCCCCAGGCTGGCCACCTGCAGTGTTGACTTGGGGGAGGGCTGGGCTCTGAGCAGTGGACAAGTCCATGCACTGAACGGGGCGGGAACAGGGCTGGAACTGTGGAGGCTGGGCCCTTGGTTCTTTATCCTTTAAGTGGGGGTTAGTCCCCAGAGGTTTGGCTTTCTCAGCTTTGAGAAGCTAGGAGGCTCTGACTGATGTTGGGGATTGCTCTGGCAGCCCTTAAGGGAAATTATCCCAGAGGTGGGTATCGGGATTCACAGGGTCATGTCTTGACTGTGGGGCTGCATGATGATTTTGGGGGTGACATAGGTGGGGAAGGGAACAGAGTGCTGGGTCTGTGGGGAAGCAGGCCTTTAGAGAGTCCCCACTACTCTATGTGAGGGACACTGAGGAAGAAGCGGGCAGGGGCCACCCAGCTATGGTGTGTCTCTCCTCCTCAGAGGCCCATGGCCCTCCTCCCCGATCCCATTAACAAGCTCTGTGAAACAGTTCTCTATCAGCTCTGTACCTTGAATAGGGAAAGAGGTCTAGGTCACCCTCAAACAGCCTGGAAGTGGCCCATTCAATCAAGTGGTGTGATTATCAGAGGCACTCACACTTCACCTTTTCCCATCTTTGTCCAAAGAGAGGGTTTTACCTTCCTCAGAGGCAACAAATCCAGGAGTGAGGCCAACCCAGTTCTTAAGCAGCTTCAGCCTGGGTCTGGCCCAGCCCAAAAAGATAGGGTGCCAGTCATGTCAGTCAACTGTTTGCCCTGCTGAGGGCAGAAATAAGTATGTGAGCACCCAGCCCAGGAACTTGCTGAGTAAGTCATATAGGGGAATGGGGGGGGGGGTGTCAATGCCACACAGAAGAGGAAACTTAGATGAGAGAGGTGAGGGGATGTACCTGAGGTCATGTATTGGTCATGGGTGGAGATAGTATTGGAACCTCTAAAGCCTGAAGTCTAGCTCCAGACACCCTCTCAGCCATGCTTGCTCTTCTGCTGGCCCACTGAGGCACCTTTATCGAGGCCTTGGAGCAACTCTGTCCACAGGGATTCAGTGGTGCCCTCTGGCACTTATCCACTTTTGAAGCAGGACTTCCTGAGTGCCTTCGTGTGCCAGGCCCCTGTTGCAGGCCCTGAAGCACCAAGCACACAAGACAGAGATGTCTGAGCAGACGCTCTGCCCAAGGCTTTTCCTAGTGACTCAGCCTATATCCTGCCTGCTCCGAGAGAGGACTGGAAGGACCAGAGAGTGAACAGCCCACTCTTCACTGGTCCAGAAGCAGCCATCATCCAATAATGGCCCCTTGGACCCAGTCTTAGACCCACCAGTTGCTTCTCAGGAGAAAGATGGGGAGTCTTCTGTAAAGATCTATAGTTTCAGAAACCCCATGGAGGGTTGCTGTGAGTCAGCATTGACTCAAAAGCAATAAAGTCCGTTTTGACCCAGTGAGGAGGTGCACTGGGCAAACGGGATAATTACAAAGCATTAATGCAGAGTCACTGTACCAAAATGAATTGGCTGGCATGGAAAAATTTCAGGAAGTACCATATAAACAAGAGTCAATGTGTGGTGTTAGGACTTTTGAAAATGGCTTTTCTAGCCACTGCCTTAAGCCCACTCTGAAGACATGGCCTCCAGCTTCCTCAACTGCAGACACATAGTTCAGCATTGAAAGGCATCTTCTACATCATCAACGTATGTGGGGCCAACATAAGAGACAGAACAGGCAGGTTATAAAATCAATATTCAAAAGTCAGAGGGATTCCTCTACAGTAACAAAGAGGACTCAGAAAAGGAATCCAAGAAAGCAATGCCATTTACAATAGCCAACCACAAATTGAGATACTTGGGAGTGAACCTAACTAGAGACACAAAATTCCTGTACAAAGAAAACTAGAGAATATTTCTGAAAGACACAATCAATATTGTGAAAATGACAATCCTGCCAAAAGCTATCTACATGTTCATGTAACCCCAATCCTGATACCAAATTCATTTTTCAAGGAGATTGAAAGGGAGATTGTCAAGTTTATTTGGAGATAAAAAGGACCCCCATAAAGTAAATCACTTCTGAAAAACAAAAATGAAGTGGGAGGCACAGCATTATCTGACCTCAAAACCTACCATACAGTGCTGTTAACCAAAACAGCATGGAGACCAACAGAACAGAACTGAGAACCCAGAAATGGACTCATTTCTCTATAGTTAACTGATATTTAACAAAGGAATAAACCCTGTCAAATGGGGAAATGATAACCTTTTCAACAAATGGTGCTGGCAAAAGTGGACTGCTACCTTCAGAATGCTGAAAACAGGATCCACATCTCACACAATAAACAGAAATCAACTCAAGGTGGATCAGAGACCAGGGACTAAAGCCTAAAACCATAAAGTCCATCAGAGACAAACTGGGATAAAGCTTAGATGGCCTGTTGTTGCTGTTATGTGCTGTCCAGTTGCCTGTGACTCATAGTGACCCTGTGTACAACAGCCCTAAATCCTGCTCTATCCTGTGCCAATCTCATTGTCTCTGACACACCTATCCCCATTACCCCAGTCACTGAATCAATCCATCTCATCGAGGGTCTCCCTCTCTTGCACTGTTCCTCCTTCCGATCATGAAATCCTTCTCCAAGGACTGATCTCGCCTTGCACCAAGGTCCAAACTATGTCAGATGAGGCTTCAGAATCCTTGCCTCCAAGGAGCATATTGGTTTAAACCTCTCCAAGACAAACTTGTTTGTTCTCTTAGCAGTCCATGGTATATTCAATACTCTTCTCCAGTACCACAGCTCATAAACAGACTGCCAAATACAGCCAGAAATGCTCTATGTGGAGAGGATAAAATTGATGAATGGGACTTTCTAATGATTAAATCCTTGTGTGCATCAAAAACTTTTCCCAATAGAATGAAAGAAAAACCTATTGATTGGGGAAAAATCATTTGGCAATACCATTTCAGACAAGGGTCTTATATCAAAAGTTTACAGAATCCTAGAGGGCCTCTACAAGGAAAAGACTGATAACATAACTACAAAGTGGGAAAAAGACATGGAAAGAGTTTTCAGAGAGGAGGACATTCGGATGGCCAACAGACACATGAAAAAATGCTCCAAATCACTGGCAATAAGAGAGATGCAAATCAAAACCACAATGGGATACCATCTCACTGCAGTAGCAGTGGCAAAGTTTAACAGGACAACAAGTAATAAATGTTAGAGAGGATGTGGAGAGACAGGAACTCTTACACATTGTTGGTGAGATTGTAAATTGGTACAACCATTCTGGAAGGCAGTTTGGAATTTCCTCAAAAAGCTGAACATAGAAATTCCATATGACTCAGCTATTTTACTGCCTGGAATATAATCCGAGAGAATGAGAACAGAGGCACAAATGGAGACTACACCAATGTTCATAGCAGTGTTATTCACCATCGCAAGAACATGGAAACAGCCCAAATGTCCAACCACAATTAAATGGATTGAGAAATTATGGTACATTCACATGATAGAATACTATGCAGCATGCAGGAGCCATGATTTTGTAAATTACTCCCGTACTTAGGAAGAACTGGAGAACATTATGTTATGTGAACTACCTCAGTCCCACAAGGACAAATATTGTATAAAGCTATTTTTTGTAGAATGAATATGAGGATCCAAGGGAGGGTGCGAGCAGAGAGGTGAGGATGGGCAGGTGCAGAGGTGGCTAATCACAGGGTCATAGAATTTGATGAGTGCAGGGAGAGGTAGGTGAAACAAATGGGAAGGATCCAGTGTGAAAAAGAAAGTATACAAACTTTGTAAAGAGGAAGGGAGGGGGGAAACGTGCAACAATGAGTGAATGAAAATCCAACTTTTCTGTAAACTTGTGTTAAAATCACAATTAAAATTTAAAAAAATTAGAAAAATAAGAGAGAGAACTTGTCAGAAATGATGAGGATGACACAGGATAGGATAGGGTTCAGATGTGTTGTTCATAGGGTTGCTATGAGTCATGCTTGACTCAATGGCACCTAACAACAACAACTACCAGTCTACCAGGGCGCTCAGGTCGCCCAGTGGTAAGGAGGTGTGCTGCCAATCCCCAAAAGCACTCAGTTTTAATACATCAGCTTCTCTGAGGGAAAATGATGGACAATCTTCTCACGTGCAATTTGCAGCCTTTGTAAACCAAGGTGTAAGGTCACCTATGAGGCAGTTCTGACTAACTCTACTAGGGGGCTTTCATCACTGTAGGCTTTCCCCTCCTCACCTCACTTCCTCTCTCCCATGCCTTGATCTTTGATATGGTTCCTAAATAAACTCACTATACTTGACATTGTGTCTTGGAATTTCCCCATCTTCTACAGCTCAAGAGGAGTCAGACATCCAGAGTTTTTATGACAGCTTCTGATTTTTTTTAATGTTGTAAATTACTGTTGTTATTACTATCATCACCTTGGAGAGAAGAAAATTGTTGGATTTTGTCACTGCCAATATCCAGATGCTATTATTCTAGTATAGTTTTACAAGATGTTACCTCTAGGGAAAACTGGGTAAAAAGAACTTACGTTATTGTTGTGAGGTGCCATTGAGCTGAGATAATTCATACCAACACTATGAATAACCAATCTGAATACTGTCCTATCCCATGCCATCCTCACAACCTCTGATATATTCATGCCCAAGCCGCAGTCACATAATGGAGGCTCTTTGTTTCTTTCACCACCTTTCCACCAATCTGATGTTCCTCTCCAAGGAATAACTTCTCCTAACAACATGTCTAAAGTATGTGAGACAAACATTAATCATCTTTGACTCCAAGGAGCAGTCTGGCTGCACCATCTCCAAGAAATATCTATTTGTTCTTTGGCAATCCATGGGATCATGAGCACTCCTTTCCAACACTGAAGTTCAAAGACATCAATTCTTCTACTGTCATCCTTAAAAAGAACATGTAAGTAATATTATTTCTTACAACTGAATGAATTTACAATCATCTCAACATAAATAGTTGAAATTTTCAAAAAAACAACAAGCTATTCAAAAGAATGAAGGTCTTATGGAAGTTAAATATGACAGGCTGCTCAGTTCAAACCCTGGTTTGGGGTAAATAATTTGTGACTCAATTTCTTTATTTGTAAAATGAAGTTAATGAGAAGGCAAAGAAGGCCTATTTCATGAGATGGGTCTGAGGATTAAATAAGATAGTGCATATGCATGTAGAAAGTTTAGAACAATGCTTGGCAAAAAACTGGCACTGTTTGGTTTTTCTTTCTCCACCCAGTTAATTCCTATTTATAGCAACTCTATCAGACAGAGCAGAACTGCCCTTTTAAATTCTATATAGGAGTAGAATGCCAGACCTTTTCTTATTCAAAGCAGCTGGTGGGTTTGAAAGGCTGACCTTTCTGTGAACAGCCTAGCTCTTAACCATTACACCACAAAAGACCTTCTACCATGATATAAGATACTGTTTTAATTTCCACTTAATTTTTAAAAAAACCAAACAAGTAACAGAGCAAAGCACAAAGTAGGTTTTCCTTTATTTAGAAAGGAAATGGGGTTGAGGGAAAGAGTATACATACTGGGCTATCTCTGGCACAGAAGTCTATGCTGGTGTAGGGAACTGGTTAATGTTCAACTCCAGTAACATGATAACTGAACTTTATACACACCCAACAGACATTAGGATTCTGAATTAAAGGTTATACTGATGCCAACCTCACCATAAATTAAACTTATTTAAAAAGCTTCACTCATCGCCATTAAATTGCAATCTACTCACAGCTGACCCTTCATGGGTTTTTGCAGTCTATCATACAAGAGGAGACTGACCATCTTTCTTCCTTGGAGTCTGTGGTGGATTTGAACCATGAGAGAGGCACTATCTCTGGGTTAGCAGTGCAACTCCCTGCAGACTAGGCCACCAGAGCTGAGCCTTGACTCTCAATGAGATGATCTTATTCAGCATTTTATATTATTTGTTGTTGCTAGATGCTATGAAGTCAACTATAATTAATACCACCCCTATAAACTTTAACGCTATCTTGCACCATCCTTATGATCTCTGATATCTCTGATATGCTTCAGTCTATTGTTAAAGTCACTGTGTCAATCCATCTTGCTGAAGTGGTCTCAGGTCACTCAGAGACAAAACAGAAAGAAAAGACCAAAATAGCTATCAAAAGGACTCTTCAAATTGCACTTAGAACATGCTGTGAGGTGCTGCTGATTTGATTACAACTCTATGGATTAAGACCCTGTGAACAACCTTGACTATCCCATGCCATCCTCATCATCTCTGCCATACTTGAGTCCATTGTTAGTCACTGTGTCAGACCATCTCTTTGAGGGTCTTTCTGTCTTTCACTAAATGTCTTTTCCCAAGGAATGGACCCTCCTAACTATGCCTAAAGTATGTGAGACAAAGTTTTGTCATTGTCGCCTCTAAGGAGCACCTTGGTTGCACTTTCTCCAAGATGCAGTCATTTGATCTTTTGGCAGTGCATGGGATAGTCAGTACTCTTCTCCAACATCACAATTCAAAGCATAGATTCCTCACAGAGAGACCAAAACAAAGGAGAACTGCTTAAATAAAAGATATGAACAGAAGATTTTCTAAAGGCAGCTTTAAAAACATTATAACAAAATGTGCAAAGGGCTGGATTTAGAAAATCAAAAGGGAAGAACATGCTTTGAATTTCTCAAGCTAAAAGAGCTGAAGAACAAAGTAAAGCCTTCAGTTGCAATACTGAAGGATGCTATGGAAACTTGAATAATACAGAAAGCATCAAAAGAAGATGGAGGGAATATATAGGGCCGTTGTACCAAAAAAAAAAAATCTGTTGATACAGAAATATTTCAGAAAGTAGGACATGATCAAGAACCAATGGTAATGAAGGAAGAAGTTCAAGCTGCACTGAAGGCACTGGCAAAAAAATAAGGTCCCCAAAATGGGTGGAATAACAATTGACAAGTCTGAACAAACAGATACAACCTTGAACATGCTTACTAGTATCTGCGAAGAAATTAAGAAGACAGTCACCTGGCAACTAATTGAAAGAAATTCATATTTGTGCCAATTCCCCAAAACAGTGATCCAACTGATTTTTTTAAATGATAAAAACAGTATTATTAACCTCACAAGTAAAAGCTTGCTGAAGTTTATGTTACAATGGCTGGAACAATACATTGCCAGAGAATTGCCAGAAATTCAAACTAGATTCTGAAGAGGCCGTGGAATAAGGCTTATCACTGCTGATGGCAGATGAGCTCTGGATGAAAGTAGAAAAAGCCATAAAGATATTTACTTGTGTTCTAATGACTACACAAAAGCATTCAGACATTTTGATCACAATAAATTATGGATAATACAGAAATAACGGGAATTCAGGGACACTTAATTATGCTCTTGCAGAACTTGTACACAGATAAAGCAGCAGCCATGCAAACAGACCAAGGGAATACTGCATGGTTTGAAATAAGGAAAGATGTGTGTCAGGGCTGTATCCTTTCACCAATACCTATTCACTTTGTATACTGAGCAGATAATCTGAGAAGCTGGACTATATAAAAGGAATGTAATATCAGGCATTCGACTTGGAGGATCACAACAAATTGTGGCTAACCTTGAGAAGAATTGGAATTCTTGAACAATTGATTGTGCTCATGTGAAACCTATGCTCGGGCCAGGAAGCAGTGGCCAGAATAGAGCAAGGAAATTTTGTATGGTTCAAAATCAGGAAAGGAGTGCATCTGAGGAAGACCTCGGATAAGACGGATACAGTAACTGGGGTAACAGGGATAGGTGTGTCGGAGTCATTGAGACTGGCTCAGGATAGGGTAGGCTTCAGAGCTGTTGTACATATGGTAGCTATGAGTCGCACGTGACTAGATGGCAAACCATTCCCATGTCCACTTGTCAATTCTTTCTTCAAGACCAGTGAAGCTTTGGAGACAGGTGCAGGCTGGGTATAGAAGCAACCTCAGCGGCAGGCGGCAGGTATTAGCCGTGCGGGTGGAACGACACTAATCAGAGATCCCCTAGTGTGTTCCAGCAATCCAGTTTCTGCAAGTCTTCACCATTAGGGGGCAGCAGAGATCAGAGCCATTGGCTCTGGACGGAACTTCATCTAGCAGCACTTGGAGAACTGGGATTGTCTCAGAACTCACTGACCTCATTTAACTCTGATGAGCAGAAAGATGAAAAGAAACTTCTAGAAGGAAGAAGTGTAAAAGATATGGAGGTTTGGGAATAATCAGGACAGTGGATGTTTTTGTTTCTTCTTCAATGAAAAACAAGCCTAGTATTTCAGGAATGCATCACTATGAAATTCATGACAAAGACATAAAAAACTAGAATTAAGTTTCCTCAATTGAATAAAGGAACATATGGAAAAATTTTTAGAAGATTTCAGGAAAACAATAAAAGGACAAAATGAGAAACTAAAGAGGTAAAAACCGTACTTTAAAAAAAAGAAACCAAACAAATTTCAGAGTTTTATGATAAAAGGGCAGCATGGAAGAACATGCAAGTAGACTTGAAGCAATAGAAGAGTCAGTGAAATAGAAGACAAAAATGGTATCATCAAGAAAAACAATATACACATAGTGAGAATTCCAAAAGGCACAAGGGAAAGTCCAGAAAAAAAAAACAAAAACAAACTAAATAATGGCAGAAAACTTTGCAGATATCACAAAAGACAAGATTTTAATTGAAGAAGATAAAATAGTCCCATCTTGGTTCAATCCTATGAAAAACACCAAGACATATTATAATTATGCTTTCCAAAACAAAAAAAAAACTAACCAAAATGAAGAAAAATGACTTGAAATGCCAAAAATATCAATAATAAATAAAAGGGAAAATCTATATTTTTTCAAATATCACACACAGGAGGTAAACAGGAACAAAGAAGCAATCAACCTCACACACAATATAAGAAAATGGCAAAATTCTTTGTTAATTGAATATTTTAAGTGAATATAAATAGATGAAAATATGGCACACCCATAGGAGTAAATATGCTTTAAAAAAAGAGATTTGGGTAAGAACAATGCCAAAAAACCCTCAGTAATCTAAAGAACAGGATTAATATTTTAATAATATTAGCATCTTACAAACAGACTTGAAGGGAAAATTCAACACTAAGAAGCAAAGAACCAGTCTACCCAGAAGGCATGTTGTTGTTCTCGTTAAGTGCCGTCGAGTCTCCACCCAAAGAACGAAAGACCTGAACAATTTTTATAAAAATCTACATACCTAACTGCAGCACTCTAAAATTCATTAAGCAAGCTTTCACAGAATAAAAGATTCAATGTGCAGTAGATTTTAATGCAACTGCTTTTGATAATGGATGGAACAACTAGAAATAAAGTTAATAAACTTTGAATAACAGTTAGCCAGTTGGACTTAACATATTTAGACCATAATCATTTACCAGCATTTCAGTGTATGTTCTGCATCACTGCACACAAACCATTCTCCAGATAGGTTTTAGAACACAAAATAATGGAATATTGTGAAAAAAAACCACCTTAAAAACAGTCCAGTGAAAGCAGTAATGTATCTGGGAAATAGTGAAAGCAATGCTCAGCATGAAATTCAAAGATGTTATAATACCATGCCATTTTTATACTTTGATTATTTGATATGTATGATCTTTATTGTCATTTGTGCTCTTCTTCATACAGTTCAGTTCTTATTTTCTCAGCATACAGATTGCATAGGTATGGAGAAAGGATACAGCCCTGATGCATACCTTTCCTGATTTTAAACTATGCAGTTTCCCTTGTTGTTTGGGCAACAGTTCTTGATGTTAAATATAGGTTTCTGCTATCATCATTGTACAGGTGGCTTTAACACACATCCACAAATCCTTTACCGTATCCCAAAGAGTGCCTGAACTAACCAGCAGGAGGTTGCAGGTGAGAGGCGCCATGAGGCCAGGCCAGAAGGCGACCCCACAGGCAGACTTCTGGGAGGAGTCCACTGATACTAGGGCTAACTCCCATCAGACCAGAGAGGGCCCTGCAAGAGCCTCAGATGAACCAAAATCCACTGTCTGCTTCTTGCATGAGAGAAGATCTAGGTTAATCACAGGTCTAGATGAATGCCCCTCCGGTGGGTGCAACCAGAGACCCCGGTGAGAGATACTCCAGTGAGCCATGACCTACAGAACTGGCCACATTTTAGGTTATATGCTACTCAACGGTAGCAACTGGGACCTTATGTCAGATCCTTGGCTTGGAAGTTCCCCAGATACCTTCGTGACTCACTCACTTCACTCACAGTTGTGCTGGAATGTTATCTCCTCTATAGGCCTGCCCCTACCATCTTAGTTACATTTGGACTGCATGTCCCAATCACCTGATGTCACACCTGTTGCTGTAAAGTTGATTCTGATCCACAGGAAGATCTTTCTTCCATGAAAAGGCGGTAGAGTTTGACCCGACGACCTTTCAGTGAACAGCTGAGCACTTAAACACTGTACCACCAGGGGTCCTTACCTGACTTTGTTGCTGAGTACCATTGAATCAGAACCGACCCATGGAGCAGCTGATGGATTTGAATCATGTGCCTTTGGGATTTTAGTACAGCTTTTATCACTTGTTATATGTTGTTATGTGTCACTAAGTTGTCTGCTCTCATAGTGACTATATGTACAATAACTCTGAGTCCTGCTCTATCCTGAGCCAACTTTATTGTCTCTGATACGCCTACCCCCATTACCCTAGTCACTGAGTCAATCTGTCTCATCCAGGGTCTTCCTCTCGTGCTGTCTCTCCACCCTCCCAAGTATGATGTCCCTCTTCAAGGACTGACCCCTCCTTACAACATTCTCAAAGTATGTTCCAAAGTTTCAGAATCCTTGCCTCCAAGAAGCAGCCTAGTCTCATCCTCCAGGATGAACGTGTCAGACTTTCCCAATGCAATTAAACTTTTGATTTCTTGACTGCTGGTACCAAGAATGTTGACTGTGGAGCCAAGCAAACTAAAGCTGTTGATAATCTAAATTTCTTCACCATCTATCATGATGCTGCCAATCTGCCCAGTGGTGAGAATCTTTGTTTTCTTGTTGTTGCGCTTCAATCTATAGTCAAGGCTACAGTCCTTGACTCCCTGAAGCAAGTGCTTCAGGTTCTCCTCAGTTTCAGCAAGCAAGGTTGTGTCATCTGAATAATGCAGGTTGTTAGTCTTCCTCCAGTTCTGATGCTACATTTCTCCTCATAGAGCCCAGCCTCCCAGATGATCTGTTCCACATATCTATTGAAAAGGTATGGAGACAGGATGCATCCCTGGCACACACCCTTCTGGATTTTAAACCTTGCAGTGTTTTTCTGCTCTGTTCTGAGGACCACTTCCTGGTTCAAGCACAGGTTTTGTATAAGCAGAATCAAGTGTTCTGGGATTCTCATTCTTCTCAGAATTAGTCACAGTTTGTTATGATCCACACAGTCAAATATTTTTGCATAGTCAATGAAACACAGACAAACATTTCTCTGGTGCTCTCTGCCTTCAGCCAAGATCCATCTAACATTAATTATAATATCCCTACTACCACAACCTCTTCTAAACTCAGTCTGCACTTCTGGCAGTTCTCTGCTGATGTTCTGTTCCAGTCATTTTTGTATAATTTTCAGCGGAATCTTGCTTCCATGTGGTATTAGTGATATTATTCAATAATTTCTGCACTCTGTTGGGTCATTTTTCTTTGGAATGGGAACAAATATAGGTGTCTTCCAGTCAGTTGGCCAGGTGGTTGTCTTCCAGATTTCTTGGCACATCCAGAGCAGCATCTGTTTGTTGAAATACGTCAACTGGTATGCCATCAATTTCTGGCACCTTGTTTTTTGTCAATTCCTTCAGAGCAGCTTGAACTTTTCCCTTCATCACCACAGGCTCTTGCTCATACATTGTTTCATGAAATTAATTCTTCTTTGTCAGTCAGTTCTTTCTAGTATAGTGACTCTATACTCCTTCCTCCCATCTTCTTTTAATGCTTCTTGGATCATTTAGTATTCTGTCCAAAACATCCTCAAGTATTCCAACTTGAGGCATGAATTTGTTCATTAGTTCCTTCAGCTTAAGAAATACCAAGCAAGTTCGGCCCTTTTAATTTTCTGACTCCAGCACTTTGCACATTTAATTATGATGCTTTACTTTGTCTTCCCACGCTGCCCTTTGAAATCTTATGTTGAGATCCTTAATTTCTTGATTTCTTCCCTTTGCTTTGTCTTCTCAGCACTCTAGTGCAATATTCAGAGTTTCATTTGACATCCATCTTGGTTTTTTCCTCCTCCTCTGTCTTTGTAACGACCTTTTGCATTCTTCATGGATTATATTCTTGATATCCTCAAACCTGTTCCTGATATGGATTCAAAATTCAAGTGGGATAGACTCAAGGTCAAATTTTAGTTATTGTAAATGTTATTTAACCTTCTTTACCTTTAGCTTGAATTTGCCTGTGAGTCGTTGGTGGTCTATTCCACAATCAGCATCTGGCCTACTTTTCACAGCTGATATTGAGTTTCTCCAGTGATTCTTCCCACAGATGTAGTAGATTTGATTCCTGTGCATACCGTCAAATTAAATTTATGTGTATAGTCTGCATTTACGTTTCTTATAAAATGTATTTGAAGTGATTAGGTCATTGATTGTTTGTAGAGAATTCAACGATTCTGTCTCCAGCCTCATTTCTGTCACCAAGTCCATGTTTTCCAACTATTGATTTTTCTTCCCTGTTTCCAACATTTGCATTCCAGCCACCATTATTATGAATGCATCTTGATTGAATGATCAATTGATTTCTTTTTTTAAATATTTTTTTATTATTTTTTTGTGTGCATGTACCGTCAAATCAGATCTGATAGGTACAGGAGGAGACTGTCCCTCCTTCCCCGGCAGAGCATCTGGTGGGTTCGAACTGTGCGCCTCTGGGATTGTAGTTGCAGTTCCTTGCCACTAGGCCACCAGAGCTCCCCTCAATTGATTTCTGACTGCAAATGTTGGTAGAAATCTTCTATTCCCTCTCTTTTGCTCTAGTTGTTGGTGCTATATGTGGTATATAGTGGTATTCACTGGACTTCCTTGTACAAATATGGATATTATCTTATCACTTGCAAAACTGTATTTCAAGAAGGATCTAGAAAGGACCTTTTTTAACTATGAAAGAAACCTCATTTTTCCTCACCTTTTCATCTCAGACATAGTAGATCATATGATCCTCTGACTCAAAATGTCCCACGCCAGTCCATCTCATTTTGTCAATACCCAGTACGTCAATATTTATGCATTCTATTTCTTTCTTAACCATGTCCAGTTTTCCTACATTCATGCTTCTCACATTGCACGTTCTACCTATTTCCTCCCTAGAATCTGCTTCTCTTCTGTTAATCACATGGGAGCCTCACCATAGAGGTGTTACTACTAGTTACAGATCATTGTACCATCGAATTGACATAACTCATAGTGACCCTGTGGATTATAGACCAGAACCTTGCTCTATCTTGTGTGAACCTCACAATCTCCACCATCTTCAAACCCAATGTTGCACTATGTCAATCTCTCTCACTAAGGGTCTTCCTCTCTTTCAGTGACGCTACTTTTCCCAGCATGATTTGTTTGTGGCAAGGACTAATGCTTCTCATTGAGGACCTGTATGGATTGTTTGGTTGTTTTATTTAAGCTTCTTATTTAGAGTCAACAAGACCTCCTGGAGGACACTTGCATTTAAGGCCAACTCTTTGTCTCCATTTTTGAGACTGGGTGAAGCGTCTGGACGCTGTAAGATGGGATTTCTTGTTTTGGTTGAGGGTCAGTGTGGAATGATTGGTTGTTTTTAATTTAAGCCTCGTGTTTTAGAGTCAACAAGACCTCCTGGTGGGCCCTGGAATCTAAAAACTGGGCCCAAGGAACTATATTTTAATCCCTTGTTATTATATTTTGGAGGAACATTCCTCTAAGTCATATAGCACTCATCTGTCACTTTGCTGTGCTGAGGTAATCTGGGTTTGCTGTGACGCTGAACCTTGTGCCACTGGGTGGACAGTGTTTGGTGGAGCTCTCAGTTTAAGACAGGTTTGGAAGCAGGAGTGGCATCCACTTCCTAAACCACATACCTCTGGAAACTATGAACTTGGAGAAACAATAGTTATAGAAAGGCCTCAGGTTTTTTGTTTATAGAGTTGCTATGAGTCGTGCACAACTCAAAGGCAATCAACAACAGTGCCTCCTGACAACCTGCCAAGTTATGTGAGGTGAAATAGGAGACAACATATGTAGGGTACATAATTAGAATGATTAGCCATTCCTAACCTATTGTTTATCTCTATCTTAGGATGGATTTTACTGTGAATTATATTTTACCATTTTAAAAATATGGATGATGTAAACAGAGTAGTTGGACAAAGGAACGCACGCTCCTAAAAGAGGTCATGAAAGAAAAGGCCATCTCTGCAGGGGAGGAAAAGTCCCCAGACCTCTGGCAGGCATTGCACCCTCCCACTTTCCCCAGCAGCTTCCAGAGTCCAGGCCTCTGACTCTGCCCTACTGCCACAGGCTGAGATGTTATTTTCGACTGCGGCCACTAAGTGGCAGCACAGAAGCTGGAACTCAGTGCAGAGAAAGCGAATTTAGATGAGATTTGAAACTGATGGGAGTGGTCTTGGGATATTGTTGTTGTTATGTGCCGTCGAGTCCTTTGCGACTCATACAACAGCCCTAAACCCTGCTCTATCCTGTGCCAATCGCATGGCCTCTGACACACCCATCTCGATTACCCCAGTCACTGAATCAATCCACCTCATAGAAGGTCTTCCCCTCCTGTGCTGTCCCTCCACCTTACCAATCATGATGTCCCTCTCCAAGGGCCTGTCTCTCCTTACAACATGTCCAAAGTATGTCAGACGAAGCCCCAGAATCCTTGCCTCCAAGGAGTAGCCTGGTTTAACCCTCTCCAGGATGAATCTGTTTGTTTTCTTGGCAGTCCAGGGTACATTCAATACTTTTCTCTAGCACCACAGCTCAAAGGCATCAATTCTCCTTCTATCTTCCCTAGTCATTGTCCAACTCTCTGGTGCATAACAAGTGATTGCAAAGACCATGGCCTGTATCAGGCACACCTTAGTCTCCAGAGAGATGCCGTTGCTCTTGAGTACTTTGGAGAGGTCCCTAACAGCAGACTTTCCCATCGCAATACATTTTTTTATTTCCTGGCTACTGGTGCCAAGAGTGTTGACCGTGGAGCCAAACAAACTGAAGCTGTGGACAATCTCAATCTCTTCACCATCCATCCTGATGCTACCAATTGGTCCAGTGGTGAGAATCTTTGTCTTCTTGACATTGAGCCTCAGTCCATACTGAAGGCTGCAGTCCTTGACCCTCTGCAGCAAGTGCATGAGGTCTTCCTCAGTTTTGGCAAGCAGGGTTGTGTCATCTGCATAATGCAGATTGTTAATAGATCTTCCACCAATCCTGACGCCACACTTCTCCTCATAGAGCCTGGCCTCTCGAATAATCTGCTCTGCACACAGGTTGAAAAGGTATGGAGATAGGACACTTCCCTGGCGTACACCCTTCCCAATTCTGAACCATGCAGTGTTACCTTGCTCTGTTCTAACGACTGCCTCTTGGTCCAAGTATAGGTTTCGCATTAGCACGATTAAATGTTCTGGGATTCCCATTCTTCTCAGACTCAGCCACAGTTTGTTATGATCCACACAGTCTTTGCATAATCAAGAAACACAGAGAGACATTCTTCTGGTATTCCCTGCTTTCAACTAAGATCTATCTAACATCAGCTACAATATCCCTAGTACCATGACCCCTTCTAAACCCAGCCTGGACTTCCAGCAGTTCTCTGCTGATGTGCTTTTCCAGTCGTTTTGGGATAATCTTCAGTAGAATCTTGGGATAGGAGGGTGTTGTTTGTTTTTTTTTAACTGAATGCTTAACTCTGACTCAAAGTTGTGATAAGGAGGTTCTTGTTTCACTGGGCTTCCCACTCAACTATTTACCATTTGATGATCTTTAGATTGGTGGAAACATTATTTGCTAAGTATCCATCCCTAAAATCACCTCCTCTTTTGTGACATCCAGTTGGAACTACTCATAGCTGACCCTCCAGCCGGTTTTTAGAGGCAGTAAATAGCACAGGAGGAGACTGCTCATCATTCTTCCGCAGAGCAGCTGGTGGATTTGAACCCAGTGTCCTTCAAATTGCAGCAGCTTCTGGCTGACCACCAGGCCAACATAAAGTGTGTAACACAAAGAAATGTTTAAAGCATCAATATATGATAAATCAGCATCACAAATAGGCTATACTAGTTTTTAAAAAATCTATAATATCAAGGAGTTCACTGGCTCACTGCCAGGCACTTATACACCTAATTAAGTATCCTCTCAACACGGGTGGGGGGGTTTGGGGGGGAGGACCAGTATACCCTCATCATACAAAAGGATTGAATGCAGTTGGTGAGTGGCACTGGAAGGATGTGGATTAACCCCACATTTAAGTAGAAAACGGATGTTTAATGCCGCGTCGCATCCTACACACTCACATTGCTAAATGTTGCTTCAAATGAATTGTATGCACAGGCACACACAGGTATGCATACTCACACACATCACACAGGTGCACGCATGTTCACGTGCACACACACATATGCACACACATACACTGCACTTCTTTATTTTTAAATAAAATCTATATTCTATACTGGTTTACTCACAAAGTTCGCATATCTGGAAAGATCCGGTGTGAAATACACAACCCTTTGAACACTGGGGTTGCCTGGCTCCTGAGTGACAGATCTATAGTTGTTGGGCGTGTTTCCTTGTGCCCACAGGGATACTGGATGCGTTTATCTTTCAGAGGACCAAGTATACTGTTCCTCCACCCTCAACATTCCTCTAAATGTCTGCAAGGAGTCTTGCTATTCCCTCGTGCCTCGGGCATTTTCAGGGAATAGTGTAAAGTATAATAGACTTGAGGGCTAGAGAAGTGTCCACTGGGACCCCACTTCTTTTCATTGGAGGGGTCAGGATCCAGGCAGGAAGCAAGCACTGCAGGGACAATTCTAAAGCTGGATATTGGGAGTGGAGGCCAAGAGGAGCCAGCGCCAGCTTCCTTGACTATTTCAGACAAGTTCCTGGGCCTCTGGCATGTAAGTATCAAAAAGCAAGTAGAAACTCTTCCCAGCTGGGAGGAGACTGTGCCATCAAAGATTCCCTCCTCCAAGTACCCACTCCCACCAGGCTTCGTGGCTGTGGGGTTTACTCCGGACAAATTGCAGGGTACAGACCGCAAGGCTCCCTCCGCACCCCCTCTCCCACTGCTTATCCAAGGCTCCGGGCCCTCGCACACAGTCTCCACCCTTTGTGCCTTGAACAGCTGCCCCACTTGACGCGGCGTTGGGGGGTACCAGAGGGGAAAAGGCCCACTCGATCGATCCGATCGTCAGGCGCTCACTGGCCAAGTCCCTAGCGGCCCCAGCTCCAGGCCCTGCCCCCGCTGAGTTCGGTAGGCGCCGCAGGTGGGGCTGGCCCGTCGGGGGCGGTCCCGAGCGCGCGCCCTTGGCGGCTGGGCGCAGCATGGGGAGGCGCTGCTGGTGGCGGCGCCTGCTGGCGGCCGCGTGTCTGGGCGCCACGCTCCTACTTCTGCACCGCTCCCTGAGCTCCGGTGAGTACCCGCCTGACATCAGGCAGCACAGGCGGCCTGTTTCCTCTCCACTTCTAACCTGGACTCTGGGCAACCAGGGAGAGAAGGATCAGAGCTGGGGTGGGGTGAGGGGGAGCCGCCTGCATGGCCCTGGTAGGCTCTAGACGCGACCTCCAGTGCCCTAGCCCCACCTGATGGCGTGTATCATTGAGAAGGACGCTCTCCAGGGTGAGGGCACCCCAGAGTGGGCACAACATCACTCCTACTCATGACAGATGATATGATGAAAAGCCTTTTCCGTCTCACTGAATTTCACCTTCCCTGGAGCCCCTTGAGGAAGGAAAGGAAGGAGTCATTTCATACATGGCAAAGCTAGGATCTGAGCCCAGGGCCCACAGAATGCCCCTACAACCCACCCATCACCCTGCTCTTGCCCAGGGCACCCTTACTCCATCGACAAGGATTGAGCCAGGTCCTGTGGTGGGCAAAGAGGGGTGCAGGTGTCAGCAGTGACCTCTCTTTAGTCCCCCCAATCCCATGTCCCCCACACAGGGGCTAGTTTCTTACTCTGTCCCAACACTTCTGCTAGGTGGTCACACTCATACACTGCTGGATGTAGGGGGTCAGAGGTGAGAGAAGGTATCTCTATCTAGTCACACAGACAAGGAAAAGCAAACAGTTCCAGAGGTCAGGGACACTCGAGGCCGGCTGGGCCTGGAGCCCCACAGAGACAGGGTCAGCAGTGTTTTTGCCATTCACACCTATCCTTCACCTGCTGGCCTGCTTCCTCATTCAGGAAATGCAGAAAATAGTCATGGTGCCTCCAACAGACTTGGTGGGAGGGCTGGACAAGGGGATGTTAGCACAAGGGGATTCAGTGCCACCGACTCTGCCTGATCTGGGAAGTTATGCCTGACCATGAAGTGGGTGCAGGGGAACCCCAAGCCCTTCCTAGTGTGCATAGGGCAGAGCTGGGAGCTCCAGGATGTGCAGAGAGCCAGCAGTCCCCAAGTGACAGCTGGGGCCCTCTTCTTCCTAGGGTGCTGCCTTCCGCTGTGCCCACTCAACACCCACTCTGGCTGCCTCTAGAACAGAGGCCAGGGTCCAGGTAAGTAGGCTTGGGGAGGCCTCATCAGTTGTGCTCATGAGGTACTCCCCTCACTGGGTCTGCACGTGAAGGGCCAGTGGATATAGGGTTATTAGGGTTAGGGTTAGGGTTAGGGTTACGGCTTCTCAGAGCCTTAAACTGAGGGTTGGGTTTGTTCTCTGCACCGCTCACAGAACACCTACCTGTGCCAGGCCTCTTTCTAGACACCGACAGACAGCAGGAACTAGAAGTCACCCTCTAAGTCTGTCCCCTCCGTGTCTGCACACAGCCAGCCTGACCAAAGTGGATCAACAGCCAAGCTGGGCAAAGGGTGTCTCAGGCCCAGTGTGTGGATCTGGGACCATGGAGTCTTGCTACATGTGGCTGGAGTGGTCTCTTGCTTATCCTGTCATTCCTTATGCTTCCCCGGTGCCCAGGACTACCCCGGCTTTCCAACAGGGCAGAGCTCAGCCCAATATATGGGAGACAGGGCCCCAGGGCATCAGAGAGTGAGCGGCTGTGGAGGAGCATCTATGTTGGGACCCTGTCTGTGTCTCTTCTCCTCTGTGGGCATGGAGGCCTCTGTGGTTATCTGTCTACCCTACAGAACATTGCTCCTCTGCCGCATATTTGAGAGAAGAGAAACAAAATCTGGTGCTTGGCCCTCCTCCCCACTGGCAAAAGCCTATGGGAAGAGGTACAGGTATTTGCGGAGGGGAATCACAGTGCTCCCTCCTGATCTTCACCTGTCCGTGCCCCTCACTCAGGCTACCACACCTGTGACCGTTATCATCACCCCCACCCAGTCCCTGGCCTCGCTCTAGCTTGTCTAGGAGGCCTTTCCTGACACCCACTTCTATTCCCCTTATATGACAAGACAGTTGTCTGATCTCCCATCACAAACCACCACCCTCCCCCGCCCCATCCCCAGGTCTTCCAAGACGGCTCATGAACTTAAGGGGAATTTCCCGATGATTTGGCACTGGCCACCGTTAACTCTGATGGTGACTTTGGATAGATTAATAAAATTAATTCAACCAACATATATATTAAGAAGACAAAAATTTCACCACTGGACTGATAAGCAGCATCATGACAGATGGAGAAAAGGTTGAAATTATCAGCAATTTCCTCTTACTTGAATCCACAATCAACACTCTTCCTACCAGCAGTCAGGAGATCAGGACATGTGTTGCATTGGGCAAGTCTGTTGTCAGAGACCTCTGAATTACAGAGGAGCAATGATGTTAGTTTGAAGACTTGGGTACACCTGATTCAGGCCATGGTCTTTTCAATCACTTGCTAGGCATCTTTGGCTGGACAATGAAGAAGGATGTCAGAAGAATTGATGCCTTTGAATTGCGATGTTGGAGAAGAGCGCTAAACATCCCATGGACTGCCAAAAGAACAAAAAGATATGTCTTGGAAAAAGTGCAGCTAGAGCACTTCTTGGCAGCAAGAATTGTGCCACTTTGGCTCACACATTTTGGGCATATTGTTAGGAAAGGCTATTCTTTGGAGAGGAGCATCATGCTTGGGAAAGTGGCAAGTCAACAGAAGAAGACCTTCAATGAGATGGCTTGACAGTGACTGCAGTGATGGGATTAAGTGTTCCAGAGATGACGAGGATGCCACAGGATTAGACAAGGTTCAAGTCGTTTACTCACAGAATCACTAGAGTCGACCCTGACTCTATGGCACCTAACAACAATAACAACCTACCACTGCAGTTCTTTCCCATTTCAAGTCAGCATTCAAAGCCCCTGAGCTCAGATGCCCAAGTTGAGGGTATGCTAATGGTGTAGATTCAAGTCTTGGAGCCAGCTGGGAGTGGAGACTCTGAGGCCTGGCCTCAGCATGACGACTGGGAAGAAATTCAGTTGACCGGTTCAACTGCCCCTGCCTTCTCCAAAGCAGGAGGTGTTGCCACAAGTTGGGGTGTGTAATGCTTGAAGGGGGGTGATGGTTCAGGCCTGGAGCTGCCCCAGAGGCTCAGAACCCTTTACTGAGGGAGGTGTGGAACAGCCCTCTCAACGCTTCCCAGCTCCTGGGCCATCATCAGTGTCCGCCTGATTCCCTGAGTCCTGATGGTGATGAAGACCCCAGGGGAAGGAGGGGCAGCTCCTCAGGAGCCTCCTGTCCTCACTCCTCACCCCAAGATCTTGTACATCATCACCTCTTTAATCTTTCTGCCTCTCTGGCTGGGAATGGCAACTACCTTTCCTATGACTGTTCCCTTGATCAAGTATTCCCTTGATCATGTATTCCCTTCTGGGGGTCTGCATATGAAGGTTATACCATGGACCAAGTATTGGTCTCACAGAGCCTTGGATGGAGGGAGGCTTGTCCTCTTGACCAAGAGCTCACTGAGCTCCTGCTTGTGCCATGCTTCTTTCTAGACACTGGCAGATAGCAGAAAATGACATTCCCCTCCCCTGGTTGAGCTTGTTATTGTTGTTATGTACCATCCAGTCACCTGTGACTCATAGCGACCCTATGTACAATAGCTCTGAACCCTGCTCTATCCTGAGCCAATCTTACCATCTCTGACACACCTACACCTATTACCCCAGTCACTGAATCAATCCATCTCATCGAGGGTCTTCCTCTCTTGCACTGTCCCTCACAAAGACTGATCCCTCCTTACAACATGCCCAAAGTATGCCAAACAGAGCTTCAGAATTCTTGCCTCCAAGGAGCAGCTTGGTTTCATTCTCTCCAGGATGAACCTGGTTTTTCTCCTAGCAGTCCATGGTGTATTCAATACTCCTCTCCTCAATTAAATCCCATACCAGTTCACTGGGGCCTCTGTGGAAAGCACCTACCACACCCACCAAAGAGACCTTCCAAGGGTTTGCTCCAGTCCACTGGGACTGAGCATCTTTCTCGATGTTTAGAAGTCACTGATAGTCCTCTGAGATCCAGAGGGTCCTAGAACTGGGGGCAGGAGGGGCAGGTATGGAGGAGGACGAGTGGAGGGGACAGGTGGGAGGGCCTCTCCAGTCCTGCAGCTTCACCACCCATCACTCTGCCTGGCTGGAGGTGATCCTCTGTCTCTCCAGGATGCATCCCTCTTGGAGCCTAGCTCCTGTCCAAGGGTGTGTACTCCTTCTGGTATCTAGAGAGCATCTAGGAGAAGGATCCAGCACATGACAGAGTAAGGCAAGTTTGCTGCTCTAGGGAAACTAAGGGTAGGGTTAGCCAAGGGAAGTGGAGTGGGAACAGAGAGGCTCTGTGATGAGCAGTAGAGATAGACAGATGGTAACCAGAGCCCTGTAGCTGTCCATGGGAACCTGGGGACTCCCTGGAGGAGGCTTCCAGGAAGAGGCAGCGAGTTAGGCTTCCTGACATGTGTCAGAGGCAGAATTAACAGGACTCTTCCTAAGAATGATCTGCTTTGACTGTGGTTCCATTCCAGATAGCTTGTCACGTTCAGGCAATAGCATTTGACATCATTGGAAGTGAAGAGACCTCTGTTATTCTCACAGAATGACTTTTCACTTCTGGAAGATTTTCCCCAACTCATTCTTCTTCTGTTTGCTATGGCCTGTCCACCTGCGGTAACCCCTCAGGGCAGACCCCAGATGCAAAGGCCTGTGGAAGCTACTTGAGGAATCACGGCAACTGCTCAGTGGTTGGGAGATGGGGCCAGCAGGAGTACATTCACCTGGGGGCCCAGTGACCTTCAGGCCTGGCTGTCCCAGCTGTCTGGTTTTGCAACACTAATCTTGTAGAACTTATTAACCAGAAACCTCCTGTCACAACCATTGATCATCAGACATGGCAGTTAGCAGATGGTTTCCCACTAAATCACGATGATTCGAACTGCCCACAGCTTGATTCGTGTCCTCACCCATAAAGATGCTGAATGCAGGCCAGAAAAGCCCAGAACGGCTCACTGTGCTTCTGTTTTACTGCATGGGGTTCCATCTGTTACTTCATTGGACACAGGCAGCCTCACCAAATACTATGAGTGCAGATGTTCAGGCTCTGCAGAGCTGTCTTGAGACCATAGGACCTTAAGCAACTCACTCCCTCTCCCTGAGTTGTCACGTCTTCAACAGTCAGTAAAAGGAGGCTGCTTTCCAGGTGCGTGCTGTGTGGACAGCAGGGGCCTTGTGAAGGGTGTGCTGGTAACAGATATGGACCAGAGCGGGTGCCCAAGAGGCAGAACAGCATGGGCACTCAGGACACAGACACTGGTGGTAAGGGCCTGGGTTCAAGTCCTGTTTAAGGCACTCACTTCCAGAGGGTCTGGGACATCTGTTAAATGGTTTCTACCCAGTAAGTTCAAATATGCCAATGTGTGAAAAGCACTTAGAACAATGCCAGAAACTTGAGAAGCACCCAGAAGGGTTGGCCCACACTGTTGTTATGTGCCATTGCGCTGAAACTAACTCACAGCTGACCCTCAAGTGGGTTCCCAGAGGCTGCAAATGGCATGGAGGGACACTGCCCATCTCTCTCCATTAGAGAAGCGGGTGGATTCAATCTGCCTGTGTTTGGGCTGGCAGCACATCTCCTTACCCACTAGGCCACAAACGGTCCCCATGCCCATCCTAGAATCCTGTAAGTCCTGGCTGTGCCATGGGTGGTTCCCACATTGTCCCTGAATGCCAGTTAGCTGACTGCTGGGCACAGTTTAACAAATTCCTGTGCACACCTGGTGCCTTGGGTCCTCAGGCCGCCCCCTGCTGGAGAACTGGGGCTCAGGCAGTTTCTACAGCTGCATCCTGAGGTCTTCTAGACGGTGGGCACCCTTAGCAAACACAGCAGGGCTTGTTTTGAGCTATTTCAGAGTCTCTCATTGCTGTATCTCTGCTCTTGTCATTCTGTGTGGCTGTCATGGTCTCTTATCCCTCCTACCCTCCCTCCCGTCTCCCCCTCTCCTTGTCTCCAAAACCTCTCTTTCCTGTTTCAAAGCAGACACCAACCCCCATGTGTTTCCCCCGTGGTCCTTGGGGTTTTCCATTTGGGCTCTGGCCCCACGCAGAGGCTAGGCCACTGGCTCTCCCTGACCTGTCTGTGCAAAACCTCTGGGGGATCTGGGGAAGCAATGGAGCCTTTTGTTTGAGATCAAGCCATACTTCCAGAGCTTCCCTGGTGTCCAGAATAGAGAACTAACTGCATTCACTGGTCTTTCATTCTCTTCTTTTCTGCCCTTCCCAGCCCACCCACCACCTTCTCTGGCCCACTACCCCTCCTGCTGAGCCAGGGTTTCTCTAGCCAGTGATTACTGGGTGAGGTGTGCAGTGGGTAGGAATGGAGCTGGGTGGAGGTGGCCCCACCCTGTAATTAGAAGGAGCTTCTTGGCCTCTCCTTGGTGTTTGCTTCCCCCTGCCCTCCAGTAGGGGCCCGTGGGATCTGTTAGGGGACCTACTCTCCCATAGGCTGTAGAAAGCAGACATACTGGTGGCATGGTGCAAAGAAAGCATGAGGGCTGGAATTTACCAGCTGTTCTGAGTGGAAAACAGGCAGTCTCCTATGAAGGCCTGAAGCTTCAGAAACCTGACAGAGGACCACCATGAGTGAGATCGGATGCAGTGGTGAGCTTGGTAGGCAAAGGTCCCTCGAGCCATAAGCCTGGAAGAGAAGCAGGCCCCTGTCACTGTGGGCTTGCATTCTGCCACTGCTCACAGCCCAGCACTGGTGGGCACCAGCCCTTCCTTGACTCCCAGCTGAGGCCTCATATGACTAGGCCAGGGGCAGGAGGTGAGGCACTGCACAATCTACTGGGGCCTGACACACGTTCTGGGGGCTGGGCCAACATCCCTGCACCTCCCTGCCAGCTCATCCTCTGATGACGCTGTCCTGCGAAGGCCACATGGCCCACACAGAGCCATGCACGCTAAGTTTGAGAATCAAGGTTCAAGTCCTGGGAGGCCTCGGCTTTGTCAATATTCCCTGGTCACCAGAACCTTGCCTGCCCCTGGCTCCTGCCCTACCCTAGTTTCAAGGCAATGGTATTGAAGGGGGAGAGGAAGGGCAGGAGGGGGTCAAGGGAAGGGACCCTGGAGACCTAGACAAAGCTGACCTGGCTCTTATTTATTCATTTGTTCAGTCATTCAACCAATCTCTGCTTTCTAGGAACACACAGCCTCCTAGGGTTTGCTGCGGTCCTTAGAATGGGGTTCCTGATTAGCAGCATCACACTACAAGTTCCCTGGTTAAGAACTTCTAGCTTAAGAAAAATCTCTGTAAATGTTTATGAAAATTAATAAAATATAATTATAGAAAAAAAAAAAAAAAAAAAAAATTTTAACGAACTGCCATAAAGCCTGTTGTATTAAAACTTTTCATGAAATACAATTTACAACAATGAATTCACACACTGCTTTATCATGGTCGTGAAAATGCTATATGGTTGCAGTAGCTGCTGGTTTGAGGAAGACCACTATCAACCTGTTTTAAAGTCAGATCACAGTGCTATTTAACACTATGTTGTATGTGCAACTTTGTATTTGGCTTACATTTTCCTCTCAATTACCCTTGTAAACTGTGTTTTCAAAGCATAAATTTGACTTAAGTGCTGGTAACACATCAAAGGAAAGCAGTTACTACTAGAAGTTATAAAGTGAATAGAAAGAGGTGAAAACATAAGGCTACAGTCATGCAGAACAGATTATTCAGGCGGCTGGACTCTATGAGGAGGAATGTGGCATCAGGATTCAGGGAGACTCATCAACAACCTATGTTATGCTGATGATACAGCCTTGCTTGCTGAAACTGAGGACGACCTGAACATTTGCTGCAGAAAGTCAGACTGTTATCATCAGTATGAATTGAAGCCGCACATCAAGAAAACAAAGATTCTCACCACTGAGCCAATTGGCAGCGCCATGCTAGATGGAGAAGAGATTGACACTCTTAACAATTTCAGCTTGCTTGGTTACATAATCAACATTCTTGGTACCACTGTTGTTGGTGGTACTAGCAGTCAGGAAATCAAAAGACAAATTGCTTTAGGAAAATCTGCTTTCAGGGACCTTTCCAAAGTGCTAAAGAGCGACGATGTCAATCTAGAGACGATGGTGTGCCTGATCCATGGTCTTCATAATTACTTGCTATGCATCTGAGAGCTAATGAATAAGGACAATCAAAGAAGAATTGATGCTTTTGAGTTTTGGTGCTGGAGAAAAGTATCAAAGAGGGTGGAACCAATTTCCTCCTTGGAGGCAAGGATTTTGAAAGTCCACCTCACATACTTTGAGCATGTTGCCAGGAGGGACCAGTCCTTGGAGAAGGAAGGATGGAGAATCAATGCAGAATAAAAAGACCCTGGATGAAATGGATTGACATGGTAACTACGGTAATAGGATTAGGTGTGTTAGAGTGAATGAGATTAGCTCAGGATAGGGCAGGATTCAGAGCTATTATACAAAGGGTCACTAGGAGTTGTGGGCAACTCAATGACACATAACAACAAGGCCTCCTATTTTGGGGTTCTGCCTCATTAACTACTACTTTGCTTATCTGGGATTTCTATCCTTTCCATATAAAATTGGTAATAACATTTTCTATCTTTTTGAAGAATGACAGGGAACCTGAATCAGGACTGAATTATCTGCATATAATTTTTGGTAGTATTAACATTTCCACAATGTTGTTTGTTAATCCGTGAGCAAGTTATTCCATTTATGTAGGTTTCTTTTAGTTTATTGTTGTTGTTAGGTGTCGTCGAGTATGACTTATAGCGACCCCATTAACAAAAGATCTGAACCCTGTCCTATCCTGTGCCATCCTCTCACTTCCTGACACACAAGAGCCCATTGCGGCAGTCACTGTGTCAATCCACCTGGTCAAGGGTCTTCCTGTCCTTTGCTACACCTCCACCTTTCCAAGGAATAGCCTCTCCTAGCAACATGCCCAAAGTACGTGAAGTGAAGCCTCCAGTATGTGAATTCTTGCTTCCAAAGAGCACTCCACTGAACCCTCTCCAAGACTATTTGTTTGTTCTTTTGGCAGTCCATGGGATATTCAGTGCTCTTCTCCAACACCACAGCTCAAAGCATCAATTCTTCTTCTGTCATCCTTATTCATTGTCCAGCTGTCAGATGCACAGCAAGTGATCAAAAAGACCATGGCCTCAATCAGATGCATCTTAGTCCTCAAACTGACATGATTATTCCTCAATATTTTGGAGAGGTCCCTAACTGCAGACTTTCCCAGTGCAATGCTTCTCCTCATTTCTTGATTTCTGGTACCAAGATTATTAATTGTGGATCCAAGTAAGATGAAGTTGTTGACAGTTTCAATCTCTATCCATCATGATATTGCTCATCAATCCAGTGGTAAGAATCTTGATTTTCTTGACACTGAAATGCAATTCATACTGAAGGCTGCATTCCTTGATCTGCAACAAGTCCTCCTCACTTTCAGCAAGCAAGGTTGTGTCATCTGCAGGTTACTGATGAGCCTCCCTCCAATCCTGATGCCACATTCTTCTTCAGCTTCTCGAATAATTTGTTCAGCATACAGATTGAATAGCTGTGGAGAGAGAACACAACCTGGACACACTCCCTTCTTCATTTTAGACCATGCAGTGCTTCCCTGCTCTGTTCACACAACAGCCTCCTGGTTAAGTTACACGTTTTGCATAAGCACAATTAGGTGCTCTGGGATTCTCATTCTTTTCAATGTCAGCAACAACTTGCCCACACCTTCAAATGCCATTGCATAGTTTATAAAGCACAACAGATGTTCTGGTATTCTCTTCTTTTAGCCAGGAACCATCTGATATCAGCATTGTTACCTCTGGTGCCACAGCCTCTTCTAAATCCTGCTTGAACTTCTGGCAGGTCCCTATCTATGTACTGTTCTAGCTGTTTTTGAAAGATCTTTAGCAGTATTTTGCTTGCATGTGATTTTATGATACTGCACAGAGCAAGGAAACACTGCATGGTTCATAATCAGGAAGGTTATACACTAGAGATCTGTCCTATCTCCATACCTTTCAATCTATATATGGAACAGATCATCCAGGAGGCTGGGCTCTATGAGGAGGAATGTGGCATCAGGATTGGAGGAAGACTCATCAAAAACCTGCATTATGCAGATAACACAACCTTGCTTGCTGAAACTGAGGAGGACTTGAAGCACTTGCTGCAGAGGTGAAGGACTGCAGCCTTAAATATGGACTTAAGGTCAACATGAAGTAAACTAAGATTCTCACTACTGATGATTTGGCAGTATCATGATAGACAGTAGAGACTGAGATTGTTAACAGCTTTAGTTTGCTTGGCTTCACAATCAACACTCCTAGTACCAGCAGCCAGGAAATCAAAAGACAAATTGCATTGAGAAAGTCAGCTGTCAGGGACCTTTCCAAAGTACTGAAGAGCAATGATGTCAGTCTGGAGACTAAGGTGCTCCTGATACAAGCCATGGTCTTCACAATTATGTACTATGCATCAGAAAGCTGAACAATAACTAGGAATGATAGGATAATTGACGCCTTTGAGTTGTGGTGCTGAAGAAGAGTACTGAATATATCATGGACTGCTAGGAGCAGGTTCGGCCTAGAGAGGGTGAGACCAGGCTGTTCCTTGGAGGCAAGAATTCTGAAGCTTCATCTGACATACTTTGGGCATGTTGCAGGGAGGGACCAGTCCTTGGAGAGGGGCATCATGCTTGGAAAGGTGGAAGGACAGTAGAAGAGAGGAAGACCCTCGACGAGATTTGATTCAGTAACTGGGGTAATGGGGGAAGGTGTGTCAGAGTCAGTAAGATTGGCTCAGGATAGAGCAGAGTTCAGAGCTGTTGTACATAGGGTTGCTATGAGTCACAGGCAACTTGACGGCACATAACAACAACACCAGAATATGTGATATTAATGATACTGCATGTACGATTAATGTTACTTTATATTACGGTATATAATCAACTGGGTTTTTTGGTATTTTTTTACGGTGGGGTTTTTTTTTTTTGGTGTTTTTTTTAAGCAACTGGTTTTTAGATTATCCATAAAGTTTTACAACCATCGCAACCATATAATCTAGAACACTGACATTTAACTGTCACTCTCATTTTACCTTCAGTCTTGGAACCCCTAGAAACCAACCACTCCCCTGCTTTCTACGTATTTGCCTAGTCCAGCTACCTCACTTTAATGGAATCATATTTTGCCTGCCTTGTCTTCTTTCACTTAACATCCATTCTGTGGTATCAGTATTTCATTCTTGTTGTAGTGTGTCAGAGTTTTCTATTATTTGTATGCCAGATAATATTATCTGCTTATACAAAATTGTTTATCTATTCACGAGGTGCTCCATGTGATAAAGACTGGCAATTTCCTCCTGTGACTGACTGCCTCTGAAAACCCATTGGAGGGTTCTACCTCCTTGGTACACAACAGCATTCACCCATTAATAGAGATCTGGGTTGTTTCCATTTTTTTACCATTATGACTAATACCTCTGAACATTTTTGTTGAAATCTTTGTGTGGGCATATGTATCTAGTTCTCTTGGAGAGAAATTGTTGGGTCATATGTTGTTGTTGTGAGCCACTGAATCAGAGCTGATCCTCCATCAGGTTTTCAGAGTCCATAAGTCACACAGGAGGAGAATGCCCATTTTTATTCCCCAGAGGAGCTGGTAGATTCGAACCATCAGCCTTCAGATTGGCTCTTTGTTACTAGACCACAGAAGCTCCCTGCTGAGTCATATAGCATCTCTATATTGAACTTTTTGAGGAAGAGCAGCTGCACCATTTTCCAATCTCACCAGCAATGGATGAATTTCTCCATATCCTCTCACTGTCTGTCTCTTAAACTGCTATGATCCTATCTGAATATATTCTATCTCATTGCGTTTTTTTTTGGTTTTTTTAAAAATATTTTTTTATTGGGAAAAACATATTGGGGGTACAAGGAGGTGAGGGTTGGGGGCAGAAGGGTGAGGATGGTCCAGGATGCAGTTGCAGAGCTGCACAGTTTGGTCGGTGGGGGGAGCAGGTGAAGGAAATGATGAGGGTCCAGTGGGGACCAGATGCTACAGAGGAATGACAAGCAATCATTGCGGTTTTTCTAACAACAAATGATATGGAGAAATTTTTAATTTACTTGTTTTCTATTTGTGTCTCTTCTTTGGAGAAGCACCTGTTCAAATCATTTGCCCATTTTAAAATATTTAATTGTTAGCCCTTCTTATGGTTCAATTGTAACAGGTCTTTGCATTCTTGATTCTAGACCTTTATCAGATATATAAATTTCAAGTGTTTTCTTACAGTTAGTGGCTTGTCTTTTTATCTTTTTGTTGTTGATTATGTACCATCAAACTGGATCCGGTTGGCACAAGAGGAGATTGCCCCTCCTTCTCCAGCAAAGCATCTGGTGGATTCGAACAACACGCCTTCAGTATTGCAGCACAGCTCCCTTTCTTTTTATCTTTTTGATAGTGTCCTTTGAAGGAAAAAAGTTAGTACTTATAAATGCATGTTTTCTTTTGCTAATTGTGCTGTTGGTGTCTTAGCTGAGAAATGATCTTGTAATCCAAAATAACAGAGATTTGTGTCTATCTTTTGTTCTCAGAATTTTATGGTTTTAGATATCATATTTGGGTCCACAGCTCATTTTGAGTTAATCTTTAATATTTCATTATTTTGCACATGAATTTTCATTTGTCTCAGGACTTCTAGAGTGTTCTTTCCCAAGCAGCCTTGGTGGCACAATTGGTTAAATGCTCAACTGTGAACGGAAAGGCTCCACAGGGAAAGGAGCTGATCATTTGCCTATGTAAAAATAAAACCTAGAAAAGGCAGAGCTACTCTGTCCCCAGGGGTCACTGTAAGTCCAAATAAACTCAGTGGCACCCAACAACATTCTTTTCCAATTGATGTATCTCAGCAGCCTCATTACAAAATCAATTCACCATAAATGAAAGACTTATTTCTCAATCTGAATTCTGCGGATTCTGTTGTCTGTCCATCTGTTTATTACCTGTCTGCGAGAAGTCTTGATCACAATTTTATCACTGTACTGTAGCTGTAAAGTAAGCTTTGAAATTGACAAGTGCAAATTCTTTTTTTTCCCTTTTGATTATTGCTTTGTATAGTCTGGATCTCTTGAATTTATTGTTGTTATTGTTATATGCTGTCAAGTCACCTGTGACTCCTAACAGCTCTATGCATCACAGCTCTGAACTCTGCCCTATCCTGATCCAGTCTCATTGTCTTCAACACATCTGCCCCCATTATTCCAGTCTCAATGTCAATCCATTTCATCCTGGGTCTTCCTCTCTTGTGCTGTTTCTTCACCCTTCTAAGCATGATGTCCTTCTCCAAGGACTGGCCACGCACCCAACGCATGTGAGCAGGGCTTCAAAATCCTGGACTCCAGAAAGCAGTGTGGTTTCACTCTCTCCAGGACAGACCTGTTTGTTCTCCTGAGAAAAGTTACACCTTACTTTTTAAGTTGACATCCTTGCTTTTTAGCATTCTGGAGAGGGCAGCAGGTTTTCCCAATGTAAAACTGCCCTACAGGGTTTCCCAGATTGTAATCGTGAGAACAGATGAAAGGTCCCCCTAGCAGCTTATGGACCCAAACCATCAACCTTTCCCTTAGCAGGTGGGCATTTAACCCTAGTGGGTAGAGTTGCTCTGGCAAAATTAAGAAAATTAAAATAATCACAAGTGGACTAATAAGCAAGCTCATGATAAATGACACCAGTCTGAAGTGGTCAAAGGTTTAATTCTCTTTGCACCCATAACCAATGTCCATGGAAGCAGCAGTCAAGAAATCTAAAGACCTGCTTGCATTGGGCCAATATGCTGCAAGAGACCCATTGACACTTTAGGACCAAAGTGAGTCTGATCTAAACCATGGTATTTTCAGCTGCTGCCATCTCAAAGGCAGGTGGTCGGGATCTTCCAGCTGTTCCTCGGGAGAGAATGGGCATTCCCCTCAGTGTGATTAACTGTCTCAGTGGCACACAACAACAGCAACAACGTATGCATATGAAAGCTTGACAATAAATAAAAAAAATCAAAGAAACACTGATGTCTCTGAATTATGATATCAGTGAAGAATATTCAATAGACCGGAACAGGAAATATTAGTCTGTTTTGGAAGTGCAGTCTGAATGCTTCTTAGGGGTGAGGATGATGAGATTTCATCTCATATACTTAGGACAGGAGGAATCTTGGAGAAGAACATCATTGTTGGTAAATAGTATCAGCTAAAAAAATAAATAAAATAAGCAAGCCCTCAGGTCCTCCCCACAAGGTAGACTGGCACAAAGACTGGAATAAGGGCCTGAAATACACAGTGACCATGAGAGTTGTGCAGGACTCGGGAGTGTTTGTTTCACTCTTGTACATAGAGTTGCTATGGATCAGAGCTAAGTTGATGGCAGATAACAACAAACAACATATTGATTAATGTTCATGTAGTGAACCAACCTTAGATTCCCACAATAAAATCTACTTGGTCATGGTGCATACTCCTTTTAAATAAATAATCAGATTCTGTTTTCAATTGCTTTGTTGAGGATTTTTGCAGCCCTGTTCATAAAGGGTATTACCCTGTCATTTCAGTTTTTGTGTAATGTGTTTACTGGTTGTCATATGAGGGTAATACAGCCCCGAAGAAAATGAAGTGTTCCTTTCGCTTTTGTTTTAGAAGAGTTTGAGAAGGTTTGTTGTTCTTTTTTTCTTTTTCTTTTTTTTTTTTTAATCGTCCAGCAGAATTCTCTCCTGGAGAAATCTGGTCCAGGACTTTATGTAGAAAGTTTGTGTGTCTGTTTTCCTTTCCTTTCCTCCCCCAATTCATTGTTTTATTCCTATCGGTCTATTGAGAATTTTTCTTTCTTCTTGAGTCAGCTTAGCTAATTTATATCTTTATTAAAGAGCCCTGGCGGCCAGTGATTAAGTGCCTAGTTGCAAACCCTAAAGTCACTGGCTCACCAACCACTCTGTCAAAGGCAGATGGAGCAGTTTGTGTCCATAAATATTGAGTCCTGAAAACCCTGTGGGCCAGTTCTAGTTTACCTCATAGGACTGCTGTGAGTCAGGACTGACTTAATGGTGGTGAGTTTGTAATGGGTTTCTTTATATGACTATGTCTATTCCATCTACATTACCTAATTTGCTAGTTTATAATAAATCTCAATATTCCCTTATAACTTTTATTATTTCGTTAATGGTCAATTTTGTCTTTTCATTCATCCTTGATTTTAATTATTTGAATCTTTATTTCTCTGGGTCAGTCTAGCTAAACATTTGCCAATTTTGCTAATTTTTTCAAAGACTGTCTTGTAGAAGTAACATTATTTTATTAACAGACTTTGTCATATTCGAGAAAAATAGGATCCAGAATTATATTACTATGAACATATTCTTAACTATAATGACTGACTGTTGTTTGTTGTTGTTAAGTGCCATCAAGCTGTAAACAACTCATAGTGACCCTATGAATGAAAGACTTGGACTTGTATAATTTCCATTGTTTCTCTAAGTTCATAGACTTTCCGGAGGCAAGCTATTTCAGAAGTGGATACCACTCATGCTTCCAAGCCTGTTTAAATTGGGGAGCTCCAACAAACACTGTGCACCATGGGTAACCATTGTCACATTTGAAACATCAGTGTCACAGTTTTTAGCATCATAGTAAACACGAGTTACCTCTGTACAGCAAATTGACAGATCAGTGCTATACCACTTAGAAGAATGTTTGACCTAAAACAATTAAAACAAAACCAGTAGAATCTGTCTGCTCTACGCATCTTTCCAAACTGGATTCCAGCCCCAAAGTGGCAACCAAATGTCTTTTAAGCACAAGGCCAAATCCAATCAGCTCACACCCAATTGCGAGCAAACATTCCACACCCAAGGCTCAAGAAGAACCAGAAAACACACCTTTGTAGAATCTGGCTGCTCCACACATCTTTCCAAACTGGATTCCAGCCCAAAACTGGTGACCAAATGCCTTTTTATATATGAGGCCAAATCCAATCAGCTCACACCCAAGACTGACTAGGAGTATGTTAATAATAATTTACTATGTTTAAGAAAGTATTTGTTAGAAAAAACAAAAACACTAGAGGTGAAAGAATAAGTTTAGAAAGCTGAGGGACATAGAAAGAAGACAGATGAAGAGGCTTCAGTTTGGCAGTTCTACCTATATGAGGGGCAGTATGTAAGGGAGCTCTGGTGGTAAGCCACTGCCAATATAAAGGTATGAGCTTCAAATCTATGAATCTACCAGCTGCTCCATGGGACAAAAATGGGTAATCTTATCCCATGTGATTAACTGCCACTGAAAGCCCACTGAAGGGTCAACTATGGGTTGGTTCCAACTTGACAGTACACAACCACCGACAATTGCCGTAAAGCCGCGTAGCCCTGATAAGGAAAATTCAGGCTGCCCTAAAAACCCACCATAGGTCACTTAACCTAGGAATCTGTCACCTTTGAAAGCTTGCAGCCTGATCATGCTGCCTCCATTGCTATGCAGCCCTTTCTCAGTGCCTGACCCTAGTATCGGGATTTCTGAACCCTAGAATCTGGGGTTTCTGAACATTCAACCTGGGGAGCCCTTCAGGACTCCACAGGAATAGGGCACAGGACGAGGGCAGGTGGAGATGGGCACAGATGTGTGCTTAGGCCTGTCCTAGAGGTGCTAGTGTAGGGAGCGTCACCTTCTCTCTCTTCCCTTCCTAATTCCTTTCAATGCTAGACAGTAGGACATGGGGAAAGAGTGAGGCTTTCTCCAGAATAGGAGCTGCCAGTGCTTCCCCACACACGTACTTCCACTAAGGCCCCAGGAGGCAGGCAGGACAAGTACATTTTATCTTCTATTCTGTTACTTTGGTATCTTGCATTGATTCATCTTCATAAGGTAATATTTGGATTGTTTGAGTAAATGGTTCTAGAAGTGGGTCAAATGTACCCAAGGTGAGTGGACCAGGACTCCACCTTCACAAGTAGTCTGTGTGATGTGGTAGTAACACATCTCTTTTTAATGCCCTACAGCATTTGGAAATGGAATCCTGAGCTCTGACTGGCTCAGTGGGAAAAGGAGGAGTCCCCTGCAAATGCTCTATGACATGGACCAGGTAGGTAAACAGTCTTACCAGTGATATTTCCTGCTATACTCTCCACCCTCAGTCTTCTAGCTATGGGAAAGCCTAATAGAGGCCTGCTAAAATGAAACTGGAATCTACCTCGGGGCATGGAGAGGTTTCTTGTGAAAAATGCAGGCTCTGTCCAAAAAGGACTATGTGCCTGGGTCAGTGGCAAGGAAAATCTTGAGGGCAGGTGAAGAGACTTAGAATTTCCACTCATTGATCTACCTATCCACCCAAATGACAATAATTTGAACAACACCCTGTGCCAGGCACTGTCCTAGGGGTTGTGGACATAAATGAGATTGTGCTTGCCTGCACCATTGTGATAAACAGTGTGTCCTCTGGACATACCAGGTATGGGTGTGTGGTTATACCCTGAAAGATCAATGCTAGCATGCCTATTTTCCAACCACTGGGTACCAGTGGACCAAGGTAGGCCTGGTACTTTATTTTAACTTAATGTAGGCCACTGCATAATCCTTAACTTCAGTGAATCACCTATACAGACTATATGATCTTTTCTTTCCCTCTTAAACTGAAACAGTAAGTGAAGAATCTATGTTTAATGGGTCCAAATCGATAAGTGCAGACTGAGCCACTTGTATTTCTTGCACCATTATATTACACACTTAATAGCCATTCCCACAGACAAACTCTCCTTGTCTCTGTTTGTACATATTATGAAAATTACATAGTTCTTCTTAAATGGAGCATATTTCTCCATGGGTGACAATTTGTACTTTATCTTTTGGGGTGGACTAGTGGCAAGAAACTGAACTGAAATTCCAAAGGCACGCAGTTCAAGGCCACCAGCTGCTCCTTGGGAGAATGATAGGTAATCTCCTCCTATGCAATTAACTACCTCTGAAAACCTGCCGGAGGGTCAGCTATGGGTCAGTTCTGACTAAGTGATGCACAACACACACACAACAATAGGTATAAAATTAAAAAAAAAGAAGTGGTGAGGAGTATCTTGGGAACATTAAAAAAATGTCATGTAAGGCATCTGCCTCAGGCAGTGCCCTAGGCTCTCTCATAGGGGAAATCTGAGACTCAGTAAGTACATCTGGGTTAAGCTCATCAGATGGGGGTTGTTGTTTTGCCACTGAGTCAGAACTGACCCTCCAGTGGGTTTTCAGAGGCAAATACTACATGGGAGGAGACTGTCATCCTTCTCCCTCAGAGCACCTGGTAGAGCCTTCGAGATTGCAGCATAACTTACCAGTAGACCCCCAGAGTTTTCTGAGATGAAAGGCTTCCCTGACCAGGAATAGAATCCAGGCCTCAGCGGTGAGAGTGCCAGTTTCCTGATTGTCAACCCATTCTATCCATCTGTCCTCATCTTATGTTTCAGGATCTCATTTCTTGTCACAATGTTGTTGTTGTTACATGCCCATGACTTGCCTGCAACCCACATCGACCCTATGAAGCCTGCCCTGTCCTGATCCAGACTTACTGACTCCAACACATCTACCCCCATTGCCCTAGTTACTGCATCAATCCATCTCATCTAGGGCCTTCCTCTCCTGCGCAGGTCCCTTTACCCTTCTAGCATGATATCCTTCTCCAAGAACCAGTCCCTTCTGACCACATCATTTTGGTTTTTTTAAGTATATGATGTATTCTGTTGTCTAAGAATGTTAAGAACTTTTGCATCTATGCTCATGAGGATATATATGTAACCTACAATGTCTTCTTTTGTGATGTTGTTGTTGTCATGTACCGTCAAGTCACCTGTGACTCACAGTGACCCAGTGAACAACAGCTCTGAAGCCTGCGTTACCCTAAGCCAGTCTCACTGACTCTAATACACCTACCTACTCCCATTGTCCTAGTTACTGTGTCAATCCATTGTCATCCAGGATCTTCTTCTTCCGAGCTGCAGGTCTGTTCAGATTTTCTACTTGCATCTTTGTTAGTGTAGACAGGCAGTGCTGTTTCTAGAAATTTGTCCATTTCCTCTTGATTTTCAAATTTTTTGGAGCCTAACTGTAAGAAACTGTGCTGCGATCCTGGTCACATGGTTCGAATCCACCAGCTGCTCCTTGGGAGAAGGAAGGGCAATCTCCTCTTGTGCAACTAACTTACTGCCTTTGAAAACCTACTGGAGGGTCAGCTATGAGTTCTGACTCAATGGCACAACAACAACAGTGGGTAAAGAGCTTCTGCCAATCCAAGGGCAGGCAGTTAGAATCCACCAACTGCTCCAAAGGAGAAAGATGGGCAGTCTCTTCCTGTATGATTTACAACGTTTGAAAAATTCACTGGAAGGTCAACTATGAATTGGTTTCAAATCAATACTGTTGTTGGTCTTGTTAGGTGCCACTGAGTCAACTACAGATAATAGCAACCCTATGGCCTCAAGATCTGTACCCTTCCCTGTCCTGTCATCATCTCTGATACACCAGAGCCCACTGCAACTGTCACTGTGACAATCCATCTGCTTGAAAGTCTTCCTCTCTTTTGCTGACCCTCCACCTTAAGACATAATTGTCTTTTTTCCAAGTACTGGCCTTAACTAACAGTATGCCCAAAGTATGAGAGATGAAGTTTCACTATGTTTGCCTCTAAGAAGCACCCTGGTTGCACTTTCTCCAAGATATATTTATTTGTTCTTTTGACAGTCCATGAGATATTCAATAATTCTTCTCAAACACTACAACTTGAAGGTATTCTTTTTTTTAATCTTCTTTATTCACTGTCCTACTTCAGAAACATAGCAAGTAATTGGGGGGGGGTAACCCCACAATAAAATACATGGGTTGGATCAGGTGAATCTTAGTCTTTAAACTGACATCATTACTCCTTAAACTTTGGAGAGGCCCTTGACAGCAGATTTTTCCCAATGCAATACATCTTTTGATTTCTTGACTGCTGGTATCAAGAATGTTGACTGTGGATCCATGAAAGATTAAATCACTGGCAATTTCAATCTTTTCTCGTATTATCATGGTGTTGCCTACTGGCACAGGGGTGAGGATTTTTTTCTTGATGTTGAGATGTAATCTATATCAAAAGTTGTGCTCTTTGATTTTCTGCAGCCTGTGTTTCCAGTCTTCACTTTCAGTGAGCAAAGCTGTGTAATCTGTGTAACACAGGTTGCTGATGGGTCTTCCACTGATCCTGATGTCACATTCTACATAAAGCCCAGTTTCTCGAATGATTTTCTCAGCATACAGGTAGAAAAGATTTGGGGAAAGGATATAGCTTTGACACATGCCTGTTAGTATTTTAAGCTATGCTATATTCCCTTCTCCAAGGACTGGTCTGTTCTCCTTGCAATATACTCTAAGTGTGTTCAGAAGAAGCTTCAGAATCCTTGCCTCCAAGGAGCATCCTGGTTTCACCCTCTCTAGGATGAACCTATTTGTTTTCCTAGAAGTCCGTGATATATTCAGTATTCTCCAGCAATTCAGCTCAAAGGTATCAATTCTCCTATCATCCCTAGTTACTGTCCAGTTTTCTGACACACAGCAAGTAATTATAAAGAGTATGGCCTGGGTCAGGTTCACCTTAGTCTCCAGACTGACATCGTTGCTCTTCGGCATTCTGGAGAGGTCCCTGACAGCAGACTTGCCCAATGCAATTCATCTTTTAATTTCCTGGCTGTTGGTACCAAGAGTGTTGATTGTGGAGTCAAGATGTTAACTACCTCAGTCTCTTCCCCATCTATCATGATGCTGCCAATCGGCCCAGTAGTAAGAAGTCCTTGGAAAGGGACCTCATGATGGATTGATTTAGTGACTGGGGTAATGGGGGTAGGTGTATCAGAGGCAAAAGTAAGGTTGGTACAGGAGAGAGCTGGGTTTAGGACTATTGTACATAACGTCGTTGCTATGAGTTGCGAGCGACTCGATGGCACCTAAGAACAACAATGTTCACTTCCGTTCACACAACACTTTCTTGACCTAAATATAGGTTTTGCATGAGTATATTAAGTGTTCTGGGATTCCCATTCTTCTCAATGTTAGCCATAATTTGTTGTGATCCACTAGTCAAATGCCTTTGCAAGGCAGTAAAAGACAAATAGGCATCCTTCTAGTATTCTCTGCTTTCAGCAATTATATTCTGGTGCCATACCTTGTTCTAAATCAGGCTTGAATTTCCGGCAGTTCTGTTTCAATGTACTGTTTAAAATAGCAATTTTAAATAATCTTCAGCAAGACTTCACTTGCATGTGATACTAACAAATTATTATTATTATTATTATTATTATTATTATTATTATTATGTGTATGTGTACCATCAAATCGGATCTGACTGGTACAGGAGGAGATTACCCCTCCTTCTCCAGCAGAGCATCTGGTGGATTTGCAAATTTCTTCACAATATTCTGTTATTATCCTTTTAATTTCAATTAGTTTTACTGTGATGCTACCTTTGTCATTTATTATTGTTATTTGCATCTTTTCTTGTGTTGTATTTGCTAATGGCTTATTGACTTTATGAATCCTTTCAATCAATCAACTTCTAATCGTGATGCTTCTTTGTATTGTTTTTGTTTCATCTCTAATCTTTATTATTTCCTTTCCTCTAGAGACTGTGGTAGCTCTGGTGGCCTAGTGGCAAGCAGCTGTACTGCCACTCCAAAGGCATGCAGTTTGAATCCACCAGCTGCTCTGTGGGAGAAAGATGGGCAGTCTCTTCCCATGTGATTTACTGCCTTTGGAAACCAACTGGAGGCTCGTTAAGGGCTAATTCCAACAATAACAAGAGATTGTAGGGTTTGTTTGCTGGTATTTTCTGTATGTTGGAGATGTTTAAGATTCTGACTTAGGTTCTTTTGCTTTCATTTTTTTTGGTTATTTTTATTTTTTATTTTAATAAACTGACCTCTGAGTATTGGGTTTTTTTTGTATCCCAAGATCAGTAATGTTGTATTATCATTCTCTTTTGTTGCAAGAAAATTTTAGGGGGTTATTGGTTGGATTCTGTTCCGTTTTTTATTTCTTCTATGACCAAGTACTGTTAAAGCAAGCTGGTAGTTTCCAAGTACTTGATTACCCCCACCCTTGATCTTCCTGTTATTGACTGCTAGTTTAATAGCAATGTGATCAAAGAAGATGCTTTGTAGTATTTCAATGTGTTTTTTTTTTAACTTTATCGAGGCTTATTTGTGACTTAACATATAACCTATTCTAGAGAAGATTCCATGTGCATTGGAGAAGAATGTATATTTTGCCCTTGTTGGGGCAAGTGTTCTATTTATGCTGACAAATTCAAGTCGGTTAATTTTATTGGTTTTCTGTGTCTTTGTTGAGTTTCTTTCTGGTTATTATGTCCTTTATCAAAATTAGTATATTCAAGCCCCCATACTACTATAGTCAAGAAAACAAAAATTCTTACCAATGGACCAACAGACAATATCATGATGGATGCAGAGAAGACTGAAACTGTCAACAACTTCATCTTACTTGGATCCACAATTAACACACTTGATACCAGCAGTCAGGAAATCAGATGATGCATTGCACTGGGAAAGTCTGCAGTTAGAGACCTCTCCAAGTTATTAAGGAGTAATTAAGTCAGTTTGGGGACTAATGTTCTGGACTCCTGTCATGACAATAATACCAAATCATATAACCCTTTTAAACAGTTCTCTCCCTCATCTGTTTCAATGCAGTATATATAATTTATCCTATCTTTCTCATTCTCCCCCCAACCCCAATGTCAGTACCGTTTTACAACAGTGGCACTATGCAGTATTTATCCTTTCGTGACTGAGATATTTCACTCAGCATAATGTCCTCCAGGGCCACTCATTTTCAGTAATATTTCATGAGTTCCTTGTTTTTCAATGCAGTGTAGTATTCCATTGTGTGAATATACGACCGCTTCTCTATCAGTTCGTTTGTTGATGGGCACTTTGGTTGTTTCCAACTCCTTGCTACTGTGAACAAAGCCACGGTAAACATGGGTGTGCATATATCTGCTTGGGTGGCGGTTATGGTCTCTTTGGGGTATATTCCAAGTAGTGGAATTGCTGAGTCAAATGGCATTTCTATTTGCAAGTTTTTGAGAAAATGCCATACTGCCTTCCATAGTGGTTGCATGATGTATGTATCCTGAAGACTGAATAATAATAATGTCATGATTTTTTTCACAGTTAATTTTTTTATTATACTAGTTTATTTACAAAATTCTAATACATTGTTTTCCAGAACAGAGTCTTCCAATTTCCCTCACCTGCTACCCATCAAATTGTACAACTCCATGATTAATTCCCCCCTTCCCCTGCACATCCTCATTCCTCTGCTTCCATCTCTCCCACCTTGGATCCTCATACTCATTCTGTAATTAATGGTTTTATACAATATTTGTGCATGTGTGACTGAGTTAGTTCACTCAACAAAATGCTCTCCAGTCCCTTCCATGTTAGGTAATAATTTACAAAATCATTACTCCTGCGTGCTGCGTAGTATTCCATTGTGTGAATGTACCATAGTTTCTTAATCCATTCATTTGTGGTTGGACTTCTGGTCTGTTTCCATGTTCTTGCAATGGTAAATAACACTGGTTTTTCAAGTCTCCATTTGTGCCTCAGTTCTCAATTTCTCAGGATATATTCCAAGTAGTGGAATAGCTGAGTCATATGAAATTTCTATGTTTAGCTTTTTGAGGAAGTGCCAAACTGCCTTCCAGAATGGTTGTACTATTTAACAATCCCATTAACAATATATGAGTTCCTTTCTCACCATCTTCTCGCCAACATTTATTACTTGCTGCCCTGTTAAACTTTGCCACTGCTAATGGTTTTGATTTGCATCTGTCTTAAGGCCAGTGATTTGGAGCATTTCTTCATTAAGTCTGATGGCCATTTGAAAACCTCCCTCTGTGAAAATTCTTTCAGTGTCTTTTGCCCATTTTGTAACTGTGCTGTCCATCTTTTTCTTGTGGAAGCTCAGGAGTATTCTATAAAATTTTGTTAAAAGACTCTTCTCTGAGATGGTATTGTTGTTGTTTGTTGTTATGTGCCATCGAGTCATTTG
>NW_006399911.1:3006372-3044772 GCF_000299155.1 Elephantulus edwardii | reverse complement strand
CTTCCAGTCAGTTGGCCAAGTTGTTGTTCTCCAGATTTCTTGGCACAACTTGGTGAGCACATCCAGGGCAGCATCTGTTAGCTGAAATATGTCAACTGGTATACCATCTATTCCGCGGGCCTTATTTTTTGCTATTTCCTTCAAAGCAGCTTGAACTTCTGCCTTCATCACCATAGGCTCTTGCTCAGATGGTATTACCAAATGTTGGTACCCAGTTGGTAGACTGTCTTTTCACCCTGCTAGAAAAAGTCTTTGATGCCACATGGATTTAATCTTTAGAAGGTCCTGTTCATCAATTTTATCCTCTTCAGATTGTGCATTTCTGGCTGTATTTGAAAGTATCTTTATACCAAGCGTCTAAAGTTGATCCAAGATGATTTAATTTTTTAAATAGAAGACTTTTTAAGATTCTGCAATCAAACCCATGTAGATAAAACCTTACATATTTAATAGTGCATTACCCCTGTACAAATGGGGGAAAATTAAGTTTAACATTTCTAGACCCCTATGGCTATTAATTTCTGTACAATTCCAACTCAACATAGTACCACTGGAATACTTTCTCCAAAGTTGACAGCACAGCTAAAGTTTCCAAATATTCAAATTATATATATACATATATTATCGTAGGAGTATGCAATGAGGGGTGCAGAGTGGATTATGTTTTGGGGTAGGAGGGGGGGTTTGGGGAGGTGCGGGGGGGGGATTGGGTACCAATGAGGGAGTTTTTCTTTTGCTTTTCAAGGAGAGGAGCAAATGGGGGGGGAGGGGTTTGTGCGGGGAGAAGGGTGCAACAATGAATGAATGGAATCCCAAAATCTCTGTAGATGTTCATTGAAATGAAAAATAAACAACATAAATTTAAAAAAAAAAGACTAATCACAGTGCATATGCATCAATAGCAGCAACAGCTTTCCCATGTTTTGCAGTCACTGGAACAAAAATAGTAGAGATATTCAGTGCTCTCCATTTTTAAAAAAGTACTAAACCAAACCACAGGAAACAGCAAACTTCTGTGACTGTTGTGGTATCTGGCACTGTTTGTCTTTTTTTAAACTTCTCAATCATCATCTGAAAAGAAAACATTCTAGAATAATATCATTTAAAACACAACTCTGATACAGAACAGTCACTGTTACATATCATAAAGCAGACACAGGCACAAGATATTTTACATTCTCAGAGGTATGATACAGTAGATCCTACATCTACATCTAAAGGATACAATTAAAAAGGCATTATTTAAGATTTGTTTCTTCTTTTCCTGTAGGGAAAGGGTGGTGTGACATAGCTCTGGTACAGAAATGCACTTTTTAGATAGGATTTCCTTTCATTAATGGCACAGTTCTAAGTACTCATTACGCTTCATGAATATCAGCTAAAAACCATTTGTATATTCATACACATCTCACTGGTTATCCTTCTGTTTTTACAATAATGGACTTAGAGTATTTGTTCTTATGTGCCTTGTTAGTTCACTCAGCATAATGCTCTCTAGCCTCTCTCAAGTTTTATGGTATTTTTCAAAATTGTTGCTCCTCAGTGCTGCATAGTATTTTATCATGTGACTATACCATAGTTTTTCAATCCAGTCATTTGCTGATGGATATTTCAGCTGTTTCCATGTTCTTGCTATTATGAATAATGCTGCTTTGAACCTCTGTGTAGTACACATCTCTGTTTGCATTTCAGTTCTGTTTTCCCTGGGATATATTCCTAGCAGTGGATTAGCTGGGTCATATGGATGTCTATGTTCAGCTTTTTAAGAAAACATCAAACTGCCTTCCAGAGTGGTTGTACCATTTTACAATCCCACTAACAGTGTATGAGAGTTCTATTCTTGTCACACCCTCTCCAACATTTATTACTTGCTGGTCTGTCAAAGTTTGGCACTGCTACTGGAAGTCATGACTTCTTATGCATTCTACTATCCTTTTTGTCTTGACTGGTGTGTTTAAACCATCCACGTTCAGTGAAACTATCAACAAATAGGCTTTTATGCCACTTATTTTTCTGCATTTGTTTTTGTGGTATTTCTGATTTCTTTGTTCAACCTACTTTTCTATGCTGAGATAATTTTTGTTAATGGCTTTTCTTATTTCTTTCATCACATCAACATTTTGCTCTTAGTTATTTTTCTCCTTTTAATTTAGATGAGAAAGTTTCCTAATTTTCTTTGAAGTTTCCAAGTAATGTGCTATTTTATTCCTAAGACTAAAGCAATTCAGTTTTATCTTCAAAATACCTTGCCTCCTCTCCATGTGGAAGTTCTGTAATTACACTGCTCATTTCCTCTTCTTTGTAGTTATCATCACAAACTGATGCTTATGGCTTCCTATTTTAGTCTGGTAACTTAATGTTACTTTATGTGTTTCTCTGTCTGGGTCAGTTCCTGAACGTTGTCATGGATGTTTACTTCTGGGAGCTGTCTGTCTTTATGGGTAATCTATGTAATGAATTCATTTTAGTATTTCTTTTAAGGTTGACCTAATTGTCACAAATTTCCTTTCCTTCTCCTTATCTGAAAATGTTTTCATTTCATTGCCATATCTGTGGGACCATACTTTGCTGCATATATTAATTCTTCTACTGAGATAACTTGTGGGTTGCTGTGACTATGCCACCAACCAGTGTGTCAAATGCCAGAAGGGTCAACACAGTGGACAGGTTTCAGTAGAGTTTCCATATTAAGACGGACTAAGAAGAAGAATTGGCCATTCAAATCTTTTTTTTTTTTTCGGCCATTCAAATCTTAAATAGCCAGACTCTGAAAACCTATGAACAACAAAGGAACATGAAGAGTTCTCGTATTAGAGGCAGACCTCAGATTGAAGTCAATCAAAATGAGAGTGCAAGGGAGAAACTGCAAATATCCTTTAATAACTGGAACATGGGATATACAAAATATCAAAGCTGGAAACCTAGAAGTTATGAAATTCAGATAAAAATGGAACACATGTCTATCAACATTTTAGGCATTTGTCAGATGGACTGGGACTGGCCACTCTGAATCAGACAATCACATGGTATACTACACCAAAATGAAAAACAGAAAAAGAATGGTATTGTATTCATGGCTAAAAAAGATAATTTGAAGTTCTATCCAGAAGTACAATGTTGTCAGTGACAGGATATTATATATATGTATACATATAAGACCAGTTACTAAAATTGTTATTGTAATATATTGTAGTAAATGCATTGACAGCTAAAGCCAAAGAGGAGGAAATGGAAGATTTTAATCAAATTTTGCTGCCCGAAATTGCTCAATTGATTAAGATGCTTCAATGATAATTAGTGACTGAAATGCAAAAGTTTGAAACAATGAAGAAGGAATGGTAGTCAAAGGTAAAGATTTGGTGACAAAAATGAGGTAAAAAATAGAATGAACAAATTTTGTACATTCAATTATTTATTCATTGTAAATACCTTTTTAAAAAACACTAATGGTGACTTTACACATAGACCTCACCTGATAGACTGCATAGGAATTACCCTGACTATATCTGTGGGAGAAAGTATTGGAGAAGCTCTCTATCAGCAGTCAAAACCAGGCCAGGCGTTGACTGTAGAATAGACCGTGGATTACTCATGTGCAAGTTCAAACTGAGTCTGAGAAAATTAAAACAAGTCCATAACACTAAAATATCATCTTGAGTCTATACCACACGAATTTAAAGATCATTTTAAAAACAGGTTTGAAGCACTGAAGACCAGATGAGTTGTGGGATGACATCAATGGTATGTATCATCCATGAAGAAATAAAAAAAAATTTTAAGGTAATTTTAAAGACAGAGGAGAAAGAAAAAACCAAAATGGATTTCAGAAGAGACTCTGAAAATTGTACTGGAGTGTCAATACAAAGGGAAGAAATGTTGAAGTAAAAGAGCTGAACAGCTCGAGAAGACAAAGCAAAGCATTATAACGGAATGTGCAGAGAGCTGTAACTGGGAGAATAAAAAGGGATGAACTCACTCAATACTTCTCAAGAAGAAAAAAAATGAACTCAAATTCAAGCTTCAAGTTGTGATACTGCAAGATGCTATGGACAAAATCCTGAATGGCCCAAGAAGCATGAAAGGAAGATCGAGGTAATACACAGAATTACTATACCAAAAAGAATTGGCCAACACTTAAATATTTCAGGAATTACCATAAAATCAAGAGCCAGTGGTAATGAAGGAATAAGTTCAAGCTGCACTAAAGGCATTAGCAAAATATAAGGCCCCAGGAATCAATGCAATTCCAACAAACATGTTTGAACTATTGAGATGCAGCCCTGGTCATGTTCAGCAGCCTATTCCAGGAAAGCTTGGATGGATGCTTGGGTGACTGACTCGAAGAGATCCATATTTATTCCTAGTCCCAAGAAAGGTGATCCAACAGAATGTGGAAAAGCAGTATCCTTAATATGGCTGAAGATCATCCAAAAATGGCTAGAAAAGTATAGAGAACTCTCCAAAGTTCAAGCTGAGTTTGGAAGAAGCTATGGCACCAGGGACATCATTGTTAATGTTAGATGGATCCTGGCTGAGAGTAGAGAATACCAGAAGGATGCCTATTTGTGCTTTACTGACAAGGTAAAGGCATTAGATTGTGTGGATCAAAACAAATTATGGCTAACATTGAGAAGAATGGAAATCCCAGGACACTAAATTGCACTTAAGAAAATCTATACCTAGACCAAGAGGCTTTTGTGCAAACAAAGCAAGAGAACACTACATGGTTTAAAATGTAAAAGGTAAAATAAAATGTAAAAGGGAGTGTATCAGGGTTGTATTCTGTCTCCATACCTACTCAATATGTATGATGAGCAGATTATTTGAGAATTTGGACTCTGTGAAGAAGAATGTGGAATCAGGATCAGAGGGAGACTCATCACCAACCTGCATTATGCAGATGACACAACCCTGCTTGCTGAAAGTGAGGAGGACTTGAATAGCTTTCTGCAGAAGATCAAAGGCTACAATCTTTAATATGATTATAGCAAGACAACAAAAATCCTCACTACTGGACCAATAGGTAACATCATGATAGATGCAGAAGGACTGAAACTATTACTGACTTAATCTTATTTGGATCCACATCAATACTGGCAGGCAGATCAGATATATTGCACTGGGAGCATCTGCAGTCAGAAACCTTTCAAAATTATTAAGAAGCAGTGATATCAATTTTAAGACTAAAATGCACCTGATTCAGGCCATCATAGTCTTTTCAATATCTTGCTATGCTGCTGAGAACTGGACAATGAAAAAGGATAACACAATAATTATTGATGCCTTGGAGCTATGGCATTGGAGAACAGAACTGAACAGCCTATGCCAAAAGAACAGTTATTTCTTGGAGAACATGCAACCAGAGTACTCCTTGGAGGCAGGGATGACAAGGCTTCATCTCACATACTTTGGGTATGTTGCTAGGAGAGGCTACTCCTTGGAAAGAAACATTATATCATGCTCAGAAAGGTGGAGAGTCAGTGAAAAAGAATACCTTCAACCAGATGGATTGACACAATGCCTGCAGCAATAAGCTCCAGGATGTCTGAGATGATGAAGATGGCACAGGAAAGGACAGAGTTTAGATCTGTTGTTCATAGGGTCTCTATGAATTGTACTCGATTTGACAGCACTCAACAACAACAACATAATTCTTGGTTGACAATTGTTTTGTTTCAGATTTTTGTTTACTTAATCTCAGTATTTTCTTGTCTGCATGATTTCTGCTTGAGAAATAGAGCTTAGTCTTAATGTTCCTCTTTTGTAAAGAACTCTTCATTTTCTTGCTTTCAGTATTCTTTATTTGTCTAAGATTTGGGAAAATTTGTGATTATACCTTGGTGTTCATCATTTGGAGTCTATTTTATTTGACCTCTTATTTAGCTTCTTGAATCCATATTTTCTCATTTTTTTAAATATTTGGGAAGTTTCTTCTAGCAAATTTTCAACAATTTTCCAGGATCATCATCTATGTCTAGGATCTTTCGAGTTTTGTTTTATTTTTTCATCTCTAACATATTAATTTAATCTTAATACTCTTTCTCTCTCTTTTTTATTATTATTAATTTTAATGAAAGTTTACATAGACTTTGGATTTCCATTCATTCCTTGTTGCATTTTTCTCCCTGTCCACCCCTCCCCTCCCCCAGTTCTCTCTTCTCTTTGAAAAGTAAAAGAAAAATTATTTCATTGTTATATAATCCCTCTCCCCCACTCCACTATGCAGCCTTCATTCTGGACTCTTGTCATGACAATAATACCTAATCATATATCACTCTTAAACAGTTCTCTCCCTCATCTGTTTTAATGCTGTATGTATTATTTATTCCCTCTTTCTCAGTCTCCCCCAAACCCCTATTTTAGTTCCGTTTTACAGCAGTGGCACTATGCAGTATTTGTCCTTTTGTGACTGAGACATTTCACTCAGCATAATGTCCTCCAGAGTCATCCATTTTGTGTAATATTTCATAAGTTCTTTGTTCTTTAATGCAGCGTAGTATTCCATTGTGTGAATATGCCAAAGCTTCTCTATCCACTCATTTGTTGATGGGCACTTAGGTTGTTTTCAACTCTTTGCTACTGGGAATAAAGCTGCAACATACATGGGTGTGCATATATCTGCTTGGGTGGCAGTTATGGTTTCTTTAGGGTATATTCCCATTAGTGGAACTACCAGGTCAAATGGTATTTCTATTTGCAACCTTTTGGAAAAGCGCCATACACCCTTCCATAGTGGTTGCACCATTTTACACTCCCACCAACAGTGAATAAGGGTTCCATTTTCTCTGCAACCTCGCCAACATTTGATGTTTGCTGTTCTGTTAAATTTTGCTAATCTTACTGGGGTGAGATGATCTCTCATAGTTGTTTGGAGCTCTGGTTTTTGGTGTCTTGCTGAAGAGCCTCTGGATTTAGTGAGACATCCTACTGGAAGTCTAATTTAATAAGCACGGTACCCATTTAAAGTCACTCTCTACTTTCCTTATTCTCTCTCAGTCCCAAGCAATAACTAAGCTACTTTCTATCCCTTTAGATTTGCCTACACTGGACATTTCATCTAAATGGAATAATAAAATATGTGCCTTTCACTTACAACACTGTTTTCAAAGCTCATCTATGTACATAACACAGGTACACACTATATATGTATATATACATTCATTTACCAAATGGTGGACCTTTGGGTTATTTATTTCCTTGAGATTTTATTAATAATATTGATGTGTGTATCTAGGACAGAAATTGTTGGGTCATACGGTAACTCTTTAATTAATGATGCTCAGAAATTACCATCATTAGATTACATCTCAACATAAAGAAAAATTTGCCCAACTGAATTAATAAGCTTCATCATGATAGATGTTTGAAGTTGTCAAGGATTTCATTTGACTTGGATCTACAATCAAAATACATGAAGCAGTAGTCAAGAAATCAAACTATGAATTGTTGTTCGTTGCTGTTTTGTGCCATCCAGTCGCTTGTGATTCATTGCAACCCTATGTACAAGAGCTACTCTGAACTCTCTGCTCTATCCTGTGCCAATCTTATTATCTCTGACACACTTACTCCCATTACCTCAGTCACTGAATCAATCCAACTCACTGAGGGTCTTTCTCTCTTAGTGTCCTTCCATCCTCCCAAACATGATGTCCCTCTCTAAGGGACTGGTCATTCCTTGCAACATGCCCCAAATACATCAGAAGATAAAGCTTCAGAAATCTTGCCTCTAAGGAGCAGCCTGGTTTTACCCTCTCTCGGACAAGGACAAACCAGTTTGTCCATGGAATAGTCAACATTCTTCTCCAGCACCACAGCTTAAAGGCATCAATTATCCTTCTCTTTTCCCTATTTACTGTTCAGCTTTCTTATGCATAGCAAGGAATTGTGAAGTAATGACCTGGATCAGGTGCACATTAATCTCCAGACTGACATCGTTACTCTTCAGTATTCTGGAAATGTCTCTGACAGCAGACTTCCCCAATGCAATTTGTCTTTTTATTTCCTTACTGCTGGTACAAAGAATGTTTATTGTGGAACCAAGCAAATGGAAGCTATTAACAATCTCAACCTCTTCACTGTCTATCATGATGCTATCAATCAGCCTAGTGGTGAGAATCTTTGTTTTCTTGATGTTGAGCTTTAGTCTATATTGAAGGTTTCAGTCCTTGCTCGACCTTCTACAGCAGGCACTTCAGGGTCCTCCTCAGTTTCAGCAAGTAAGGTGTCATCTGGCAAATCTGCTACTAAGGATTCTTTAAAATTTCATTTGTTTCCTATGTATGTGAAAATTTGAAAATGTGTAAGGAAGAATGAAGAAGTGATGTCTCTGAAATGTGGTATTGGCAAAGAGCACTGTGTATACACAAACTGCCAAAATAAGAAAAATCGTGCTAGAAAAAATGTAGACAGGGTGATCCTTAGAAGCAAGAATGGAAAAACTCCTTCTTAAATACTTTGGCCATATTATCAGCAGGAACTGGTCCATGGAGAGGGTATCATGCTTAGAAAAGTAGAAGGTCAGTGAAAGAGAGGACGACCCTCAACAAGGTGGCTGTCACAGTGACTACAAGAATGGTTAAGCACAGGAGAGTGTGTGAGGATGGCACAGAGTCCAGCAGGGTTGAACTGTTGTATGCAGGGCTGGTGTGAGGTGCAGCCAAACTGAAGCACCCACCAATAGTGGTAACTCTAAAGCTGCAGACTTTTCCACAGCAGCTCCATGATTTTACTTTACCACCAGCACTGTATGAAGGTGCCAGTTTTCCCATAGCTTTCCCAACACTTGTGACTGTCTGTCTTTATTATGTCTTGAAGACTTTTAATGCAGTTTTGAGAATTCTTAGGGTGGAAACTATGAAGTAGGGAAGGGGGAAGCTACAGGGTCACTCTTAGATATGGAGTCCCTTGTGAGAAGGGACTGGATGGCATGGCCTGGGCCTCTGCTTGATTGAGGCAGGCTAGGTGGCTCCCTTTCTAATGGGGCCTAATTTATAGCATTGTAACATGCTTAGTAGGCCTGGACACAAGGCTCACTCACTCACTCATTGTTGAGTCATGCTTAATTCAGAGATGACCCTCCAGCAGATTTTCAGAGGCTGTAAACCACAGGGGAGGAGATTTTCCAGTGCTCCCTGAGAGCAGCTGGTGCATCTGAACTACCTGCTTTGGGATTGGCAGTACAACTCCTTCTCCACTAGGATACATAACAGTTACTATTTTTCAGAGGCAAGACATGCCCAGACCCTGAGATTAAATTCTGTTAGAGGTGAAGTGCGAAACTGAGAGCTAAAGGAACATTCCAGTTTATAAATATGGGATTAGTGGTGGCCTAGTGGCAAGAAGCTGCCCTGCAATCCCAAAGGCACACAGTTCGAGGTCACCAGCTGCTTGGGGGATGGCGAGAGGGAAGGATGGGCAATCTCCTCTTGTACAATTAACTGCCTCTGAAAACCCACTGGAGAGTCAGCAGTAGGTCGGTTCCAACTCGACAGTCCCCAACAACAATGTTATTATTGATAAAAACATAACTGGACAGCCTGCAAGAGGCTACAAAGCTGTGGTGACTGTCTGAGCTCTAATATGGAAAAGACCTGGTGCAGCTAACAAAAAGGTCATGCCTGGAATCAACTACCCCTTCTGTGGGAGAAAGAACAGACATTGAGACAGAAAGACAGATAAAAAAATATATATATAGTTTATAGCTTTGTAAACCCTATAGGGTAGTTCTACTTTGTCCTATAGGATCATGATGACTCAGGATCTACTGAACCGCAAAGAGTTTGTGGGTTGGTTTGTTTTTGGTTGTTTTGTTGTTGCTGGTGTTTAATTTAAATGGTATTAAGAGGTCTGGTAGTTTAGTCCATAGGAACTGCAATGCTAACCCAAAGGCAGAGCCTCTCTGGCAGCTCAGGGTTAGAATTACATGAAAACATTTACCCTAGAAATACACAAGTTTCTTTTCTAACTAAAAACACTCTGCAGAAGAGAGATGGGAAGTCTCCTACCCAACACCTGCTGGGGTTTTGCATCGGCTATTAGTCAGTTACAACTATGACACTGAAGCTTTTATCAGTTTTTATCTGGTTATAAAGTTCCTGTTCATGCACATTATCCCCCTTTAAGTCACCGGACAGCATATAAGGTCTTTCCTTCTTTCTTCTGGATCATGACCTCACAGGCCGGATGAACTGACAATGATCAACATCCATCAACATGCCTCGGTGAGGTCGGATTAATATCCACTTCCACCTTCTCCAGACCCACTTGCGGCCTAATTTAACCCTAAAACCCAAACTACAGAGGTTGTGCCCAGTCTATGGCTGGGAGCCCCAGGGTACCAGGGTAGGCTGAGACTATGCTAGGACTGGCCTCATAGGGTGTGGGACAGGCAACCTTAACTAACTTGCCCATTGTCGCCCTCAGGGCCCTCATTCCCAGCTGGCTGAGCTGCACCGAAGGCGACGTGACTTGCTGCGCAGCACCTGCCAGCAGCACACGCGGCGCCAGCGCCTGCTGCAGCCTGAGGACCTGCGGCACGTGCTGGTGGATGACGCGCATGGCCTGCTCTACTGCTACGTGCCCAAGGTGGCGTGCACCAACTGGAAACGCGTTCTGCTGACTCTGAGCGGCCGAGCCGGCAGCGACCCCCAGGCCATCCCCGCGCACGAAGCGCATGCGCCGGGCCGCCTGCCCTCCCTGGCCGACTTCAGCCCCGCGGAGGTAAACCGACGCCTGCGCGCCTATCTCACCTTCCTCTTTGTGCGGGAGCCCTTCGAGCGGCTGGCGTCGGCCTACCGCAACAAGTTCACACAGCCTTATCACGCGGCCTTCCAGCGGCGCTTCGGCACGCAGATCGTGCGCCGCCTGCGGCCTGGGGCGCGCCCGGACGCGCTGGCCGGCGGCCACGACGTGAGCTTTGCAGAGTTCCTGGCCTACCTCTTGGACCCGCGCACGCGCCGACAGGAACCCTTCAACGAGCACTGGGAGCGCGCCCACGCGCTCTGCCACCCGTGCCTTCTGCGCTACGACGTGGTGGGCAAGTTCGAGACCCTGGCTGAGGACGCAGCTTTTATTCTGGGCCTGGTGGGCGCTCCGGGCTTACATTTCCCAGCGCCGCCCAGGAAGGCCAGGTCAGCATCTGCACGAGACCCCACCCGCCTCTTTCAGGACATCAGCCCTTTCTATCTGCAACGCCTTTTCGACCTCTACAAAATGGACTTCCTGCTCTTCAACTACTCCGCTCCCTCCTACCTGCGGCTGCACTAAGCTACCAGGGATTATGACCCAGCCTGGCTGGAGGCTCAACTGGTCAGAGAAGGTACATTTCTGGCCAATGTCACATGCAGTTGATCTTTCCGACCGGGGATTCCAACTTTGAGAATTACAGCGCTGGCCCCACCAGGGCCAGTCTCACACCTGGGTGGATCTAGGTGTAGCTGACTTTATGACAGTGTGTTGGTGACTGGCTTGTCTGTACCAATTGGAGTGCACGTCCCCACTACGTTTGAGAGGAACAGTTCCATACCAAGCTTTTCGGTTGTGCAAGGTCAATTCTTATCTGCTCCGGGCACAACACTAAGGCCTGGCTGAGTGTGGCGGCCCATTTTGGCCCCTGCGCCCACCTCTTTTTCCCTCCCAGGGGCAGTGTGAGCCAAAGAGAGATATTGTCCCTTGAGTGGACTATCCCCTAGACTGGGCTGATCGAGGAGCCAGCAGCCCTTCACAGAGAAGCCTTCCTATGCCCATGGCTGTCCCAATCTCGGCCGACTCCACCTTGAGTTCTGTTCTAGGTAATGGGTTGCCCATGTGTGCAGCAAAGCCCATTGTGCAATATCACAGTAGGTTCTATGGGACCTGGCTGAGCCCAGGTGGTCATATTTGTGAAATAAATACACAATTACTTCCTGACTTTGTGAGTTTCTCTCCTTTTTGTGCCATCTTGGACAATCTCTGAGCTTCTGTTTCCCCTACTATGAAATGGCTCGATATCCTTGGGGTGGTTATGAAGATCTAATGAAAAGATGGATCACCTGCACGGTAGCCTGAAGAGGTGATGGCTGGTACAGGGACTGTGTGTGTGGGGTGGATGGACCATGTGAGGGCAAGAAATTCTGGCTCCAGAGGCCCTAGTGACAACCTGGAGAAAATGGAATCTCAATGTCAGAGAAGCTAGCCAGGTCGGATGCTTTGTGCTGCCTCCCCAACTGTTCTCTCTCTCTCTCTCTCTCTGTAAACTTGTCAGAAGTTTGCAAAGAAGGACAGAGTGTGCCTCAGTTTTTGCATGAATTAAAATCTCTTTGTAAGCCTTCATGCAAATACAAAATAATTTAAAAAATGAAAAGCAGAAACAACACCAAAGAGAAGTAGCTGAGCAAGTCTGAGGTCAACTCTGAGCATTGGGGACAAGTGACCTAGTCACGCTGTCGTGCTGGCCTGTGAGTACCCAGCCAGCCTGGAAGCTCAAGCACGAAGACACACACACACACACACACACACACACCCGAGACTTACTCATGCCCTAGTCCTCTGTTCTGAATGGATCATTATGAATCACGAACACACACACACACACACACACACCCCAGAGACTCATGCCCTAGTCCTCTGCTCTGAATGGACACACACACACACCGGAGACTTACTCATGCCCTAGTCCTCTGCTCTGAATGGACGGATACACACACACCCCAGAGACTTACTCATACCCTACCTGGGTGGGGCTTCTGCAGCTGAGTTGCCTGAGACCTCGTCACTGCCTAAATGCCTTTCCCTGACCACAGAGTTACAAGAAACTTGGAATCCTTGGGACCCTTGGGGCCCAGTGCTGAATTAAGATTGAGGAGCCTGGGGGCCCAGTGACAGCCAAATAAATCTGTCTCTGTCTCTCTTTCACACACACACACACACACACACACACACACACACTCCCCTGGGTTTCCATCTCTGAGCACCCTGGCCTCACACACTCTCTCAGGTGCTCACACTGTTAGGTAGTCCTGCAGGTTCAGCTGTTAGCACACTCACTCAGACCACTCAGAATTTTGTTCCAGACTCACTATCCCCCCACTCCTCTTCTCTGTGTTCTGGGCTCACTTGTCCCACGTTCTCAGAGATGGCCTATCAGCTGTTGTAACACACAGATGTCACATTCAGGTGCATCACAATTCTTTATATCCTCTAACTTGGTTTTCATTGCCTGCTGTCATCTCTCAGTTCCACCTGCATTCACACACTTGCCCTATGCAGTGCACGCATCTGGGTGGGAAGCAGAGATCCAGCTCTGAGTCAAGGTCCTGTGCACGCAGACCTGGAGGTGCTCCTAAGCAAGGCCATCCATGATACCCATCACATGCAGGCAGTTCTGGCCACGGCATCTGCTCAGAGGCCCTGCTGCCTCTCCTCGGGCAATGCTGTCTTCCCTGGTTTCCTCTCAGATTGTCACCAGATGTCTCTGACCTCATATATCATAGGATAAATGCTCTGGGCTGAGTTGGACACACAAAGCTAAACATGAGGAGAGGCACCTCAAGCTGACTCTGAAATTAGCACACCTTTCAGGCTCTGATGTTAACATGTTACCAACCGAAAAGACAGTGGTTTGAATCCACCACCTGCTCTGCAGGTGAAGGATGTGAAGTCTCCTCCTGTAGAAGAGCTACTGCATTAGGAGCCCAGTAGAAGGTCACTGTGAGTTCGAAGCAACTCAGTAGCAGTGCATTTCAAAGGATGACATTCGGATGGCCAACAGACACATGAAGAATGCTCCAAATCACTGGCAATAAGAGAGATGCAAATCAAAACCAAAATGAGATACCATCTCACCCCAGTAGCAGTGACAAAGTTTAATAGGACAGCAAGTAATAAATGTTGGAGAGGTTGTGGAGAGATAGGAACTATCATACACTGTTGATGGGATTGTAAAATAGTACAGTCACTCTGGAAGGCAGTTTGACGCTTCCTCAAAGAGCTGAATATAGAAATTCCATATATCCAGCTATACCACTGCTAGGAATATACCCCAAGGAAATGAGAACTGAGCACAAATGGAGATTTATATACCAATGTTCATAGTAGCATTCATTATTCACCATTACAAGAACACGAAAACAGCCCAAATATCCAACCACATGTGACTGGATTGAGAAATTGTAGTACATGCATATGATGGAAAACTATGCAGCATGCAGGAGCAATGATTTAGAAAATTACTACACAACTTGTGAGCAACTGGAGAGCATTATGTTGCATGAACTAACTCAGCCTCATAAGGATGAATACTGCATAAGAGCATTATTATAGAAATAGAAAACTAGTAAAATGTGTATGAAGAACAAAGTGAGGGGGAGGGTGGGAGGAGAAGGGTAAGGCAGGGGAAAATCATAGGGTTCCACAATGTGGTGAGTAAAGAGAAGGATGGGTCAAAGAAATAGAAAAGATCCCAAGGGGATCTGGAAAGACAGGGTGATGATGGACATTGTTCAATGATGATTAATTTTATAAAATATTATAAATGGGAATGATTGTATAAAACACAGTATGAATGAAAGATAGTGTGAAACACAATGCATATGAACTTTGTAAGCAAACCAGTGTTGTTCTTATGTGCTGTCTACTCTCCTGTTACTCATAGCAACACTATGTACAGCAGTTCTGAATCCTGCCCTGAGCCAGCCTCACTAATTCTGACACACCAACCCCTATTTCCCCAGTTACTATATCAATTAATCTCATCTGGAGTCTTTGTCACCTGCGCTGTCCCCCCAGCCTTCTGAGCATGATGTCCTTCTCCAAGTACCGGTCTCTCCTGGCCATGTGCCTGAAATATGTGAGACGGAGCTTCAAAATCCTAACCTCCAAGGAGAAACTTGGTTTTACCCTGTACAAGACTGACCTATTTGTTTGCTTGGCAGTTCATGGTATGTTCAAGATTCTTCTCCAGCACCACAATTCAAAGGCATCAATTCTTCTGTCATCCTTAGTGTTTGTCCAGCTCTCTGATGCATAGCAAGTAATTGTGAAGACCATGGCCTAGATTATGCACACCTTAGTTTCTAGACTGACATTATTGTTTTCAATACTCTGGAGAAAACCTACTCAGCAGATTTTACGAATGCAATTCATTTTTTGATTTCCTGACTGCTGGAGCCAAGCAAGCTGTAATTGTTAATTACTTCAATCTCTTTTCCATCTATATGTTCCATATTATACAATTATATGCAAACATTTTTAAAGTGTTTTAACTTTTTAAAAATTTTATACTGATTTATTCACAGTTTGAATACATTGTTTTTCACACAGAACCTTTCCATTTCCTTAACACACCTTTATCAAATGATTAACACCCCCAAGCCCATCCTCACCCCTCTACTTCCACACTCCCCCCTTGTGTCCTCATAATCATTCTACAATAATTGTTTTATACTGTATTTTTCCTTATGGGACTGAGTTCACTCCGCATAATACTCTCCAGCCCTCCAAAGTTAGGTAGTCATTTACAAAATCATTGCGTCTGTGTGCTGCGTAATGTTCCATTGTATGAATGTACCACAACTTCTCAATCCATTCGTTTAAGGTTGGACATCTGGGCTGTTTCAATGTTTTTGCTGTAGTTAATAATGTTGCTATGAACATTAGGGGTACAAGTCTCCATTTACGCCTCAGTTTTCTTTTTCTCGGTATATTCCACGATCTCAGAGAAGAGTCTCATAACACAAGTTTATAAAATACTCCTGGGCCTAGTAGCAGCAGCGCAGGGTTCCTGAGGGGAGGTGCTCCTCGCGGTGGTGTTTCCTGAGGAGCAGCAGTTCTCACCACAGCTTCAGGGCGAGTCCGATTCGTATTTGACCTCGGAGATCTTTCTCATCTCGCTCGGCTGCGGGAAATCGGGCTGAAGCGACTGAGTCCATGATGAAGAAAACTTTAGAAACTGTTCTTTGGAGAGGAAAAAGAGAGAAAAGGAACAGTTTCATAAACTCTTTATTGGTGGCTTAAGCTTTGAAACCACAGAAGAAAGCTTGAGAAACTGCTACGAGCAATGGGGGAAACTTACAGACTGTGTGGTAATGAGGGATCCTGCAAGCAAAAGATCAAGAGGATTTGGTTTTGTAACTTTTTCTTCTATGGCTGAGGTTGATGATGCCATAGCTGCACGATCCCATTCTATTGATGGGTGAGTGGTTGAGCCAAAACGTGCTGTGGCAAGAGAGGAATCTGGAAAACTAGGGGCTCATGTGAAGAAGCTGTTTGTTGGTGGAATTAAAGAAGACACTGAGGAACATCACCTTAGAGATTATTTTGAAGAATATGGAAAAATTGATACCATTGAAATAATTACTGACAGGCAGTCTGGAAAGAAAAGAGGCTTTGTTATATTTGATGACCATGATCCTGTGGATAAAATTTTATTGCAGAAATACCACACCATCAATGGTCATAATGCAGAAGTAAGAAAGCCTTTGTCTAGACAAGAAATGCAGGAAGTCCAAAGTTCTAGGAGTGGAAGAGGAGGCAACTTCGGTTTTGGGGATTCCCGTGGTGGAGGAGGAAATTTTGAACCAGGACCAGGAAGTAACTTTGAAGGAGGGTCTGATGTCTATGGAAGAGGTCGTGGACTTGGAAACGGCTATAATGGGTATGGAGGAGGACCTGGAGGTGGCAATTTTGGAGGTAGCCCTGGTTATGGAGGAGGAAATGGTGGTGGAGGACCTGGATATGGCAACCAGGGTGAGGGCTACAGAGGTGGTTATGACAGCTATGGAGGAGGAACTGATGGAAGTGGAAATTACAATGATTTTGGCAATTATAGCCAGCAACCTTCTAACTATGGGCCAATAAAGTGTAGGAATTTTGGTGGTAGCAGGAACATGGGTGGACCATACGGTGGAGGAAATTATGGTCCAGGAGACAGTGGAGGAAGTGGGGTTTATGGAGGCAGGAGTCGATATTGAGCTTCTTCCTATTGCTATGGGCTTCACTGTATAAATAGGAGAGGATGAGAGCCCAGAAGTTACAGAACAGCTTCAGGTTATCGAAATAACAATGTTAAGGAAACTTATCTCAGTCATGCATAAATATGCAGTGATATGGTAGAAGACACCAGAGCAGATGCAGAGAGCCATTTTGTGAATGGATTGGATTATTTAATACACTACCTTACTATGGAGGAAGGATTGTAAAAAAAAAATGCCTTTGAGACAGTTTCTTAGCTTTTTAATCGTTGTTTCTTTCTAGTGGTCTTTGTAATAATGTAGAAGCATTCTTTATTTACTAATGTTAAATTTGTAAGTTCCAGGTGACATGTGGAACCTTTTTTAAGATTTTTCTCAAAGTTTTGAAAAGCTATTAGCCAGGATCGTGGTGTAGTAAGACATAACGTTTTCCTTTGAAAACTTTAAGTGCATGTGTAGAGTTAAGAAGCTGTTGTACATTTATGATTTAATAAAATAATTCTAAAGAAAGAAAAAAGAATACTCCTGGACCTCCACAAGAAAAAGGCTGATAACCCAGTTACAAAATGGACAAAAGACATGAAAGAATTTTTACAGAGGAAGACATTTGAATGGCCAACAGACATATGAAGAAATGCTCAAAATCACTGGCCATAAGAGAGATGTATATCAAACCTACAATGAGATACCATTCACTCCAGTAGCAGTGGCAAAGTTTGATAGGACAGCAAGTAATAAATGTTGGAGAGGATGTGGAGAGATAGGAGCTCTTATCCATTGTTGGTGGGATTGTAAAATGATATAATCACTCTAGAAGGCAGTTTGGCTCTTCTTCAAAAAGCTGAACACAGAAACTCCATATGACCCAGCTATTGTAATTTTTTTGCTGCTTTTTTTTATTAATTTCAATGAACATCTACAGAGATTTTGAACTTGCATTCATTCATTGTTGCACTTTTCTCCCTGCCCACCCCACCCCCACCCTCAGTTCACTCCTCTCCTTGAAAAGCAAAAGAAAAACTCCTTCATTGGTACACAATCCCCCCCCACCCTCACCCTGAGTATGCTCCACTCTGCCACCCTCACTCCTATGATAATCATAATGCCCTAGAATAGATTACTTTTAAATTATTCTCTCCCTCATCAGCTTCAATGCAGTAGACAATTTATCCAGTTTTTGTCAGTCTTACCCCCACCCTGATGTCAGCCTCATTCTACAACAGTGAGTGTCCTTTCGTGACTGAGATATTTCACTCAGTGTAATGTCCTCCAGGGTCACCCATTTTTAATAATACTGCATGAGTTCCTTGTTTTTCAATGCAGCATAATATTCCATTATGTGAATATACCACAGCTTCTCTATCCATTCGTTTTTGATGGGCACTTAGGTTGTATCCAACTCCTTGCTATTGTGAACAAAGCCGAGATAAACGTGGGTGTTCATGTATCTGTTTGGATGTTGTTTATGGTCTCTTTAGGGTATATGCCCAGTAGTGGAATTACTGGGTCAAAGAGGATCTCTATTTGCAACTTTTTGAGAAAGCACCACACCACTTTCCACAGTGGTTGCACCGTTTTACACTCCCACCAACAATGAATAAGGGTTCCAGTTTCTCCACAACCTCGCCAGTATTTGTTGCTTGCTGTTCTGTTAAATTTTGCTAGTCTTATTGGGGTGAGATGATATCTCATAGTTGTCTTGATTTGCATCTCTCTCAGAGCTAGTCATTTTGAACATTTCTTCATGTGCTTGTTGGCCATCTGAATGTCTTCTTTGGTGAAGTGTCTGTTCATATCCTGTGCCCATTTTTCAATTGGATTATTTACCTTTATCTTGTGGTGGTGCTCAAGTATTTTATAAATTCTAGATATAAGTCCCTTATCTGACATGTCATTCCCAAATACTTTTTCCCAGTCTGTGGCTTCCCTTTTTACCCTGTTGGAGAAGTTTTTGGATGTGCATAGGTATTTGAGTCTTAGAAGGTCCCATTCATCTACTTTATCTTCTCTTGATTGTAGATTTTTCAGGATACTTGGAAGACTGTTTATGTTGTGGATTAGGACTACTAGAGTTCTTCCAAGCTTTTCTTTAATGAAGTTTATAGTTCTTGGTTTTAGTCCTAGATCTATGATCCACCTTGAGTTGGTTTTTGTATATGGAGTGAGGTTTGGATCTTGCTTGAGTCTTCTGCAGATGTTTTCCCAATTTTGCCAACACCATTTGTTAAAAAGGCTGTCATTTCCCCACTTAACTGATTTAATCTCCTTGTAAAAAATCAGTTGGCCATACATAGGTAGGCTGATTTCTGGGTTCTCAATTCTATTCATTGATCTATGTGTCTGTCATTGTACCAGTACCATGCTGTTTTAACTACCACGGCAGTGTAGTAGGATTTTAAATCAGAGAGTGAGATGCCTCCTACCTTTTTTCTATTTTTAAGGAGTGCTTTGCTTATTCTGGGCTTCTTTCCATTCCAAATGAAGATGGAGATTGCCTTTTCCATCTCGTTGAAGAATGGGATTGGTATTTGTATTGGGATTTCATTGAACATGTAAATTGCCTTTGGTAGTATTGCCATTTTCACATTGAGCCTTCCTATCCATGAGCAAGGGATATTCTTCCACTTCTCCAGGTCTCTTTTTGTTTCTTGTAGCAATATTTTGTAATTTTCTTTGAATAGATCCTTTGTGCTTCTAGTTATATTTACTCCCAAATATTTTTATCTTGTGATTAGCTATTGTGAAGGATATTGTTCTTCTTAGCTCCAGCTCTGTATTCTCTTTGTCACCGTAGAGAAATCCAACTGATTTTTGTATGTTGATCTTGTATCCTGCCACTTTGCTGAATTGGTCAACTATGTCCAATAGTTTTCTTGCTGAGTCTTTAGGGTTTTCCAAGTATACTACCATGTCATCTGCATAGAGGGATACTTTTACGCCCTCTTTGCCAATTTGTATACCTCTTATGTCTTTCTCTTGTCTTATAACTATCGCTAAGACTTCCAATACAATATTGAATAAGAGAGGAGAGGATAAGACCCAGCTATTTCATTGCTTGGAATACATCCCAAGAAAAAGAGAACTGAGACTCTTCTCCATCTATCTTGGTGCTGCCAGTTGGCCCAGTGGTGAGAATCTTTGTCTTCTTGATGTTGAGCTTCAATCCATATTGAAGACTACAGCTATTGACCTTCTGCAGCAAGCACTTCAGGTCCTCTTCATTTTTAGCAAGCAGGGTTGTGCCATCTCTATAACGTAGGTTGTTGATGAGTCTATCTCCAATCCTGATGCCACATTCCTCTTCATAAAGCTCTGCTTCTCGAATGATATGTTTTGCATAGAGATTGAAAAGTGTTTCCCTGCTCTGTTCCAAGGACTGCTTCCTGGTCCAAGTACAGGTTTCACATAAGCACTATCAAGTGTTCTGGGATTCCCCCTTCCCTCAAGGTTAGCCACAATTTCTTGTGATCCACACAGCCAAATCCCTTTGCATAGTCAATGAGACACAGATAGGCATTCCTCTGGTATTTTCTGATTTCAGCCAAGATCCATCCCTGAGTGGTGGGTCCAGGAATGATCACTGCAGCGTTATCCCTTATATCTAGAAGCAGACTATAATAGAAATGATTATTGGAACAAGAGTGGATAAATCCAGGTGTAACCATACCAATGAAATTTCACAGAGCTGTGGAAAATGAATGCTCTATTGCTACTTGTACTGTTGCTGAGTGGAAAATAAAGTTGCATTTAGTGGGCTGCTATCTTATATAACTTTTTAAAAAGAGGAAACAATGTACTTAAACACTCTTTTTTTCTTTAAAGTAAAAGTAGTTAAGAGAGGATAGATGGGGATAGGTTAAGACCAGCCTTTCCAGGCAGTGGTACAGGTCCTGGTTATGGTCTGCTTCCTAAACTGGCCTAAACTGTAGCTTGTACATACACATGTATGATTATGCAGTAGAATCACACATTCTTAATGAATAATTCCACATTCATGAATTCATTTGAATATATAAATCTTACATAATTTTAAACAATTGAGAACAATCCCCCGGGGCCTTATTGGAAATGGAACAGTGGGTTCCAACTTCAAAAGAAGAGGCCCTCAGAGGCTGCCTGAGGGGCTGATGCTTGTCAGACAGACACTGTGAGTCCCTCTGCAGTCAGGATGACTGTATAAAGTCCATGTCAGTGTGGTTGAAGATATTTGGATACATGGATACATGCCACTTGATGAGGATGGCATCTCCGGGGTAACTACAGTTATTTGATCTAGACCTCAGGCAACGGTCTAGATATGCAGTGGTCTGCATGTTCCCAGAGTAATTGCCTAATGAGGGAGAGATAAGGAAGATATGATGCTACAAAGAGGGGAATAAGTGAGTAGGTTATGGTTTAGCAGAAATGGTTGGCCATATATCAGCTAGAAGGGCCTCAGAAAGGCTGGTGAGTGAAGTGTTGCTCAGATACAGGCTAAGGAAATAGGAAGTCTACCCAGGACCTGTACAACTCAATAGTCAGTTTGTTGAGGTGGGATTTAATGAGCCCATTCATGCGTTCTACCTTACCTGAGGAATGGGGGTGACATAGTATGTTCAATTTACAGCAGATACCTAAGCTGGAGGATACCTACTGGGTGACTCTGGAGACGAAGCTGGGGCCACTGTCCAACTGGACGGAAGTAGGGAGGCCAAACTTGGATATGCTGAAGTAGAACCTCAGTGACTTTGTCTGCTGTTTCCTGCCGGTGAGGAAAGCTTCAACCCATCCAGAGATGGTATCAACCATAGTTAAGAGATACTTTTTTTTTTGTGGGTAGGCATATATGTGAAATCAATCGGCCAATCCTGCCTGGGTGTGTGGCCTCAGAGTTGGGGCGTGGGGGGGCGGGGAGCGTGGGGGGATGTGGGCCAAATGTTCTGAGTATTCACTAGTTTACAAGTAAAGCATCTATCTTGTACTGATTCATTGGTCTAGGTCAGGGAAGAAGAGTGAAACAAAGGTTGGAGGAATTTTTTAAAGGTTTTTGTTCCTCCGTGTAGGAACTGATGTACCTGCATTATAATATCTGTCTTCTTGTTTGTTTTTTTTTTGTTGTTGTTTTTTTATTCTTTTTTTTTTATGTGTGTGCCGTCAAATTGGATCTGACTGGTACAGGAGGCGATTGTTCCTCCTTCTTCAGCAGAGCATCTGGTGGATTTGAACCACGCACCTCTGGGATTGCAGTGCAGTTTCCTGCCACTAGGCCACCAGAGCTCGCCTGTCTTCTTGTTCTTGAGGCTAAGCTGCTTTGCTGCTTACCATGATCCATCCACTGGGAGTTAGGCAGCTTCTATTGTGGAGGACAGACTGCCTTTCTTCAGTAGTATATTTTGGATGGAAGCTGGGAATGGTGAAAAATGGGATGGGGACAGTTTGTTGTTGTGATTGCAAGGCAAAAGTCCTTTCTGTATGGTCTGCCTTGTTGCTTCCCTTGGTGATAAGGGAGGAATATGAATAATGTCCTTTGCAATGGATTATAGCTCCTTGCTTGGGTAATTGAAGGGTCTTTAACAGGAGAGTAATTAATTTGCTATTAACTATGGGTGAGCCTTTTGCTGTAATAAAGCCACACTTGTGCCAGATGGCAGCATGACAATGAGCAATTAAAAAGACATACTTAGAATCTGTGTAAATATTAACAGTAAGGCCTTTAGCTAAATGCAGTGTTCTCAGTAGGGCAATGAGCTTGGCTTTTTGTGAGATTGTGCCCTTGGGAAGTGTTGCTGCTTCCCACACTTTTTAAAAAAACAAAAAAAACTACAGCATAGGCTGCCTGAGGGTAACCTTCAGAGGTCATACAAAACTGCCACCCACAAACAGTACGGTCTGGATTAGGGATGGGTTGGTCAGATAGGGAGGGAAGAGCCCATGTCCTCAAGGACTTCAGTGAAGCTGTGTGTATAATGTTGTTGTTGTTGTTGTTAAGTGCCATTAAGTCATGAACAAAAGTCCTTGACACTTGTGTGCATGACTTTCATCCTTTCTCCAAGTTCATAGGATTTCTGGAGGCAAGCTATTTACGGAAGGGATGCCACTCCTGCTTCCAAGTGTGTATAATAAGTAGAGGTATTTACTGGGAGTAGGGTGGCTGGATTGAGGGACAGTGATTGAGAAAGGCAAATATTTTCAAGGAAAAGTAGATGGAATTCCTGTATCTGCCCAGGGGGTGGGGGGAAGTAAGGACAGGAAGCGAAGGGAAAGCAGATACTAATGTCTATGGCTTGAGAAGACCTGCAGAGGGCTTCTCAGAGTAAGTTGGAGTGCCTTTTTAGTGAAGAGAGCTGCTGCTAAGGCTCATAAGCAGGGTTGCCATTCCTGGGTGGTGATGTCAAGCTGCTTAGAAAGGTATACAATGGGAGTAAAGGTAGGTCCAAGTGACTGAGTCAAGACACCAACAGCATTATCCTGCTTCTCATCAATATATAGAAGGAAAGATTTAGATGAGTTCAGCAATGCAAGGAGTGGGATCTGTAAGAGGAGATCTTAGAGCTAAAGGAAAGCTTTTCTAACTATCTGGGGTGAATCCAGGGATCCTTGTGGGGTGGCTTTAGCCACATCATAAAGGGGTTTTGCTAGTAAGGAAAAGTTGGTTATCTAGTGTCTAAGAAAACTGATAAAGCCAAGAAAAGAGAGTTTTTATCAGCAATTTGGGGTGGCTGGAGGCTTTCAATATCTCGGTGCTGGTCGACTGTTAGACTTCTAGTGGTGCGGGTTAATTGAAAGTCAAGGTACGTGATTGTGGGGAGTGACAGTTATGCTTTGGAGGGGGACACCCTATAGTCCCTGGAGGCTAAGAAATTGAAAAGTTGAGCAGTGTGAGTCTGTGAAAGTTGATAGGAGGGACTGCACAGTAAGAGATCGTCGACATATTGCAAAAGAACAGTAGGAGATAAGAAATAGTCTAGATTATTGGCCAGTGCTTGTCCAAAGAGGTGGGGGAGTAGTAGAACCCCTGTGGGAGGACTGTCCATGTGAGCTGGGAAGCAGTATTTGTATTGGGGTCTTCTCAAGTAAAAGGCAAAGAGATTATAGCAACCAGGGTCTAGCGGAATAGTGAAGAAAACATCTTTAAGATCCAGAACTGAGAAGTGAGTGATAGACGAAGGGATATTGATATTAGGGTATAGGGGTTCAGGACAACTGTGTGAATGGGGACAACAACTGCATTAACTAGCCACAGACCCTGAACTAGGTGGTATGATCCATCAGCTTTTTTTAACTGGCAGGATTGGTGTATTAAACAGAGAGTTTGTGGAGATAAGAAGCTTATTGGAAAGTAGGTGAGTAATAATTGGTTTCAAGCTTTTGTGGTGTTGTGCAAAGATAGGATATTGGTATCTAGCAGGAAAAGAGGAGGGATCCTTCAGAGTAACAAGAACAGGTTGGTGGTGAGAGGCTACAGATGGAGTGGAAAGATCCCATACAACAGGGTGATAGAGGTGGTGTAGAAGAGGACTCAGAGGGAAGGAGTGCTAAGAGGGATAGAACTAAAGGCTGGTCAGGTGAATTGACTCCCAGCGAAACAAAGCCTCATGTTTAGACAGTTGGTCTCTACATAACAACCAAATTGGTCATGTAGGGATAATTAGAAAAGAATGGGTGAGTACTCGTTTGTCGAAGGTGATAAGGAGGGGTTGAGTGGTAAGAGGCCTGGAAGGGAGGCCATCAATCCTATTACTGAGAGCTGGGAAAGGAAAACAGGACCCAGGAAGGAGGGGAGCACTAGAAGGTAGCCCCGTGTCAATCAGAAAGGAAACTGGCTTACCCACTATGTGAAACTTTACTGTAGGCTCAGCAAGGATAATAGGGGCCTCGACATCTTCAATCTTCAGTGGCCAGGCCCAAGAGGTCAGCTAGGATGGGGACTGGGTTTGGTGAAGGGGCTACTCTACCACAGATAGATGCTGAAGGACAGTCAACCTTCCAATGATCCAGTGTCCCACAGATAGGGCAAGGCCATGTTGGAGGGCAGGGGTTAGGGCAGCAGTTGGCCCAATGACCCTTTTTGCCACACTGGAAGCATGCACCAGGAGATAACTGGTTTGTTGAAAGAAGAGGTGTTTTTTGACCCCTCACTGCAATCAGCTACGGGACAGCTATCAGGGCTTGGGCTTTCAGGTTTTCTTTCTGATGGGCATGGATCTCCCTATCAGCCTCTGCCTGTTCCTCTTGGGCATTGAAAACTTTAAAGGTCATGTTTACCAGGTCTTAAATGGGTGTTTGGGGCCATCCTCAGCCTTTTTAAGTTTCTTTCTTTCTTTTTTTTTTTTTTTCTAATCAAGGGCTGGCTGTTGTTGTAGTTGTTATGCGCCATCAAGTCACTTGCGACTCATAGCGACCCTATGTACAACAGCCCTAAACCCTGCTTTATTTTGTACCAATTGCACTACCTCTGACACACCCATCTTGATTACCCCAGTCACTGAATCAATCCACCTCATAGAGGTTCTTCCCCTCTTGTGCTGTCCCTTCACCCTCCCAAGCATGATGTCCCTCTGCAAGGACCTGTCCCTCCTTACAACATGTCCAAAGTATATCAGACTAAGCCCCAGAATCCTTGCCTCCAAGGAGCAACCTGGTTTAACTCTCTCCAGAATGAATCTGTTTGTTTTTTTGGCAGTCCATGGTACATTCAAGACTCTTCTCCAGCACCACAGCTCAAAGGCATCAATTCTCCTTGTATCCTTCCTAGTCATTGTCCAACTCTCTGATGCATAACAAGTGATTGCAAAGACCATAGCCTGTATCAGTGCACCTTAGTCTCCAGAGTGACACCATTGCTCTTCCGTACCCTGGAGAGGTCCCTAACAGCAGACTTTCCCATCGCAATACATTTTTTTATTTCCTGGCTACTGGTGCCAAGAGTGTTGACCGTGGAGCCAAGCAGACTAAAGTTGTTAACAATCTCAATCTCTTTGTCATCCATCCTGATGCTGCCAATTGGTTCAGTGGTGAGAAACTTTGTCTTCTTGACTTTGTCTTCAATCCATACTGAAGGCTGCAGTCCTTGAACCTCTGTAGCAAGCATTTCAGGTCCCCCTTAGTTTCAGCAAGTAGGGTTGCATCATCTGCATGCAGATTGTTGATAGATCTTCCACCAATCCTGACTCCACACTTCTCCTCATAGAGCCCAGCCTCTTGGATTATCTGTTCTGCATACAGGTTGAAAAGGTATGGAGATAGGACACATCCCTGATGTACACCTTTCCCAATTTTGAACCAGGCTGTGTTCCCCTGCTCTGTTCTGATGACTGCCTCTTGATCCAAGTGTAGGTTTTGCATTAGAATGATGAGGTGTTCTGGGATTCCCATTCTTCTCAGAGTCAGCCACAGTTTGTTATGATCCACACAGTCAAACGCCTTTGTATAATCAATGAAACACAGATAGGCATTCTTCTGGTGTTCCCTGCTTTCAGCTAAGATCCATCTAACATCAGCTACAATATCCCTAGTACCATGACCCCTTCTAAAACCAGCCTGGACTTCTGGCAGTTCTCTGCTGATGTGCTGTTCCAGTCGTTTTTGAATAATCTTCAGTAGAATCTTGCTTGTATGCGAAATCAATGATATTGTTCTATAGTTTCCTCTCTTGTTGGGTCACCCTTCTTTAGAATGGGAACAAATATAGATCTCTTCCAGGCCTGATTGAGTGATAAAATTATTAGCTAGGATGGTGGTCCCTGTTGAGGAGGTAGGGCCTAAGCAGGTATACTGAGTTAAGGCTTCAGTGAAGTGGTTAAGGTAAGTGGCTGGGTTTTCATGCTTACTTGGGTAATCTCTCTGAGCTTATAAAAATTGACTGCTTTATGGGCATTTAGGCTGGCCAACAGACACTGAGCCATAGGTCCCACCTGGCTCAATCATCTCTTCCTGGTACTTTATGTATTTGGTATGTCCATTTGGCTCTTGCTGGGGCACAGCTTAGGGGCCAACCAGCATAAGGACAGCTTGGGGGCCAACCAGCGTATAGCCATCTGTTAAATGCACTTTGTGTGCTGCTGAAGGGCAGTGAGAACATGCTTTTTGTCATCTGGTGTCGGAATAGAGGACAGTGCAACAAAAAGGTCATGCCAGGTGAGATCATAGGTCTGGGTTAGGTACCTAAACCTTTTGCTTTAGTTGTTAGATCTTTGAAAAATGAACCTAAATGGTTTTCTATTTGGGAAAGATTAGTTAGGGAGAAAGGTGCATGGATGTGAATGGGACCCTCAATGCCTGTAACTTCCTGAAGAGGACGGAGGGGAGACTTGGTGTGGTGGGATTGGGTGTGGCTAGCAACTGGAGATGTGAGGGTGAGGGTAGTTGAGTCTGGGCTAGTCAGAGTAGGTTCCAGAAGGGGTAGTGGGGAGGCCGGAGGGGAAGGTTGAGAGAGGAATTCTGCAGTGTCTGAAAAAACAGTCATCCGGAGAAGATAAGGATGAGTTCTGGGAGGGAGTAAGGGAAGGGGATGATTTAGTATTAGGAGACTTAATTGGTGAAGGGGTTTGGGCTAAGAGAACATGCACAAGTTGGCAGGCCTTGCAGAGAGGGGGACAGAAACATAAGTAAAAGAAAGTTTGGGCATATGGGATTTCTAGCCACTTCTGAGTCTGTGGGCAGAAATTGTCAAGTTCTCAAAGAGTATTGGAATAAAAGATTCCATTTTCAGACCATTGAGAGTCGTTATGTATCTAGCTGGTATTGTGGCCATGCCTGGTTACAGTAAAAGATTAGTCTCTTGGAGTAGAGGTCCTCGGCCAGGCCCAGGTTTGACAGGTTCAAGAAGAGGCAGCCCAAAGAACTATCCTTTAGGGACCTAGACATTTGCTATGCATAGTGTTCAGTTCTGTGGGAGAGGTAACTGAGATTTCAGGGCATCCCCTGGAAACGGGGAATCTCAGATAATGGAGAGAGGCTAAGGATGGCCTGGGTGTCCACTAGCACAATCAATATCCTGGGAAGAAGTGACTGGTGCTACTTGGCATGGGTGGACCTCCTGACACAGACCTGCAATTTTTCTGTGTATGTGCAGACAGGAGTACAGTAACAGACATGAATCCCAAGGGATCTTAAAATGCCTAGAGGCAAAATGCTTGGGGACTGTTTTCAAGAGAGCTTGGGAAATTTTATGAGCAAATGGGCCTTTCTGAGGGAGAGAGAGAAGTCTGAGAATGAAGAGGAAGAGGGAGGAGGTTAAAGGACAGCTTTTAAAGGAAGACACTGCTGATGGCCAGACATAAATACAAAATGGATAGAAATAGACAACAGAGGGTCTGTACCCTCAGTCCACACAGGAGTCCCTCTGGCCGTACCCATCACGGGGTAAAGTATGTCTTAGCATAGACATACCCATATAAGCCCCGGGCCTGCTTGATGTCCCTACAATTTCCCCCAAATCACCATTAAGCCAGATGATAACATCATGGAACCACAGGTAGAGACCCAATCAAACTCTGTGGTTTCAGAGTAGCATCAGCCATGGAATCTCTTCACAAGCACTCAAAGAATTCAGTCAACAGACATACACACAGAACAGGAGAGAAAGAAAAGGGGCAATACATCACCTTTCGAGCATCTTGACACCATGCAGACTGGTAGGTTCAAGAGAGAGTAAGAGGGCACCACACTCACCCTGAAGGAGGGAGGGGGAGAAGCACACCTTAACTCATCTCCCAGGTCTTTGGCGCCAGATGTTAAGTCTTTGCACTAGATGTAAGGCCAAGGACTCAAGAAAAAGATCAGAGAGCAAGAAAGAAAGCTTCAAATCAGCTTTATTAAGGGAGCACCCAGGTGAGGTTCCTTGGTCTGGAAAGGGAAGACAAGGAAGTCACATTTAGGGTGTATTCAGGCAGGTTTTTATAGCAGGCCTTTCCATGAGGGGGAATGATAGGGAGGGACATTCCATTGTGGTTTAAGGTTCAGCCAGGTGGGTGAGGCAGTTGCATTCTTTTTATTTTTTGTACCTCCTGGGCTAACACAAGGACCTCTCCAAATTCTAGAGTAGCAAGGATGTTAGTCTGAGGGCTAAGGTATACATGTTTCAGACCATGGTTGTTTCGATCACTTGCTCTGCTGCTGAGAGCTAGACAATGAATAAGGATAACAAAAGAAAAATTGGTGCCTTTGAGTTGTCATGTTGAAGGAGAGTGCTGAATATCTTATGGACTGCCAAAGGAACAAACAGATATGTCTTGGAAAAGGTAAAGCCAGAATGCTTCGTGGAAACAAGGATGGTGAAGCTTCATCCTGCATACTTTGGGCACATTACTAGGAGAGGCTATTCTTTGGAGAAAGGTATCTGGCTTGGAAAGATGGAAGGACAGTGAAGGAGAGAAAGACCTTCAACCAGGTGAATTGAAACAGTGACTGCAGCAATGGGCTCAAGTGTGTCAGAGATTGTGAGATCGGCACAGGATAGGACAGGTTTCAGATCTATTGTTTATAGAGTTGCTGTGAGTCATATTCAACTTGACTATACCTAAATAATAATAATAATATACAATATACATACATGGGCCTCACCTGATAAACTGTCACACAGGAATCAGATTGACTACATTTGTGGAAAGAGACGTTCGAGAAGCTCTGTATCAGCAGTCAAAACCAGGAAAGGTGCTGACTGTGGAATAGACCATCAATTACTCATGTTTAAGTTCAAATTAAAGCTAAAGAAAATAAAAGCAAGTAAATGAGAATAACCTTGACTTTACCATACCTGAATTTAAAAGCTTTCTCAAAAATAGATTTGACACATGGAACTGAGAATAGGATGGGAGAGGAAAAATTAAGTTGTTGGAGGGCTGACCTTTCCTAGTGCACGAGAGGTGAAATTAAGTACACTGCTTGGCCTCCTGTCCTCTCCCCAAGCACACATGCAGCCTTTTAGTGGCGATCCTCAGGGTCTCAGTCATCCAGTTTTTGAGAGCTCCTGTTATCTCAGTGCCAATGATGTCCCAAATCTCAAAGGACTGGATGGTCATATGAAAAACAAAGTGTACCCATGAAGCTGGTCAAGTTTAGAGCCTACCAATCCATTGCTTCTGTCCCTTTTTGTGACCACATGATGGTTTCATAGAGGTGTCCACCTCATCTAATCAGAGGTCTTTGGCTACTTAGGTTCCTAGAAAGAGACTAGCTCGCCTTTTCCTGAAGATATGGTTGGCTGGGCTCCAAAAACCAGCCCTGAAATCTAACTCCACTTTACTTTTCTTGGTCCTGACATCCACTTAAGAGTCAGATAACTTTTTTTTTCATGATTTAGATTTTATTGGTTGTTTTAAGGTCCAATACAGAGACATTATGAACAACCTGTACACAATTCTTAATGCACATACCAAAAATATAAAAAGCCATGTAGTTATAATTCTTTTCTAAATTCCAGTGACCTTCCAGCTTTAAATTCGGAGGAAAGTTTTCATAAAGAAGAAAATAAGTACCAATATCTATAATTGTTGATAAACTGTCACATCATTAAGTCCCACTAATTTACAATTTACTATCACACACACTACGCATTCAAATTTTCAACCATTCACAGCACATAACAGTTATTAGGAAAACTGGACTACCAAGACCAAAAATGTTACAGAATCCACATAGTTCTGACAGGGAGAAAGCCATGAAAAGGAAGTGGTTATGTTTAAGAAGAAATTTTACTAAACAATGTTCTAATTTATGTATCTAAAGAACATGGAAAATAGACTTAATTTAAAATGTTCAAGTCATAAATGTATGACTATGATTCCAAATTGTCATTAATATACTATGTATTATGGTATATAAAAACTATCGCCTTTCTCCATGGAATGTTACACTGACATCCAAAGCCCCCCCACTCCCAATTTTAACATCCCACATTTTCTGGTTGTACCAAAAATTAAACAACCAGCAAATGATCTCACCTCTTAGAAAAAAGCATTTACACTTAAAAATGGGATGAAGTGGTATTTCCTTCTTCTTAAAAATCTTTTTAAAGCTAATAAAAAACTTGTATTTACAAAATAGTTGATAGAAATATTCCTCTGGATTGTACAAGAAAGGAGATGCAGGGACCACTGATAAGACATGGTAGACAAATATTAATCAGACTTGACATTTTTTCTCCTGCTTCATCAGAGGCTGGACTCTCTTCATTTTTAGTTTCTCCATTTTCTGCAGGTAAATCTTCTTTAGTTTGAACATAAGGGATACCACATGGTGTATCTAGACAGCAGTGTTTTCCGCAGAGTACCTGAATGCCAAACCTGTGACTTTTAATTTTAAAATTAAAACTATGATAGTACAAAATGGCAAGCAGTGATAAGTAGTCATTAATATAATTTTCTTATTACCAGTAATATTTAACAGCTCAGAGCTTACCATACATTGGGTTTCCTAAACTGTAAATCACACAGGAGGGGAATGTTCATCTTTATCCAGTGGAGCAGCTGGTGGATTCTAATCACTAGTGTGGCGGTGCCTTTGGATTATCAGCACAACTCCAAATGAACTACATCATCATAGATGCCCAGTCATTAACAGTGTTAGTTTTTGGTGTCAGGTGCAGTTGGCCCACTATGACGCATAGTAACCCTACGAACAACAGATTAAGATGTCATGCTATCCTGTGCCGTTATCATAATCTCCAACATGCTCAAATCCATTGTTGACGTCTTGTGTCAATCGTCTTGTTGGGGATCTTCCTCTTTTTCATTAACTCTACTCCTCAAAATGTCTTGTTCCAAGAACTGACCCCTCCTGATAATATGCCCAGGGTATGTGAGATGAAGTTTCATTATCCTGGCCTCTAAGGAGCTCCTTTGGTTGCATTTCCTCTATGTCAGATTTATTTGTTCTTTTGGAAGTCCGTGAGATCTTCCCTATTCATAGTCCAACTTTCAGATAAATAGGAAGCAATTGAAAATACCATAGCTTGGATCAAGTGCACCTTGGGCTTTAAATTTATGTCCTTGCTCTTTAGAACAACATATGGAGTTTCAATGTCAAACTTTTTAAGGAAACATCAAATTGTCTTCCAGAGTAGTTATACCATTTTACAGTATCACCAACAGTATATGAGAATTCCTATCTCTCCACATCCTTTCCAACATTAATTGCTTGCTGCCCTACTAAACTTTGTCATTGCTACTGGAGTGAGATGGTATCTCATTGTTATTTTAATGTGCATCTCTCTTACTGCCAGTGATTTTGAGCATTTTTTTTTCTCATGTGTCTGTTGGCCATCTGAATGTCTTCCTCTGTGAAAATTCTTTCCATGTCTTTTGCCCTAATCAATGGTTTTATTTTGTTTTTGTTTTTTTCTAGAGGTCCAGGAGTATTCTATCAACTTTGTGTTACGAGATCCTTGTCTGAGATGGTATTGCCAAATGTTTGTTCCTATTCAGGAGGGCTTTTTTCCCCACCCTGTTTGAAAGAGTTTTTTTTTTTTTATTAGCATAGAGATTTAATCTTTAAAAAGTACCATTTATCAAATGGTGCAACCCCTGTGGAAAGCAGTATGGCGCTTTCTCAAAAAGTTGCAAATAGAGATACCATTTGACCCAGCAACTCCACTACTGGGAATATACCCTGAAGAGATGATAGCTGACATCCAAGCAGATATATGCACACCCATGTTTATTGCAGCTTTGTTCACAATAGCAAGGAGTTGGAAACAACCTAAGTGCCCATCAACAAACGAATGGCTAGAGAAGCTGTGGTATATTCGCACAATGGAATACTATGCTGCATTAAAAAACAAGGAACTCATGCAATATTATTCAAAATGGTTGACTCTGGAGAACATTATGCTGAGTGAAATATCCCAGTCACAAAAGGACAAATATTACATGATGCCACTGTTGTAGAATGGGACTGTCCTTGGGGCTGGGGAGAGACTGAGTAAGATGGGTTCAATAATGTGTACTGCACTGAAACAGAGGAGGGAGAGAACCGTTTAAAAGAGAGATGTAACTGGGTATTTCTGTCATCACAGGAGACTAGAGCGAGGGCTGCATGGTGAAGGGGACCTGGGGGAGGGTTTGTAAAACAATGAAAGAATCTTTTCTTTTACTTTTCCATAATTTTTGGACTCATGTACTTATAACTTGTTAGTCAAATTTGTGTCTTCTAGGTTGCAACACCCCCATGATACATCTTCAAGGATATGTACATGTACAGCCAAGCAATAAGAGTTCATCTGAATTCCAAAATCAATCTCCATAATAGTCTATGTGTTTCCTACTGCCAAAGGGGCCCTTTAGAGTAGTGAGAGAAGATCTTCACCCTGAAACCCACAGCGTCCCTTTTCAGCAGGAAGTAGCTAAGAGAATACGCCGTGCCCTTTTCCTTATGACTCAGGGTGAAGTCTCTCTCAGGGAGGAGTGATAGGGAATGGCAAAGGATACACTGACAAAGAAGATTAATCAGAACTGGCTTTGACAAGCACTGTGGCATTTGGACAAGAACAAACTGGGAGGAGGGTAGAGAGAATAGTGCAACAATGAATGAGTGGAAGCCCAAAATCTCTGTAAATGTTTATGAAAATTAATAAAATATAATTATAGAAAAAAAAATCAGAACTAAAAAAAAAAAAAGTACCATTTATCATTTTTATCCTCTCCAGATTGTGCCTTTCTGGCTGTATTTGGCAGTTTCTTTATACCATAGGCTAGGCTTTGTAAACTTGGTCCCAGTTTGTCTTTTATGAACTTTAAGGTTTTGGACTTTACTGTCAGGTCTCTAATTCTCCTTGAGTTTTTTGTTGTTTTTTGGGGGGGTATGATGTGAGATGTGGACCATGTTTCAGATTTCTGCAGTCCAATTTTACCAGCACCATTTATTGCAGAGGTTGTCATTTCCCCATTTGATAGTTTTTATTTACTTGTTGAATATCAGTTGGCCATAGCTAGCTGAGTTCATTTCTGGGTTCTCAGTTCTGTTCCATTGGTCTATGTGCCTGTTATTGTACCAGTACCATGCTGTTTTGGTTACTACTGCTGTGTAGAAGATTTAAGGGAGTGCTATGCCAACATAATTCACCACATTAACAAAGCAAACAAGAACCATATGATCTTGGTAATTGATGCAGAAAAGGTATTTGACAAAATCCAACATTTCATCATGATGAATTTTTTTATGCCCACTTTCATTTGTGTTAAGGATTTCCCCTAAAAGTTCTTCTAGATTTGGTCTTGTTTTCACAAATTCCTTAAGTTTTTTCTTTTCTGCAAATGATGTGATTTCTCCTTTATATGATGGAGAGCTTTGCTGGGTACAGGATTCTGTTGATAATTGTTTCTTTCAAGTTTCTGTGTATGCCATCCCGTTGTCTTCTTGCTCACATGGTTTCTGCTGAAAAATCAGAACTTTATCTATTTGCTTTCCTTTTGTAAATGACTCTTTGTTTTTCTTGTGCTGCTTTCAGTATTTTATCCTTATCTTTATTTTGGAAAATTTGGCTTTGATATGTCTTGATGTTTTTCTTTTTGGGTCTAGTCTATTTGATGTTCACAGAACTTCTTAAATGTGAATTTCCTTATTTTTCATAACACATAGGAAGTTTTTTTCTACTAATTCTTCCACAATTTTCTCAGTGATTTCCCTCTCCCTTTCATATTCTGGCATTCCAATCATACATATATTTTTACTTTTGATGTACTTCCACATGATTCATATGTTTTCTTCATTTTTTTATGTCGCATCTTTGATTTTTCTTCTGTATTTTTGTTGAGGTTCTTGACTTACAGCTTACTGATTTTCTGCTCTGTCTCTTCTGTTCTACGTTTTTGTCTTTCCAGCACATTGTATACATCTGCCATTTATATATTAATATTTTTTATTGTATTTTCATGCATTTCTGATATTTCTAGTACTGTGTTGACTGTGCCCTATTTTGTGATATTTTAAGTTCTTGTACCTCATTATCTATAATTTCAATTCTTTCTTCCATCTTTTGCATTTTCTTCCATAGTTGTGCAAGTTCTTCCTTGTCATTATATTTCTGTCTGGCCCTCTGTCTGACTCCCTGGAGTGTTTGCTTTCTTAGTGGTTTCCATCATTTGCACTTTCTTCCATAGATGTTCAAACAACTCCTCATGAATATATTTCTTCTGATTCTCTACCTCTAGGTTATTCCCTTTATTTGTGGCTTCCATTATATCTTCCATCATTTGTATTTTCATTGTAACTGTATGAATGTCTCCATATCAACATATATCATCTGTGTTCTTGACACTGGAGTATTCATAAGGTCTGCAATATTTTCTGCTTTTTTTCGAGAAGGCTTAATTTGGTTTTTTCCACAATATTTGAAGGTGCCTGCTGTTTTCTCGACGTTATATGAAGTTTTTCTTGATAAGTGTTAGCCCATTTCTATTGTGTCTGCATAAGTTGTTCTTGGTTCTTGTCTTTATGATGTTATTGATTAGTTGGCAGGTTAAAATGTTCAGTCTATGAGGTGAGCTATTCACTCTATTGAAAGTCCTTTCTGGGAAAATTTGCCTTTTCTTAAGTTCTTGAGGTTCTCTCTATTCTGCACTGCAGCCCTACAGGAATCTTGCCTTGATGTAGTACCTTGTCCCAATCTCTATTGTCCTCCTTTGAGTATGAAGTGGTGAGTGGCATGATATCAGGTGCTCCTCATGAGGAGTTTCTCATGTACCTTTTCTCCCGAAGCTTAATGTCTTCCTTTGTCTCTGATGTGGCAGGAGATTGAGGCCACCAGCTCAAGCAGCTTGTGTGCAGGGAGGGGTCTCAAGTCAGCCCTCCCTCTCACAGAAAGCTGAGAAAGTCTTTCCCCTGCTGTAGGTCTATATTTCAAACTCTCTTGGCCTGTTTGGCCACTGGGATGGTCCCACACACAGCCACAGAGGCAAGAGTCCCCAAAAGGAGGGACCTATCTCCAGGGAAGCCTCAGTCCCATCTCCACACAAGCACTGGAGAGTGCCCACTCTGGGCACAATGACTCACCTCAAGCACTTTCAAAATGAGTATTTATTTAATAATAGTTTAAAAAGAATTATCTTTCAGTCTAGACAGGCAATTGAAAGAGACTGTTAGGAATTAGATGTCTATTCAATGATTTGTGGGGAAAACCATCGGGAAGGGGAGTTAAAGGTAAAGTTAAAATTATAAGGGCCTTGCAATATCAGCTGGACCTTGCCAAACAAGCTATTAGAGCACCGCCAGAACTCATGTAAGATAAAAAGTAAACGAGCAAAAGAGCCAAAGTTTGACCAATCAGAGCCATTCAGATGTGCATGTTACCGGATTAAAAAAACCATCAATGCCTTAGAAAGCTGACATGTGCAGAAAGAATTACCTCCAAAGAAACCTAATTAATATCCAAACAGGTAGAGACCTAATACACAGTGACATCACAAACAGCATACCAGAGTATTAATTTTCAGCAGCATCATTCTATCAGCCCTAACACCACCCACCCTCGAAACATAAAGCCCACTCCAGTAGGAAGTAGCCAACTCTCATAACCCCTGGTCCGCTCATTCCTTTCCACAGAGAGAGATCCTTTCCAGTCTCTGGAGTGTATTGCCTTTGCTTTCACCTCCACTCATGTTTCCTACCTTCCTTCTTAGGAAGTCAGACATCCCTGACTTTGCTTGTCATTGAGTTTGTGGGGTCCCTGTCACTATAACATTAAGCGTTGACTCTCTTAAGAGTAACTAAAATTGCTGTATGCTCACTGGTGCCTCTGAGATGGTGCTGGCTTTCCAGTAGTCTCTCACGCAGCTTAATTCTTTGTCCTGGAAAGGGACACTGAAGACAGGATACTGACCACATAGTAACATTTTGGTGCCAAAACTTGAGAGTACAAACTGTTTTTATATATAATCTTTCTTGAATTTGGTAACAAGATCTTATCAGGCCAAATCCCTATGTCCTTTCCATCTAGGACAATTTAGGGAGATGTTCTTTTCAAACTGAAGTCTTCAGTTTGTGTCCTTCATCCACCCTCCTCAAGCTATAGATAAGATTCACTCCCTTTTCAAGAACATAATAGAGAAGACCTTCTGAACTTGCCCCAAAGACAACCTCTTCAATGAATAGGAAGAAAAAAGTTAATTTAGCAAAATACTACTAGGTTTGCTCTGAATCACAGTCTTCTCTGTCTTCCCACAGTGTTCTCCTTTTTACATAACGTGTTCAATAAAACTACATTTCTTTGCAAGCAAAGTGTTTATCCCTTAAACACTTCCAATCAAAAAAGGTGATATTCAGCTAATACAGGCAGATCCAGGTCCTTTACAATGCTTAACTTGACTGACAATTCTTGCTCTGAGTGGCCTAGAAGAGCTTTAGGTGCAATAGATATTCAAGAAAGGTAACAATGGCCTCTGTATTAACTTCTAGAAAACAGCCATGAGCAAGAGGCCATCGCACCTTCCTGTGATGAATAAGTACCTAACTTAATGTGAAGTATAAGAGGCCATCTTGGAGACCAGTTGCACATAACTCTTGATTTGCATAATCTCTAGTGGCAAGAAGCTGTGCTGAAATCTTGAAGGAATGAGGTTCGAGTCCACCAGCTTCTCAATGGGGGAAAAGATGAGCAATCCTCTTCCATAGATTTAGCTGCCTCTGTAAACCCACAGGAGGGTCAGTTATGGATAAGTTCCAACTCTATGGTACACAATAGAGATAGCCCTGTCTTTCTCTTCATAAAATTGCAAAATAAACACTCCCTCATATTTTTTATTCATTAACACAGGTTTGGGAAATTTATTCCCCTATCTCCTATATATTTATATGTAATGAATCTTCTGCTTTTTCATTACAACTCCTGACATAAAAACTGTTTCTCCCAGTGGCAGGTAGCAGAACTAGGCTTTCCAATAAAAGCCTCCTCATCCTTTCCCACCTCTTGAAACAAGGAATCATTCTGCCTGTGTATAAACCTTTCTTTGGCTTTTTATAATAGTGATCTTACACAATATTTATTCTTTTATGACTGACTCCAAGGAAGAAAGATGGTCAATCTACTCCTATGCAATTTAGAACCTCAAAAAATCAGTTGGGGATTCCGCTAGGAGTCAATTCAAACTCCACAGTAATGATTAATACTATTTCACTCAGTGTAATATCCTTTAGATTGATTCAGGTTATGCAGAGTTCCACAAATCCATTTTTATTTTTCATTGTTGGATGATACTGTAATACCCCCAAACATAAGAGTCTTGTCTTTTTCATTTCTGATTCTCTGCATCTGTTCAATGTAACTTTAGGAAGCTACATGTTTTCGGGGTTTTTTAAAATAATTTTTTATTTATTTATTTTTTTACAGAGGTTTTGGATTTCCATTCATTCATTGCCGCAATTTTCTCCCTTCCCACCCCTCCCCACCAGCTTGCTTCCCCCTCCGAAGAGAGGAAAAAAAAAAAAAGAAAAAAATTCCTTCATTAGTATACAATTCCCAGGTCCCTTCCCCCCACCGCTC
>NW_006399911.1:2995134-3006272 GCF_000299155.1 Elephantulus edwardii | reverse complement strand
ACACTTCTCTATGCAACCTTAATTCTGGATTCCTGTGCTAACCATAATACTCAATCATATATCACTTATAATCTGTTCTTTCCCTCATCTGTTTCAATACAATATACATAATGGTTCTGACATCAGGGTGGGGGTATGACAGAGAAAAACTGGATAAATTATGAATATTGTATTGAAACAGATGAGGAAGCTACATGTTAACAGTTAAAGTGGGGTGGGGAGGAGGCTTTTGGGAGCCTCTTGCTTCACTTTAAATGTCATTTGTCCCCCTGTGGACCTAAGTAATAAAAAAAAATCTACCTCAGACAGATTACATAACACCACAGTGCAAACAAAAGACTTCTTCTGTTATGGGGGGCAGGCAGCCACCGTAACTGTTACTTCATAACTCTACAGACCATAATCTGATTTCTTGCACTCAAAAAAATACATACACAGACACAGAACCCCAGAGACACACAAATGATTAAGCATTCAACTATTGGCCAAAAATTTGGTGAATTGGACTGACCCACAAAAGCCCCAGACAAGAGGTCTAGGAGTCTATTCCCAAAAAGTCACAGTCATTGAAAATCCTACCCTACTTTGTACTGAGTTGGAATTGACTCAACAACTAATAACAATAACAGCATACTCAAAACACATGTGCACCTACATATACATTTATAAAGAAAATTAAAACAGAAAAAGTATATCATTTACAATGAAAGTGAAGAATAGTAAGGGGGGGGTTTGTGTGGTGTGTGTAAAGAAAGAGAGAGTGAACCAACATTAATTATTGCAAAAGAAAAAAGAATAGAGGGAGGGAGGGAGGGAGAAAAAAATGTGTTGCATAACCACATAATTCTCTAAAGTGTACAAGTTAAAGCTGTAACTTATTAGACACAATCTTCATGGGTAAAAAAACTTTTCAGTAGGTGAAAATTGCTTTTCACTTGATGTGAATGGAAAATGTAGTGGTTAAGGTTGTATGTCAACTTGGTTATCCATGAGTCGCTGTTTTGGCTGGTATGATGTAATCACCTCCTTGACGAGCTCTGATGTCATAAATTCCTGGATGAAGTCTGATGTAATGTAATCAATTCCATGATGAAACTTGCTATTGTTGTGTATTGTAGAGTTGGAACCAACTCATAGCTGACCCTCCAGCAGGTTTTCAGAGACAGTTAATATCCTGGGAGGAGATTTCCCATCCTTCTCCCATGGAGCAGCTGGTGGCCTTGAACGATGTACCTTCAGGATTGCAGCATAACTAGACCACCAAATATCCCTAAACCTGCTATAAGCAGCCAATTAGTTGAAGAGTGTTTGTTTAGTGGCTTGACCTGCATCAAATATGTCTGGGATATTTAGCTAAGCTTTCTTGCTTTTAGTTCCATCAGGATACTGCATCTGTCTAATAATAATCCAGTCTCCAATTCTTTCAACTTCAGCCAGTAGTAGCCTGCCATATTGCCTGCTGATTGGGGGTTTGTTTTCCCATCTAAAGATAGCAGTATGCTCTCTGGTCTGCTGATCTCAGGTTCCTGAACCATTCTCTCTCTCTTTTTTTTAAATTAAATTTTATTAATTTTAATGAACATTTACAGAGATTTTGGGTTTCCATTCATTCATTGTTGCACTATTTTCTCTACCCTCCTCCAAGTTTGTTCCTCTTTTTCCCCCCCTTGAAAGTCTGTTTTAATTGTCCCATTGCCACAGTGCTTGTCAAAGCTAGTTCTGATTAATCTCCTTTGTCAGTGCATCCTTTGCCATTCCCTATCACTCCTCCCTGAGAGAGACTTCACCCTGATTCATAAGGAAAAGGGGACGGTGTATTCTCTTAGCTACTTCCTGCTGAAAAGGGACGCTGTAGGTTTCAGGGTGAAGATCTTCTCTCACTACTCTAAAGGGCCCCTTTGGCAATAGGAAACACGTAGACTATTATGGAGATTGATTTTGGAATTTAGATGCACTGTTATCAATTGTGCTTAGCCATACATGTCCCTATCCTTGAAGATGTATCGTGGAACTGTTGCAACTTAGAAGACACAATTTTAACAAGTTAAAAGTACGTAAGTAAAAAATTAAAAAGCAATAATATTCCAAGGTGAGGTTCTAATAGTGATACAAATCAAGTTACAGAGGGAAGATTAGTTCTTAAAATAAAAGGTCTATTGACTAGCACTTTGTCTATTATAGTATAAAGGTTAGGAACCACAAGATGTAGAGGCTCAACTATGTCATTTATTGTTCTTAAGTCCTGGAGCAAATTCCATCTACCACTGGGTTGTTTTACCACTCAGAAATCCGCATACAAGGCAGAGGTGAAGTAAGGAACTGCTTATGAGGTTTTCTGTCAATTCCAACAACTAAGAAATAGTGAGAAGAGTTGGGACTTCTGAAGGCTTTTAGGACCAAACAGTAGGTTCTTGTGTCCAGGAGAAAATGAATATACTTAGCAGTAATGTTAATGCTCACCCACAGCTCTTCTGGGAGGATCTAAATTGTTGAAGCGGAACCATTCTCTCTTGACGACTGAGCCAGGGATTTGAAATTTTGTTAGTCTCCAAACATGTGTGATCTGTTACTCTTGAAGCAAATCCATTTTTCTCTAACCCTTCTCCTCCCCTTTCTCTCTCTTTCCTCCTCCTCCTCCTCCTCCTTTCTTCTCTCTCTCTCCCTACCTCCACGTCTGTGTGCACATGTGTGTGCACCACTTGTCTTGCTTCTCTATTGAACCCTATCTAGGACATAAGGAAAGCATCAAAAGGAGTTTTAACACTTAAAACAGAAAAGACATTTAAATAGATCTGGATCTGATTTCCATGTGATAAGGCAGCTTTCACTTAATATCATATGTATTACACAAAAACTATTAACTGCACACCACATGTGTGCACAAAGGGAGTTCACATCCTTTCTGTGTAAATTCACTTGTCTTAATTGGATTTTTTAAATCCAGAGTTAGGTAAAATGAGACAATATCTGTTCATTGAATTGAGAACATTGAAGTAGAGATGGAGGTCAGAAGAGCAGTAGGATGAGAAGGGAAGGGGAGGGAAGGAAAGGGGAGGGAAGGGAAGGGAAGGGAAGGGAAGGGAAGGAAAGGGCTGGGCAACAATAAAAGGAAAAATACCGTGTGAGAAACAATCCAGTGAGCAGCTCTGGGAGACAAGACAGTCCTCATCACAGGCCTGGGCTACTCAGGACAGGGAGGCACAGGGGCACAGGCAGATCCTGGCAAGTCACAGGCAATGGTAGATGGCGTCCTCTCTTTGGAAGGAGATGGGGGCACAGAACTGTCCTCCAATAGCTTCTCTTCTGACTCTTTTTTATCCTGAGAAGGAGGGGGAAAGACAAAAAACTGAATAATTTTGTTGGGAGGAAAAGATGAGGGAAGGAGTTAACCTCATAGAAGTTGGAATTAAGGAAATGGAAAGAAGAGGATAGGAAAAGATGACAGAAAATGTAGATCAAGCAAAAAGAAAAAAAAAATGTGACCAGAAAGGGGAAGCTAGACAAATACATGGGCCACAAAGGAGAAAAAGGGAAAATTTGAGTGAGAGTGGAAAGGAGGGGACCAGACATTGTGAAGGGGTCACATTCCCCAGAGAGCAGAGGTGAATTCTGGGAAGAAGGTGAGAAAACATGACCTTTCCCAGACCCCAGAGCTGTGGTCCTCCAGCAGTGCCCCCACTGCAAACTTACAAGGTACCCAGAGCTCTGGCTACACAAGCTTTGAAGACCCATGCCCAGGGAAGTCGAGGATAAAACAGCCTGCAGGACACAGACAGCCAGGAGCAGACCACGAATTCCAAGGAACAAGTTCTAGAAAGGAAGGAAAACAAGAAATGGTCATGAGGGCACTTCTCTAATTACACTCTAAGCAGTGCCCCACCAAACCATCAACTTGTGAGTCTGTCCACTAGTTGCTTTCTACAAGATGCATTCTCTTTCTCCCTCTGCTTCTTTCTCGACCTCTCCCTCTCCTCCTTCTCTCTTCTTCTACTAACTCCTCCTTTTTCTTCTCTCCCTCTTCCTCCCTTTTTTTCTCTCTCCCCCCTACTCTCATGTTCCTGTCAAGTCAGAACCAACTCATAGCTGATACTCTATTTGTTTTCTGAGGTTATAAATCACATGGAAGGAGATTGCTTCATCTTTTTCTCACAGCGACACTACTGGAGTCACAGTGCAAGAGAGATGTGACCTTTAAATTAGCAGCATACAAAACAACTATGAGATATCATCTCACCCCAGTAAGAATAGCAAAATTCAACAAAACAGCAAACAAGAAATTTTAGTGTAGTTGTGGAGAAACTGGAATCCTCATTCACTGTTGGTGGGAGTGTAAAATGGTGCAACCACTGTGGAAAGCGGTGTGGTACTTTCTCAAAAAGTTGCAAATGGAGATACCATTTGACCCAGCAATTCCACTACTTGGAATATACTCCAAAGAAACCATAACTGCCACCCAAGCAGATATGTGCACACCCATGTATATCGTGGCTTTTTTGGCAATAGCAAAGAGACGGAAACAATCCAAGTGCCCATCAACAAACGAATGGGTGGAGAAGCTGTGGTATATTCACATAATGGAATACAATGCTGTATTGAAAAACAAGGAAGTCATGAAATATTATTCAAAATGGGTGAGCCTGGAGGACATTATGCTGAGTGAAATATCTCAGTCACAGAAGGACAAATGCTCCATAGTGCCACTGTTGTAAAAACAGGACTGACATCCCCGTTGGAATGGGGACTGAGCTGGTGGGAGACTGAGAAAGATGCGATGAATTATGTATACTGTGTTGAAACATATGAGGGAGAGAAATGTTTAAAAGGAATATATGATTAGGTATTATTGTCAAGACAGAAGTCCAGAGCAAAGGCTGCATAGTGGAATGGGCTTGGGAGAGCGATTGTATAACAGTGAAAGAATTTTTCTTTCACTTTTCAAAGAAAAGAGTGAACTGGGGTGGGGGAGGTTGGGCAGGGGCAAAAGTGCAGCAATGAATGAATGGAAATCCAAAGTCTCTGTAAATCTTCATTAAAATTAATTAATAAAGAAAAATAAAAATTTGGAGCATCATTCCTGACAATCTCTTGCATCACCACAGTTCAGGCACCAGGTGGATGGTAGGACCCGATAGATACATCTTGTCTGCCACCCCCTTTGATTGTCTGCTGTCTGCGATGCCACCTTACCATGCCTATCAAGAAGAGGTGGAGGCTCTTTCTTTGGTCTCGGAAATTCTTTGACAAATAAAATGCACGGAAAGTGGCACTAGGGGTAACTTTTCATTTCTGTTTCTTACATTTTCAAATGCTTATATTTCAGATGTTTCTTGTTGGAACCTAATTGCATGAGTCACATGGAAAAGTCACTGTGGGTGCTCTGGTTGACAGCCCCAACTGACCTCCCAGCCACGAGGCAGCATCAAACACCAGCCACATGTGGGAGCCTTAATTGTCTTACTTTTCTAACCTGGGTGATCCCTGAGATTGCTCCACCCCTACCTGGCACCTGACAGTGACTTCATGAGAGAGAAAGCCTAGACCCATCTAAGGCCATAGAACACACAATGTTGGAAGAGAAGGTAATACACTGGACTTGAGTTTGAAGTGGATTGTTTTGTCCTGTTAGATTACTGGAACCCACTCAAAGCAAAAAAGGCAGATGGATGGCCCCCAATCTCTTCTCTTAAATGTCCCCTCTTTGTTCCTCACCCTCTGTGATTTAAGGGATCTTAACATCACAAGTGTCTGAGAAATTTCTTGAGTTTATGTTAATAATTCCTGAAACAAAAAAACCTAGGATTAGGCTCAACCTCTATGAGCTCTCATCTCTGCTCCTGTGTGCCAGTTCCTTGGGGACAGTGGAGCCATGATGTCTCCCTAGAGGGTGAACTTAGTTCTCACCGTTACCATCTGCATGTAGGACTTGCATTGAGTCTTCTTCCAGTTGGAGTCCCTCCAGTTTTGCCTCCTCCATCTATACCCAATGGTTGTAATCTCAGGGGCAGGGTGATCACACACTGAGTGGATATAGTGGAAGCCATCACTTTGCCAGGTTAAGCTATTGACACACAGGACAGTAGCTGCCAGGACTGTGGCAATGCCAGCCAGGGTGAAAAGGACTGACACGTAGCCCTAGAGGAGAGAGACACAAGATGTAGATCCTGTATTTATGACATGGTGTCCTAGCCTCAGTCTATCTCCTTTCCCCAAGATCTTATCCTAGGAAACTGTTTCACCTCTTTAAGGAGGACTCAAGGATATTGGGAACATAAGAAAAAGGAGGCAGAAATATGGAAGCACAGGAAGGGGAAATTGAAAGGATGGTGTGCAGATCTGTGCTCAGGACTCACTGAAAGTCGGCTCTGGTGCTTCTCATGAAAAATGGTTGCTGCTCCTGCTGCAATAGTCTGTGAAGAGAAGACCCCCAGATTGATCTCCCATCATCCTTCCCCCAACAATTCCCAGAACAGTCAATGTGAAGCAGAATCTGTGAGAAAGATAAGATATCTAATATACAGGCAGAACTCTAAGTACGAAGCCCCCCGCCTCCCGACACACACACACACACACACACACACACACACACACACACACACACAAAACAACCGACAAACGTTGCAAGAGAGGAAAATGGGGGAGTGAAGACGTTTGTATTCATATCCCCAAAGTAGCTTCTTCATTACAATGAGCTCCTGGTTTATTCCCCAAGATCCAGTGGAACTTCCTCCTTGTTCGTAGCCTCTTACCTCTGAGCTTTAGTCCCTTCTATACCTACCACAGTTCCTGACCAGAAGGCACAGCCAGAGCCACGCAGCTCATTCCAGGGCCCACAGTAGAGGAATCCTCCAAAAGCACAGCTCACAACTCCCAGTAGTACTTGGGTCACCTGCAAGATGGGATGATTAACTAGACTCTTCTCATGGGTCTAGGTGTCCCAGGGGCAGCTACTCAACTCTGGCCAAAGTGGCTCATCTCTTCTTGTTTGTGGACCTCTCTACCTCTCCTGCAGCTTCCAGTTCTGAGGTCCTGTTTGCTCCTAAACTGTAAGGCCGTGCTGACTTACCTGTACTGTTACTCTCCTAATGTGTGTAGTTGTTAATCCTTGATTACTTTTTCCATAGTTGGTCATGCCATGAGATGGTGCCAACCTTGTCTTCTCATTCTTCTTTAGTAAGTCCACCATCACATCCAAATCCTCAGTCTTGCCTCAGTTTCTGGCCCCAACATCTGTCTTGAGATCCAAACAGATAACTCTGAGGGCTTCTGGGAGAGACTCAAATCTCATTCTGGCTCTTCATCACTCAAAGAAGTAAGAGCATGTTTCAAAAACCTATGGGCTAAAGATTATGTTTCTGCTCAGCATCACATGTAGCCTTCCTAAAACAGAAACTAACTCAAGATAGACCACATCTCTTGACTCCCTGGCCCTTGACCATGTGGTCCTGGTCTGCATTCCAGTCCCATCCATCTTAAGCCCCATTCACATTCTCCACATACCAGATGCATGATGACAGAGCTGGTCATGTGCATTCTGGTTTCTTCCTCTTTTCTTGGCCATCCTCTTAACTTGGCACTTCTTTCTTCAACCTTCCATCTCTCTCCATCCAAGCCCACTCCTCCACTCAGGTTCTGGCTCAGATGCCAGTTTCTTCAGGAAGCTGTCTGGTGTGTCCTGGGTATCTTTTCCTCTTATGTCAGCTAGTCTATCTTTAATTCTAGTAATTTGTGTGGCTTTCTGGTCCTGTCTTATGAACACTGACCACCAGAGATCATGTGAGTTTAATTGAACTGGTTTAACTATAGATGCGTTCACTCCAGAGAAAGTCCCCTATCCATCATCCCACTTTTGTCTGGGTCTCTTCCTTGTACTAAATAAAAGGATAATAGTCCCTTCTTAGGGAAATCTTTGGAGAAAACAGCTAAAGACATCTAATTTCCCAATCATTCTGTCATACACGCTCCATGGTCAGGGAAGATTCTAAAAGCTCTCTGGAACAAACAATATGGGATTGAGATAGAAGCTTGTCAAGGGACTCCTTATGGAAATCCATGTCATGTTCCTTCCATTTCACCCTGCTCACCCCCCGCTCCAGTCCATGCTTACCCATAGTTCTGCTTACCCCTAGTGCCAATTGTTCATGTCTCATCCTGGATTTGGGATGGACAGTGTCCCGAGGTTGGAAAACACAGCACCTCAGGGAACCTCCAGCCTTTAGAAGTTGGGCCCAAGCTGATTCTTTGATGTAGATGTTGATATGGGTGGGCTGGGACTGTGTAGATCTCACATCAACTCCATTCACAGTCACTGTGTTTGAAGGCAGACTGCCTGCCAGAAAGAAAAGGTGCAGAAGTGAAGTTTGGGAACTAAGAGATCGATGGACAGATGAAAGGAGAAGTTGCATGGAGAGAATGTAGTGTCTTCATCAAGATACAACAAGTTTTCCCAGTGCAGGTATCAGCATTACAGTGATTGTAAATCAGAGTTGCCTCCAGAATATTTCACCATGAACTTTCTTGAACTCCTTCCAAACATGATCTGGTAGTTTGCTGAAGGACAAAGATAGACCAAAGGAGGAAAAAAGTCAACTATTTTAGAGACTCTCTGTGCGTGAGTGTGTGTGTATGTTTTGATATTGTGTGGTACTGTCTCCTGTCAGTTCAAACTAACAACCCCATGCAGAGCATAATGAATCCCTACCCAGTCCTGCATCACCCACACATCTCTGCTGTGCTTAAGCTCATTGTTGCAGTCATTACAACAATTCATCTCACCGAGGGTCTTCATGTCCTTTGTTGACCTTCCACTTTTCCAGGCATGAAGTCCTTTTCTGCCCCTTGTAACAAGACCAAAGTACAGAAGGCGAATTCTCACCATTATCACTTCTAATGAGCACTCCAGCTGTCCGTCCTCCATGACAGGTTTGTTTGCTCTTTATGTAGTCCATGGTATACTAAATATTCTTTGCCAATATGGATGATAATTCTGGAACCCTGAATTTAAAAGGAAAAGATAAAAATATGCCTCAAATACTGTGAAGGAGGTAATTGCATGAAAAGATCTAATAAGTGGCTAACATAGTAAAAAGAAAATTGTAAACAGCACAGCCTGGTCACTTTGAATGTTGGCAAGTGGCTGTTTAGTCTGTGTGGGACTTGGGATTGCCTCAGTGCTCACGCCAACAGCTGGCTGGTGACAAGAAACTCCAGGGTTCCCCATACTCTGGCAGAAATCAGGGGAGTGACTTTCTTCTCATCACCACCACCTACCAGGTGGATGACCGTGTTCTCCTGGACCATCCTAGCCTACAACCCATCTCCCTCACATCTTGAAGCCTCAGCCACTTCTCAAATGAGAAGAAATTCTAACCTGACTGGGCAACCCTAATCCCAGACTTCTACTGGCTGGAAGACAAATTGTTCCAAACCACACTTTGCCTCCACCCAACAGGCAGTGGCTAAAATACTAATCAGGAGGGTGCACAACCCACCCTCCTCCAGGCCCCCAGTTTTCAATTTTTAGATTTTTATTTGCTTGTTTATTTGTTTTCTTTCTTTGCTCTTGTAGGAGGGTTTTCTGGGGGGGGGGTATTTTTACGTTTCCTTCCACCTTCTCTTCTTTCTAGCTTTTCTCCTTTCCTCTTCTAGACTTTTATTTATCTATGTATCTATGTATCCATCTATCTATCTATCTCAATTACTTTCTCTCTGTTTCTTTTTTTACTTTTCTGCCTTTCTGTTCTGAGCCTGGTGACATAGATCATAGGGAGTTGTGCTGCTAACCCAAAGGTCACACCTGTCTGCCAGTTTGAATCCACAGTGACTCTGTGGAATAGATGAGCAATCTCCTCTAGAAACCCATTGGAGGGTCAGCTGTGGGTCAATTACACCTTGATAGCAATAGATTCTTCTGATTTTCCTTCCTTTTTTACCATTCCCAGTTTTGCTATTTCTATTTGCTTTTACTGCCCAAATTTGGACATTTTTGTTACTGTTTTATTTTATTGTCCTTTTTCTTTGCCCAATTTAGCAACAGGCAGCACACAAACACCTCTTGCAATTTTACTCATCAAGCAAGATTAAAAAATAGCTCCAATTCACTGATCTGTGAAAGATTGCAACCAACAGCCGACCAGTCTGTCCCCAGTTTCTTTCCACAAGCAGCACAATGAGAGCTGTGCACACACACCTCCATCCTCCGTCAGACCCACCAGAAGACAGAAGAGGAAATACTAAGACTCAACAAATTAGCAAAAGGCACAACACACTTGCTTGCTTAATAAAATATGTTGTTGTTGTTGCTGATTGCTGTTAAGTTGAGCACGACTCATAGCGACCCTATGGACAAAAGGCCTGGAGGCTTTTTATCATTATAGTCATTTCTCAAAGTTGATAAGAGTTTCCAGAGGCACGTTGTTTAGGAAGTGGATGCCATTCCTGCTTCCAAAAATGTCTTAATCTTGGAGCTCCACCAAACTCTGTCCACCATGGGTAACCATTACGGCATTTGGCACCCCAATGGCAAAGAACTCAACATCACAGCTACTTCAGTACACCAAATTGACAGACCAGTGCTGTGCTGCACCATTGAGAAAAATGTTCCTCTAAATTATAATTACACTAGCCCTGAGGGCTACAGGCCCTGGGACCAACTGACTTTTAAATACAAAGGCCCTCCAAGAGGTGATGTTGACTCTAAACAAGATGCTTAAATTAAAAAAACAACCAAACAGTCCACACAACCCTCAATCAAAATAAGAGAGGCATTTTTCAGAGTAGAACTGCTTCCCCCAATCTCCAAAGTAGAGAGAAGGGACTTGCCTGAAAAACAAAGGCCCTCTAAGAGGTGGTGTTGACTCTAAACAGGAGGCTCATATCAATAAAAAATAATATAAAACAAGAACATAACAATATCCCAGTGTCCTGTGTTGTTGTTGTTAAACCAGTTCAATTAAACTCACATGATCTCTGTTGGTCAGTGTTCACAAGACAGGACCAGAAAGACACACAAATTACTAAAATTAAAGGTAGACTAGCTGTTGTTGTTATGTGCCATCGAGTCATTTGTGACTCATAGCGATCCTATGTACAACAGCCCTAAACCCTGCTCTATCCTGTGCCAATCGCACTGCCTCTGACAC
>NW_006399911.1:2992005-2994144 GCF_000299155.1 Elephantulus edwardii | reverse complement strand
GAATGTCTATCTGTGTTTCATTGATTATGCAAAGGCATTTGACTGCATGGATCATACCAAACTGTGGCTGACTCTGAGAAGAATGGGAATCCCAGAACATTTAATTGTGCTAATGCGAAACCTGAGCAAGAGGCAATCATCAGAACAGAGCAGGGTAACACTGCATGGTTCAAAAGTGGGAAGGGTGTACGCCAGAGATGTCTTCTGTCTCCATACCTTTTCAACCTGTATGCAGAGCAGATTATCATAGAGGCTGGGCTCTATGAGGAGAAGTGTGGTGTCAGGATTGGTGGAAGAATCATCAACAACCTGCGTTATGCAGATGTTACAACCCTGCTTGCTGAAACTGAGGAGGACCTCATGCACTTGCTGCAGAGGGTGAAGGACTGCAGCCTTCAGTATGGACTGAGGCTCAATGTTAAGAAGACAAAGTTTCTCACCACTGGACCAAATGGTAGCATCAGGATGGATGGCAAAGAGATTGAGATTGTTCAGTGTCCTGTAGGCAGCAGAAATACTTTAAAAGACTCCAAAAATTAAGCTAAGATACCATCAAATATAGTGACCAAATTAAAGAATCAAAAATTCAAAAGAACGAGAATTAAGAGTTTGTTACAGATCAAGAAAAACCTCAAAGAAATGAAAGGAAAAATTGTTTTGAATGTATAAGAACAAATAGACAAATGGAAACTGATAAGTTATACATAATTATAATCAGTACATTTTTACTATTCACTTTCACTTAAAGATATTGCCAGATTCTGCATTTTTGCATTTTACTTCAGAATCCTTTTGTAGTAGATAAAATATATAATTTTGTAAACAATGTGTGGGAAAATTTTTGAAGGCCTTTAATAAGATTTTCCATTTTCCTTTTGCAGCAAAGAGGCAGAATTAATTTATAAGAAAAAATGAAAAACAAAAATGTCTGAACAAAAAATTTAAATATTCAAACCGCAATATTTACTTTATCTAGATTCAGTGACTGAGTAATGGGGGTAGGTGTGTCAGAGACACAATAAGATTGACACAGGATAGAGCAGGCTTTAGGGCTGTTGTACATAGGGTCACTAGGAGTCACAGGCAACTCAATGGCACATAACAACAACAACATATCTAGTTAAACAGCAACATTTATAGTATGCCAATAATTTTGTCAGATTTTTCTCCTTAAGGTAACTTTTTAAAAAACAATTCACAATTATGTGGTTTACTAAGGAAGCCAAAAGGCTGTATTTCAGATTGGCAGCAAGATATAATCACTCAGCAAGGACAGCTTCAGCTTCTTTGCTTTAGGCCAGTGTTAACAAAGCTTTCTTAGTCTGGCCAATTATGTTGTCTCCTCTTCCTCCCCCCACCCTAGTCCTCTAACAAGTGTGGATGAAGGTTCCTAGCTCTGGTTCTGTGGGGTAGCAGTTTGAAGTTCATTTGTCTCACAGTAGGTCTCTAGTTCTCTGTTTTGACTGCTGCGGCTGCTCCTGTAGGCTGTGATTTGAGTAGCACAGGAATCTTTGGTCCCAGAGGACTCATACTCTGCCTTTTCTGCTTCTTCTTCGCTCATGATAAGATTCTAATATATTCTGATTATCTATAACTGTATAAGCAAAACACACATTTCCAAATGCATGTGTTTAATATAATATTTTTTATTAATTTCAATGAAAATTTACAGAGACTTTGAATTTCTGTTCATTCATTGTTGCACTTTTCTCCCCTCCAAACCCTCCTCCCTAGCACACAACCGTCTTGGAAAAGTAAAAGAAAAATTCTTTCATTGTTTTACAATCCCTCCCCCCAGGTCCACTCCACTATGCAGCCTTTGCTCTGGACTCCTGTCATGACAAAAATACCTAATCACATATCCCTTTTAAACAGTTTTCTCCCTCATCTGTTTCAATGCAGTATACTTTATTTAACCCATCTTTCTTAGTCTACCCCCATCCCCGAGGTTAGTCCTGTTTTACACAGTGGCACCATGCAGTATTTGTCCTTTTGTATCCTTTTGTCCTTCACTCAGCATAATGTCCTCAAGGGTCACCCATTTTGAATAATATTCCATGAGTTCCTTGTTTTTCAATGCAGCATAGTATTCCATTGTGTGAATATACCACAGCTTCTCTATCCATTCATTTGTTGATG
>NW_006399911.1:2987822-2991905 GCF_000299155.1 Elephantulus edwardii | reverse complement strand
AGGGTCACCCATTTTGAATAATATTGCATGAGTTCCTTGTTTTTCAATGCAGTATAGTATTCTATTGTGTGAATATACCACAGCTTCTCTATCCATTCATTTGTTGATGGGCACTTAGGTTGTTTCCAACTCCTTGCTATTGTGAACAAAGCTGAGATAAACATGGGTGTGGATATATCTGCTGGATGTCAGTTATGGTCTCTTTGGGGTATATTCCCAGTAGTGGAATTGCTGGGTCAAATGGTATCTCTATTTGCAACTTTTTGAGAAAGAGCCACATTGCCTTTCACAGTGGTTGCACCATTTTACACTTCCACCAACAGTGAATAAGGATTCCAGTTTCTCCACAACCTCACCAGCATTTGTTGCTTGCTGTTCGGTTAAATTTTGCTATTCTGACTGGTGTGAGATGACATCTTCTCGTTGTTTTGCAATACAATATTATTTATGTGCACTTACAGGATTTTTCCAAAAATCTGGAAAAAAGATTATTTAAGATCTTTAAAGTATATTATAGTGGGGGAAGAGTGGGACATGAGTGGATAGAAAATGAACACTGCACTAGAATTGATGAAAGCAAGGACAATGTGGAAGGAATAAACAATTAGAAACTATGTGCATGACAGTTAATAATATCCTGGTACAGGACAGCATTATTAATGGAATTGGAGGGGGTGGGTAGGAAAATGCACATGACTGACTGAATGAGTGAAACGAATCTCTTTGTAAACCTTCCTTAAGATGTAAAATAAAAGGAGTATATCACAAAATGCACATTACATTTCTCTATACTTACTCAATAAAATGAGTCACAGTAAATCTACAAAGTAACTGAGTAATTCTGTAATCAGCTCATACTAACCTAGGGGGCTGGTCTCCATGAACTCTAAGCTGTTTTATGCAGAAGTTAAGGCAAAAATAATTTTTAAATTAAAAAATATCTAAATATTTAAATATTGTGTGCAAAAGAATTAAAATAAAAACAAGCCAGTCTTGCTAAATAACTTTTTGGAGAAATGCTGTATGGTTACATCTAGCTAGAAATATTTTTGTTATAATATTTGCCACCTAGAATACTTAAAAGGAAAAATTGAGCTTTTTAAAATAAAATAATTTGTTGTTAACTTACATAGAAACTTGATAAACTTAGTGCATCTTTGTTCTTCACAAGTGAATCAATGAGAAATTTTGCCTTGGGCACAGAGCAAGAACATTTATCCTCTATCATCTAAAGTAGGAAGAAGAGCCACAAACATCAATCTTCCATGATCAATCAACTTTTAAACTCATATGCCAATGCAGACGTACAGAAGAGACAATCTAGAACTTCCAAACATAACGGTCTCTTTTAAAGAGTGTTTTGAGGAAATGAAGACACAAATCAGCTCAGAGCATGAGCAGAAAATAGGTTGGGGAAAGCCACAAAGTGAAGACTACTTTCATCTTCCTTGTCAACACAAAAGTGTACCAACACACAAGTTCATTAAAACAGCACCTTCAATAACAGGTTGACACAGTGACTGTAACAATGGGCTCGAGTATATCAGACATGGTGAGGAAGGCACAGGAGAGGGCAAGGTTCAGATTGTTGCTCACAGGGTAGCTTTGAGGCATAGTCAACTCTGGAGTACCTAACAACCTAGTAATAATAATACAGTGATAAAAGGAACTTTGGGTGGTTCTTATTCACCAAGGGAATGCCTTCAACCTCTCTCTTTGAGAATACTGTTGACTTAAATATGTTCTTTTTCATTATTCTTCTTACTGATATGTTTGAAGTTACTTTTATCATCTTTGTGTGTGTTTTCTTTTACTTTTTTATTGGGTTTTTTAATTTCAGTGATAGCTTACAAAGAGATTGGTTACATTTGAAATATGCTTCTAATTATATTGAGAAACTCCCCCATGATTCCTTTTTTTAAAAAAATAACATTTTTTATTTTAATTATGATTTTAACAGAATACATAAAAGTGATATTTTCATTCATTGAATGTTGTATATTTTACCCCTTCTCTCTCCTTTCCCTCTCCCCAAGTTGATCTTTTTAAAAAAATTATTTTATGCTGGTTCACCCAAATGCCCAACCACAATGGAATGGATTGAGAAATTATGGTACATTCATACAATGTAATACTATGCAGGATGCAGAAGCAATGATTTTGTAAATTACTACCTGATGTGGGAGGGACTGGAGAGCATTATGCTGGGTGAACTAACTCAGTCTCATAAAAGCAATATTATATAGGACTATTATTGTAGAGCATGTATAAGGATCCACGGCAGCAGGGCAAGGGACCTTAAATATAGGGTTGTACAATTTGATGGGTAGAGGGAGGGACTGGTAAAAGAAAGGGGAAAGATCTTGTTCGATTCCTTTTTTTATTGAACATTTTTATTAGTAAAGAGTGTTAAATTTTGTTAAATGCTTCTTCTATATCAATTGAGATGATCATGTGGTTCTTTTCCTTTGTTCTATTAATGTGGTGGATTATTATTATTATTATTACTGTTGTTGTTGTTAGATGCCATCAAGTTGAGTACCACTTATAGTGATCCTATGAATAAAGGACCTGAACCTTGTGCTACCCTGTCCCATCCTCACACTTCCTGACACACAAAAGCTCATTGAGCTCATTGAGGCAGTCTCACCTGGTCAATCCACCTGGCCAAGGTTCTTCCTCTCCTTCGCCAATCCTCCACCCTTCCCAGAATCATATCCTTCTCAAGGAAATAACACCTCCTAGCAATATGCATAAAGTATAAACTGATCAATTAAGTGTAAGCTGATTGCTTATGTGGATTTAGTTAACAATCAGTTGTGAGCTGGAAGCCTCTTATTTATATCAAATAGGATCTGATGGCCAGGCCTTTGTATTTAAAAGTAGGTTGGGCCCTCAGGAGTTAATTGTGTTCGGAGAGAACATTGTTCTAAGTGGTACAGCACTGGTCTGTCAGTTTGCTGATAACTTGGAGTTGCGCAGGAGGCCAGTGGAAGCTCTGAGGCCTTTACATATGGCTTGGAGGCCAAGACAGCTTTGCCACTAGTGTGTCAAATGCCATAAGGGCTACCCATATTGAATAGGGTTTGATAGAGCTCTCAGATTAAGTCAGACTAGGAATCAGGATTGGCATCAACTTCTTAAGTAACAGGTCTTTGAAAACCCTATGAAGACTAGAGAAACAAGGGTAGTTATGGAAGTGTATTGGATTACACAGATTGTTTTTCTAGTGTTGAACTATCCTTGCATGCTTGATGTGAATTCCAACCATGATAGATGATTGTTTAGATATGATATTGGGTTCTATTAGTGAAAGTTTTGTTGGTAATTTTTGTGTCTATATTCACGAGGAGATGCATTACACTGGGAAAATCTGCAGTTAGGGACCTTTCCAAATTATTGAGAAGTAATGATGTTAGTTTGAGGACTAAGGTGCATCTGATTCAGGCCATAGTCTTTCTGATCACCTACTATGCATCTGAAAGCCGGACAATGAATAAATACAACTGAAGAAGAGTTGATACCTTTGAGCTGTAGTGTTGAAGAAGAGCACTAAACATCCCATGGATGGCCAAAAGAACAAACAGATATGTCTTGGAGAGGATACAGCTGGAGTGCTCTTTCGAGTCAAGAAGGATGAGGCTTTGTCTCACATACTTTGGGTATGTTGATAGGAGGGGCTATTCCTTGGAGAGGGACATGAGGGAAATCCTTAACCAGATGGATTAACAAGGTGACTACCCCAATGGGCTCTTGTGTGTAAGGAAGTGTGAGTATGGCACAGGATAGAATAGGGTTTACGAGCTGTACTCAACTTGTTGGCATATAATAACAAAAATAACATGTTCATGAGGGATATTGGGCTATAATTTTCTTTTAATTGGGTAAAAAGAATGGCAGCACACAACAAAGAGTTAATTATATATTGTAATAATTTAGCTAACAGAAATGGCAAAGGAGGTTGAGTTTTCAAGTATGGAAATACAAATGAAGAGGAACAGTTGTAAGCAGACACTGGTGATTGGGACATGGAATGTGAGAACCATGAATGTAGGAAAATTAGATATTGTTAAGGAAGAAATG
>NW_006399911.1:2981269-2985091 GCF_000299155.1 Elephantulus edwardii | reverse complement strand
TGCTGTACATAGGGTCGCTATGAGTCACAGGTGACTCGACGGCACATAACAACAACAATAATTTAGCCACATTAATCAGTGGTAATAAATGTTATTTATTAACATAAATGATAATGAGTGTCTATGAATGATTAATGAAAAGTATTTGCTCAATTTCACACAAGTAAAATAATTAGGAAATAGCAACACTGTGATACAATTGTGTGGTAACATGTCAATAGACAAAAATGTTTATATTTCCATTTACATTTATTAGCAATATGCTTTGGATATATTTTACACACCACCCTTTGAAACTAGAATGAGAAGCTGTTAGCAATACTTGAAAGCTCAAATATTTTAGAGTTCTCTATGATGCTCTCTGCAAGTCCATTTTACCCAGAAGACAAAAAAATAAAAGCTGTATTTAAAAATAAAAGTACACTTTAGAATCAGCTGTCGCCAATTGAAGTGAAAAGTACAGCATGTCACAACAATCTAATAACATTTGCTTCTTTCTCAAGATTATGTTTACTCAAATTACAAATTGCCATCAGTTCACATTAATTTCTTGACATTTTTAAAGATACATACATGCAAGGCAGTTGCTGTTTTAAAAAATGATGTAGCAAAGTTCCACATGTCCTCTTAATTTAGAAAACCTTACTATATATAGCCTGCATTCATAACCACATGGAGGTTTAGTAAAAATCATCCATTTATAAGAATAAATTTATTTTCTATCCCCAAAAATATGTCAGACTTATGCATATCTTCCAATGAAAATTGTCATAGATATTTTTGCTAGTTTACTTCTTACTCACTTCAAAATTAGTTTGCTTAGATCCAAAAGAAACCCTTTGTAGAAAATGCTAATGAATATCATAAAGAGTAATCCTAAAATCACCAGCAATAATAAACCGAAAACCAAACCTGTTGCTAGTTAGTTGATTCTAATAGCTACCCTGTAGGGCTGAGTAAAAATACCCTATAAGGTTGCCAAGGTTACATACACTCTTTTATGAAACCAAACTGTCATGGTTTTCTCCTGCAGAGTAGCTAGTGAGTTCAACAGCAGCCAAGCAATCACTGAACCACCAGGGATGCCTCACCAATAGCACTAACCCTAAACACCTTGTTCTTTACTCACTTTTGAAGATAGTCTCACTCTTTTGCCTCCCAATCTCCTTTGCAATAGGAAGAGTAGGTGTTTTACATTTCTGCAAATGAACACAAGAGAATGAAACTTGTTCACAAACATGAAAAACAAAGTCCAGCCCCAGATTCAAGCCAGCTCTCCCATCAGTGATCAGAGGCCAGCTCAAAGGGAGGGAACTGGGTTCTAAAACCTCAAAGCCGCTGGATACCATCATTTGCCCCCAACCACACCCAACTTCCAGATCTGACTCCCCTATGCTTCATCTAGCTGCAAAAGATCTGAGCTCTGACTCTGCTGCTCTCAATACTTCTCCCTGGAGCTGGGAAAGAGGATGAACTTAACGCTATTCCCTGTCCTCCTCCTAGCTCTGCCCCACAGTAGAATTCCACTCAACACCAACTGCCTAAAAGCCTCTTCACCAACCAGAATTAGGAGGAGGCAACAGAAAAATGGAGGGAAGGGAAGTTTGAGTTCACAGGGCCTGCCTCTCTCTCTGCCTTGTTTTTTTGTTGGGGTTTTGTTTTTTGGTTTTTTCCCCCCTGGAATCATAAACTCTATCTAGTGAGTCCCTCCCTCCAAATAAGCCCTGTGGGAAATCTAGGAGGTGAACTAGGGACTGATCCCTCCCTGGAAGGGGGCCCTGTGCAGGAGACTCTCCCAGAAAAGGGGGCTCACTGGGGTGTAGGGATCTTGTCTTACCAGCCCTCCTCTGGTCTCCTGTGACAGAGCCACAGAGCGCAAGCTGGGAGGAGGCTGTAGCAGAGCATAACCCAGATGGGGAAAATAGGAAGTTGGCTGAAAGTCAGAAAAAGGAGGGAGATATGTAGGGCTGCACTTCAGCAAAACAATTTTCTAGCAAGAAACTTGAGTAAGAGGGGCCTTGTGAGGGTTTTCTGTCTTAAAGAGACAACCAGAAGGAAAAAGCAGAGGGAACTTTTGGAAGAAACACACACACACAATCACCCACTCAAGTGACACCCACTCATACACAGACAACTCACATACACTCTTTTGTGGAAACACAAACCTACACTCATTCAGACAAGACATGCTCCCTATCAGTTATACAACTTGCACACTCACCAACACAGACATGTACACATGTTCTGAAAATATGAATTCCTGAGGGATAGTGGAAACTACATTATATATCCCAGAGTTCCCTTGATCTGTGTGCCCAGAGTCACCTGCCCTACCACCCTTCTCAAATCACCTGAGTAGATTCATCCATTGTTGCTTTGTTGTTTGATACCATCGAGTCAAGTATGATTCACAGTGATACTATGAACAACAGATCTGAACTCTGTCCAATTTTGTACACTTTTCATCATCTCTGGAGAACACACTGGAACACATTGCTGTAGTCATTGTATCAATCCTTCTCTGTGAGAGAGTCTTTCCCTCTTCAACTGACCCTCCACCTTTCCAAGCATGATGTCCCTTTCCAAGGAATAGCCTCGTCTAGTAATAACCAGGTGGACTGACACAGTGTCTGAAGCAACAGGCTTGAATATATCAGAGATTTTCCACATGATAGGACACTGTTTAGATCTGTTGTCCATAGGGTCACTATGGATTTACTTGACTCAGCAGCACTTAACGACAAAACAGTAACATGCCCAAAATATGACAGGCAAAGCTTTGTGTTCTTTGTCTCCAAGGAGCATTCTGGCTTCATCTTCTTCAAGACACCTCTGTTTGTTCTTTTGGTAGTCCATATTCAATACTCTTCTCAAACTCGTAGGTTCGTCTACTAACACCTGGAAAACCCTAGAGAGGCCCTTTTCTCCCAACTCTGTGCTTAGGAAATTGCAATGCTAAAATTTATCATGTACTTCCTTCCACCCTCCCTTTTTGACTCTCAGCCAACTTTTTGTTTATTTGCTTGGGTTTAGCTCCAGCACAGCCTCCTCACAGCCCTAGTTCTGTGTAATTTGCTGCTGGGGCCTAGAGGAGATCTGGGAAAACCCAGTTCCTCAGCTCAGTCCATGCTTTGCCCTGGAGCGTCTCTAGCACAAGACTCCCTCCCAGAGGAGTCTCTGAAAGGAACTCTTAACGCCTCTACCCTGCCTCAGAGGTTCTCTTTACTGTCAGCTTTCCTGAGCCTTTGCTTGGAAAGGAGAGACCACCAGACAAGTGTGTGACTCCAGGGAGGTGGCAGGAGAGGAGGTAAGTGTACGTTGGTCATCAAGATAGCCTGACCCTCCCCCCCCACACACACACACCTCTACTCTAACTAGGGTCTTTCTTATAGGAGTCAAGGTAGTAATTTGGACATTTAGTAGGAAGGGGAGCTGAAGAGACCCAGAAGCCCCACTATGGAGGAGCTGCTACAAAAAAAGTATCATTATGACCCTGGAGGACATTATCCTGAGTGAAATATCTCAGTCATAAAAAGACAAATACTGCATTATTCCACTGTTATAAAACTGGACTGACATGGGGGCTGGAGGGGAAACTAAGAAAAGAAGGTATACATAATGAACACTGCTTTGGAAAAGATGAGGGAAAGAACTACTTAAAAGGAATATATGATTAGGCATTATTTGCATGACAACAGTTCTGAATAAGAGGTGCATAGCAAAGTGGGGTGGGGAGAAAATTGTGCAACAATGAATGAATTTTTTTAAAGAGTAAAGTGATCTTAGGGCAGGGGGTAGAGAGAAAAATGTGCAACAATGGAT
>NW_006399911.1:2969615-2981139 GCF_000299155.1 Elephantulus edwardii | reverse complement strand
GATAGATAGATAGATAGATAGATAGATAGATAGATAGATAGATGATAGATATAAGAAAGGGCACAGAGATGAGAGCAGGCCATGATCACACATCTTCAAAAAGAGTAAGAGTGTGAGGCAATTAGAAGCATAACTGGACCCAAACCCTGAGGTAATAAAGGGAAAATATGGGGGCCACAGCAGTTGAGCAAAGGGAGAGCTAAGAGGACCCTCTGCTGGAGAAGGACTCAGATGAAAAGAAAAGGAAGTTGGTTAGGAGAACCTAGATAGAAAAGAAAGGAAGTTGATTGGGAGAAAGAGAAGTGAAGAATGAGGAGCTAGGCGTCAACCCTGTAGTTACCCAGAAAAACCTTAGCCAAAGGTTTGAGGATTTCCAGCTGCAAAGAGAAGCCACAGAAGGTTTAGATCCTACCCCTATCCTAACATTCTTGAACCAAATCAGGGTGCAGCTGGGTGATCAGGGTGAAAAAGATGACAGACACCACTCTGACCTCTATCAACTCCACAAGGGAAATTGTCTCCATCCACAATATCCACAGCACAAATCTGATTCGTAAGAGGTCAGACATGCTTCTACACTCCCCATACCTACTTCTGCCAATTCTAACACCAACCATCCCTTCTAGGGCTCTCATTGGTCTACTCTAGGCCTACAGATCTGTTGCAATGACCACAGATAATACTCATAATTATGAGTTCTTTATAGGGAAGTTAACAGGTTATAATTCAGAATGGAAACAGGACCATTCTTCAATCAGACCAGCTTCTCAGGTGTGCTCAAAGGGCCTTTGACATTCAGTCTCAAAGCTTCAGGCCTGTATTAATGGAATCCTTTTAGTTCTGCCACTTATGGCATCTCTCCTTACCACCTAATCCTCCAGCAAGATCAATTGAGGTCCTCTGGTTCTAGCTCTATAGGGGGACAGACCCCTCTCAGCTCTGTCTCACTTTAGTCTCTGGTTTTCCATTGCTGCTGCTGCTGCTGCTGCTGCTGCTACTCCTCTTATGTAGTTCTCAGTCTAACTAATGCAGGAATCTCTGATCCAAATGGACCCTCCACTTATTCTTTCTTGCTGGTAGCAAGACTAATTTTCTACTGCTAAACCTGCTCTTTTTAACTCTGGTGGAATGGCAAGACTGACAAATCCCATCACTTGTTGTCTACATACATTGTTTGCATGCTTCGATCCATAAGGTGCTAATACCTCAAGCACATCATTAGCCTAATTCACCCACCCATGTGAAATAATCAAAGCCAATGGATTAGGAAAGCCATTTTGAACAAAATGGCCCCAAGCATCAGGACTCTCACCACAGTGTTTCCATCTCCCCTGCCTATCCTCCCCAGTACCAACACAATCTTTGAAGCTTGTAACCATTATAGGCTACCTTGTCCTCAGTGGTGCTCTTTCCTCCCCACAGACTGATGGCCACTTGTGAAAAGTCTAAGGACAGTGATGAGCAAAACTCTGTGGTACCCCAACCTCTCCACATCAACATGTATGTCCACCAGGAATCTTTTCTGGACAACTTTCTACTGTCTGCATGCTTTCAGTTGCAGTCCAGGATCCAATCCAAGGGCACTACCACCCAGGCCCCAGGGAGCAGTCGACTTCTTGTGGCAGCTTGGGTGAGTACAGTCACCTTCCATGTGGAACTGCACTGGAGCATCCAAAGCCCTCACACTAAGCCAAGGGCAGTCCCTCCTTGCTGCTGTTTTTGCTCCAGGTAAAAGCAGAATTCATTTTAAAAGAAGTCACCTTACTAGTGTTCTGTTTTGCATTTTTCTTTCTTGCTTGCCAACCATCTCAATCAAAAAAGTGGTTCTGATAGTCTGTGGGCTAAAGTGACATGAGGGATAAGGAAGAATGAGAGATACTGTCCATTTACAGCCCTCTGGGTTAAACACCCTCCTGCCCTGATACCTCTCTCAACCAGGTTCAGGATGGGTTGGAATTTGTACTTGTTTTCAGGAGTGATAAGGACCTCAAGTGATGAGGTCCTCAAGCTCCTTGGAGTGACTTTTATGGCCACCAAGTAGATACTCTCTCATTGTTATTGATTTGGAATGAATCACAGCTGACCCTTCAGAGGCTTTTCTGATGCTACAAATTAATTGTACGGCATTAATTAATTGTGTGGCATTCCACCAGTGGAGCAGCTGGTAGATTTGAATCACTAGAAAGACACCACCTGGGGCTCCTAAAAATGCTGCTAAGAAATGGCTTATATAAGCTGCTCCAGGTCTTAAAATGCCTGGGGTGATGAGGACCTCAAGCTAGGGCATAGATCTGGGGCACAGACTGACCATGAATCCACTCACTCCGGGTGTGAGGCTCCCTGTCTTTCAGGTGATGCAGATCGTGCTGGGTGTCTTAAGCGGAGTCTTGGGAGGATTCCTGTACATCTGCGAGTTCTACCTGCTGAGCTCAGGGACTGCCATCTGGACGGGGGCAGTGGTGAGTGGCACGGACAGAAGGGTGATAGAGATACAACCATCATGACAGCAAAAAAGGCATGGATATGGGGGCAGTGGCATCTGACCTCCACTAACTTCTCAAAGGGGGAGAATACTCATTAACAACAGCAGCTCATTAACAACAGCAAATCAAAGCCAATTCTAAGGAGCTCACACATGCTTTCATGCTCCATACGCTCAATCCTTCCTGACAATTCCAACACCAATCTCCCATCCCACAGTACTTACTGATTATCTACTGGGTTTGATAATTCATCGCAATGGCCACAATGATCTCTCAGACAATACTCACAATTACAGAGTTTAACATGGGTTACAATTGGGGTTCTGGAACCACTCAGGATATGGTTCTTCAATCAGCGAAGAATCGTCTCTCTTGTTCTGAAAGTCTAAACCTCTAACTCTGGCCCTTGACCTGAAAGCTTTTGCGTCTCTGAGCTGCTCAGGTAAATGAGTCACAAAACTTTTCTAGTTCTTCCAGTTATGCATTGGAAAGTCTGGGCTCAAAGGTACTCTGCTCTAGTTCCAAGGATCGACAAACCTAGTTCCGGCAAGCACCTGAAGGCATCCTCTCAATGACTCAACACTCAGATCCCTCACTGCATGGCAAGGAGTCCACAGCTCTGTCTCATACCACCTCTAGTCTCTGCTATCTCTACTGCTTCTACCGGCATCACCATCTCATCTAATGCCCTCTTGCACTCTTATGACCTTATACCATCTCTTCTTATTACAACTCTCCATCTCTGGTGCTCACAAGTTCTGTAGATCCACAGGGCTCTCAGCAGTCCTTGGCTCTTCTTTTTACCTCTTGGGATGGTAGTGAGACCCTCATTTTCTGCCTCTCATTCTCTTTTTCACTGCTAGTGAGTGAGAACTAACCCATAGTTGACTTTCCAACAGATTGTCAGAGGCTATAAATCAAACAGGAGGAGACTGTCCATCTCCCATTAAGTAACTGGTGCATTCAAACTGCTTGCCTTTGGGTTGACAGCACAACCTTCTATCCAGTAGGTTGCCAGAACTCCCCTCTCTGCCTCTACTATGACTGGATGGCAAAATGGAACAATCTTCACCTTAATGAGATACATCTCTCTCTCTCTTTTTTTCACTTACTAACCTCCCTGGAGATCTCAATCAAGCAGTGTAATTTACTTTATTTACAGTAAGCAATGAAGTTGATGGACCACAAACATGAAGGAAACACTGTATGGTTTAAAATCAGGAACAGTATGTGTCAGGGATGTAACATTTCTCCATACCTACCCAATCTGTATGCTGAGCACATAGTTCATGTGGCATCAAAATTGGAGGAAGATTCATCAACAACCTGTGCTATGCAGATAACACTATCTTGCTTGCTGAAAGTGAGGAGGAACTGAAGCACTTGTTGCAGAAGAGCAAAAACTACATCCTTCAATAGGAATTGCATCTTAACCTCAAGAAGACAAAGGTTCTTACCACCGGACCAGTGAGCAACATCAAGATACGTGGAGAAAGGACTGAAAAATTGTTAATAATTTCATCTTGCTTGAGTCTAAAATCAACATCCTTGGTAATAGCAGTAAGGAGATACGGAGAGGCATCATTTGTGGCAAGTCCACTATCTTGGACCTCTCCTAAATATTGTAGAACAAGAATTTCAATTTGAAGACTAAGGTGCACCTGATTTAAATTATAGTTGTTTTTTCAATAACATGTTATACATCTGAAAAATTGACAATAAGGATGACAGAAAAATATTTGATGCCTCTGAGTTGCGGTGTTTGAGAATAGTACTGAATATCCCATGAACTGTCAAAAGAATAAACAAGTGTCTTTTGTAAAGGATGCAGCCTGTGTGCTCCTTGGAGGCAAGGATGGTAAAATTTCATCTGTCATATTTGGAAAAGTGGGGGGTCAGCAAAAGAGAAGAAGACCCCCAATGAGATGGATAGTGACTGCAGCAATGGGTTCAAGTGTATCAAAGATGGTGAGCATGGTACAAGATAGGACAGGATTCAGATATGTTGCTCATTAGTTTGCTATGAGTCATACTCAATTCAATGACACCTGACACAACCACAATAACAACAGAACTCTTAGAAAAAATGCAGCCAGGCAGTGCTCCTTAGAGGCAAAGGTGGTGAAACTTCATCTCACATACTTTAAGCATGTTGTGAAGAGAGGCCAGTCTTTGGAAAAAACATATATGCTTGCAAGGGTGAAGGGTCAGTGAAGGAGAGGAAGACCACCAACATGATGGACTGGCACAGTAGCTATATCAAATGGTCAATTATATCAGAAATGGAGAGAACAGTAGAGGGCAGAGCAAGGTTCAGACCTATTATTCGTAGGGTCTGTGATTCTTTGTTGACTGAATGACACCAAACATCAACAAGAGAACTGTGGTGGCATTGTCCAAAGTAATTGCACTGCTAACAAAAGTGGTTGTGTCATCTGCATAATGCAGGTTGTTGATGACTCTTCCACCAATCCTGATGCCACATTCCTCCTTGTACAGCCCAGCATCCCATATGATCTGTTCTGCATACAGTTTGAAAAAGTACGGAGACAGAATACATCCCTGGCAAATGCCCTTCCCAATTTTGAACCATGCAGTGTTTCCTTGCTCTGTTCTGATGACTGCCTGTTGGTCCAAGTATAGGTTTTGCATTAGCATGATCAAATGTTCTGAGATTCCCATTCTTCTCAGAGTTAGCCACAGCTTGTTGTGATCCACACAGTCAAAAGCCTTTGCATAGTCAATGAAGCACAGATAGACATTCCTCTGGTACTCTCTGCTTTCTGCCAAGATCTACCTAACAATAGCTATAATGTCCCTGTACCACAACCTCTTCTAAACCCAGCCTGCACATCTGGCAGTTCTCTGTTGACATGTTGCTCCAGTTGTTTCTGGATAATTTTCAGCAGAATCTTGCTTGCATGTAAAATTAATGATATCGTTCAATGATTCCCACACTCTGTCGGGTTACCTTTTTTTTTTTTGGAATGGGAACATTCAGGTGGCCAGCTGAAAGTGAGGACAACCTGAAGTGCTTGCTGCAGAAGGTCAAGGACTGCAACCTTCAATATGGATTGAAGCTCAACATCAAGAAGACAAAGATTCTCACCCCTAGTTCAATTGGCAGCATCAGTATGGATGGTGAAAAGATTGAGATAGTTAACAGTTTTAGTTTGCTTGGCTCCACAATCAACACTCTTGGTACCAGCAGCCAGGAAATCAAGAGACAAATTGCATTGGGAAAATCAGCTGTCAGGGACCTCTCCAGAGTACTGAAGAGCAATGACGTCAGGCTGGAGAATAAGGTGTGCCTGATCCGGGCTATAGTCTTTGCAATTACGTGCTATACATTGGAGAGCTAGACAGTGCCTAGGGATGATAGAAAGATAATTGATGTCTTTGAGTTGTGGTGGTGGAGAAGAGAATTGAATATACCATGGACTGCCAAGAGAACAAACAGGTTCATCCTAGAGAGGGTGAAGCTGGGCTGCTCCCTGGAGGCAAGGGTTCTGAAGCTTTGTCTGACATATTTTGGGCTTGTTGCAAGGAGGGACCAATCCTTGGAGAGGGACATCATGTTCGAGAGAGTGGAGGGACAGTGCAGGAGAAGACCTTTGATGAGATGGATCTATTCAATGATCGGGATAGTGAGAGTAGGTGTCTCAGAGACAATGAGGTTGGCACAGAGTAGAGTCAGTTTTAGGGTCGCTATGAGTTGCAACAACAACAACAAAAAACAAAAGGGGAGGCTCCCATGGTTCAAATCCACCAGTGGCTCCAGAGAGAGAGTTCCCATATAATTTGCAGCATCAGAAAATCTACTGCAGGGTCAGTTATGATTTGATTCTGACTAAACAGCAATCAGAGAATGGGCTCTTGGAGGTGTTGATGAAGACAATGACTGCAAAAGCCCTATTAGGTAATCTGCACTATAGTTACTATCTTCTTTACTCCCATCCCCCTCAGCACTGTGTCATGGAATGTTAGAGATCACAAAGAGAATATTATTGATCAAAATGAGAATGCTAGAGAACAAAAAGTCCTGATGTCCTCAGGCTAATCCCCCTCTACATATGAAAATAGTTGAAGCAAATGAAGCCACGTGTCCAATTGTCAGCCAGCCTCTGATCCTCATCCACTGCTTTCCTGCCACATTGCGGCCTCTTTCCATCATCTACACAGTCACCACCTCATCATCTCATTTTCCTGAGAGCTTCTCTTCCTGGAAGGTCTTCAGGACCAGCTCCCAAACTTTCCTCTACATTTTACAGACCACTTTTTCTCAATTTTGTTTTGTTTTTCTCAGCTCTTACTCAGGAGGGAGGGACCATCAGTCAGAGGGTGGGACTCTAGAAACAAGATAGATGAGGTAAGGGACCTCAAAGGATGTCAAGGACTCCGTACCTTTACCTCCAATTCTGAGGACTTCATTACAAGGGATAAGGAATAACTCAGACAAGTAAATGCTGAGTAGCCCTTGGTGTTAAAGAGGGGTAGTCTCTGGGGACCTGATTCTGAGCCCAGAAGCTTGCAGAGAGGCAGCACAGGCTGGAAAGCATACATTGCACAAGGAAGTGCCGTCCCTCCAGGCCCCCTCCCAGTGCCTGTGATGCCACTTACCAACATCAACTAAAGTCAGCTGCTAGACATGCAAGCATTCTGCAATAGGAGCTTGGATCATTGGTCATGGAACACTGAGGGACCTTTAAATACACCAGTACTTTACAACAGAGGGACATCATGCTTGGAAGGGTGAAGGGATGGAGATAGAAAGGGAGACCATCGATGAGATTAACTGATACAGTGAGTGGGGTAATGAGGGTAGGTGTGTCAGAGAGAGTAAAGTTGGCACAGAACAGAGCAGGCTTCAGTGCTGTTGTACATAGGGTTGCTATGAATCGCAAACAACTCAACAGCACATGACAACAATAACAAAAATAACACTTTATAACAGCAAAACACACAACTAAGGAGAGGGCACTCATCCATCCAGGGATAACACACCTCCAGAAAGTTTCATCCAGCTGTGCTGAGAGCTTCTTCAGGTCCCGTGACACATGCCTCCTCACAGACACAGGGGGTTTTCTTCCACCCACAAGACCTCAGGCTGGTCCTGACTGCAAGCACTTTAGACGTGGCTGTAGCAGTGTCCGGCAGCCTCAGGTCATCCCTGCCCTAAACCCTCAACCTTGTGGCAGCAGCCTGCTGGTCAAGGACCTGATGAGTGTACAAGTGAACAAAGAGAAGCTGATGACGAGGAAGCTGCCCTTCCTGCATTCACCCTGCTCCTGCTTTCATTTCTCCCCAGTCTGTCCTGGCTGGAGCTGCTGCCTTCCTTGAAGAGAAGCATGGTGGTCGCTGTTGGGTAAGTTAGATCACCCCACGCATCAGCCTCCCCAGGCTGGGATCCAGAAGAGGGCTGTGAGTTCACTACACTATTCTCTGTCCTCTCCACAGAGCTTCCTGAGGACCCTACTTGCCCTGGCAGCTTTCTCCACAGCTGTTGCTGCTGTTAAAATAGGGGCTGATGGGTTCTACTGGGTCTTCTTATATTCTGGAGACAACATCTGTGACACTTCTTCAACTCAGAGAGGGCCCACCGCACCACCCAGCACACTGAGCCCAGAAGAAGACCGAAGACTGCACATATGCCTCACCTATGTGGTCATGGTGGTGGTGAGTGGGCTGCATGGGTAGCCACCAGCAGGCAGACAGAGGACCTCTCCAGCCCCAGTGTTTGTGATTCAATTAACACGAGCAGGGTCACTGGGACTAGAGACACAGCATGAGAAGGAACATCTCTGGCTGTTAGGACCTTACACACTAGTGGGAAACAGGACGAAAAGAATAATAGATGCCACACATGTTCAAAGCATTGGGGAAGAGAAGTGAGAGTGTGAAATTTAGACTCCCCTTCAATCCTTGTAAATCCTAGAAGCTGTCAAGGAGTCACTCACAGCCATCCCAACACTGACGGATAAGACCTAGAAGCCCAATGAGGGTGGTACAAAGAGATGGAGCATACACGTGTCAGTAGTGAATTAGACAGAACACAGCAGGAATGGCAGCCCACATTCTGCCTAAGGTTGTGGCCTTCTGTCCCCAGACCCTTCTCAGAAGCCTCCAGGCCATGCTGTTGGGTATCTGGGTCCTGTTGCTGGTGGCATCTTTAGCCCCCCTGATTCCTCTGGCCTCTGTTTGTTTGTGTTGTTGTAGAAGACCCCTGGTTGAGGAGGTAAGTCCTGAGAGTGTTTTTCAGTGTGTTGGGGTGGCACAAAAGTCCAGAGAGCTCAAGAATTGACAAATGACGTTTTGAAGAGTAAAAAGCCTGTCTTAGAGGGTCGCATGTGGCACAATATTGCCCTAGTGGCGGTTCAACCAGGAGAAATCCTGGATCACACTAGGAGACCCTCAAAAAGTTCTGACCCCTGCTAGAATTTCTGGGCACTGTACAACAGGTGTCATGAGACTCATTCTGGACTCGGGCTGGCTCCAGAGCCAATCAGCTTTGGCTGAGAAAGTGTCCTTTCCTCCCTTATGTGGTCATCTTGTCCTCCCTCCCTCACTTTAGGAAAAGAACCAGAGGGACCTGTTGAAGGTGGAATGCAGCCCTGCTTCTGGCTGAGCACTAGGCCCTACATTGGATCTTATCTTCCCCAAAACCATCCTGGCTCTGACTCATTTCTTCTTCACATTTAGAATCCTACTAGATTTGTGTCCTTTTGAACAAAAATTGCATAATAAATGTATGGTATTGCTCCCAGCTCCTTGCTTTGTCATTCCAGGTAATTCCCTTGGCTGCCAATCTAAAGTAAAGCTTGAAGGTTTTTTTTGTTTTTTTATTATTATTTTTATTGTTTTGTATGTGTGTACCGTCAAATCAGATCTGACTGGTACAGGAGTAGATTTTTCCTCCTTCTCCAGCAGAGCATCTGGTGGATTCGAACCGTGTACTTCTAGGACTGCAGTGCAGCTTCTTGCCACTAGGCCACCAGAGCTCGCCAAACTTGAGTTTTAATGGTTGTTGTTGTTATGTGTCGTTGAGTTGCTTGCGACTCATAGCGAACCTATGTACAACAGCCCTAAATTCTACTCTGTCCTGTGCCAATCTCACTGTCTCTGACACACCCACCCTGATTATCCTCATAGAGGGTCTTCCTTTCCTGTGCTGTCCCTCCATCCTCCCAAGCATGAAGTCCAGTTCCAAGGACCGGTCCCTCCTTGCATCATGTCCAAAGTACGTCAGATGAAGCCTCAGAATCCTTGCCTCCAAGGAGCAGCCTGGTTTAACTTTCTCCAGGATGAACCTGTTCAGTTTTTTAGCAGTCCATGGTACATTCAATACTTTTTTCCAGCACCATAGCTCAAAGGTGGAGCTAGGACAAAATTGTACACTATCACGAGCATGAATTTAGCTTTATTCCATTTTGTTTGAAATGTGAGTGTAAAAAAGAGCAAGGGCACCACCAGCTGGAACTCTGCCGCCAGCCAGAACTCCGCTGCCAGCGGGGCCGAGAAGAGACCAGGGAAGAGCAACAGTTAGCCAGCCACCGTGGAACTCCAGAGGAGCGAACACCATAAGACCCCAGAGGAGCGAAGACTACCAGCCACTGTGTGACCCCCCCTGCAGCCAGCGCCTGCGTGACCCCCAACACACAGTGTTCTGCTGCATAAACCCCCAGCAGCGCCCAAGCCCCGCCCCCTACCTCTTGGTGGTAGTGTCCAAGCCCTGTGCTCCTTTGGCCCCCTAGTCCCTTGCTTTCCTCCCCTTCCCCTGCCCCCCTTGAAGCTCCACAACCACACACCTCAGCCCCCACCACAGCCCTGTGACCTCAGGGCACCACTGCGGATCCAGCCGTCACCCGGAGCAGCTATCAGCCGAGCTGTTGCGGAACTAACCTGGCAGGAGAAAGGCCGGTAGGATCTTGGCTGTGTTTACTGGGGCATTGCTGATTACCTGGGAGAGCACCTAAGGGCATGCCCACTGGTGGGGAATTTGGCCGAGCTCTCTAGGGCTACACCAACTGCCCAAAATAAGCCAGCCAGCTGGGTTCTGTGGACTCTGCAGACAAACTAGAGGCTAGTGGGTCGATGGGAATTTGACCTTGACTTTTCGGATTCTGTTGGATCCAGGACCCTGCTGGAGCAGGGCTGTTGTGGGAGGGTACCTGCGTAAGTGCCACCAGGCAGGAAGTACTGAGAAAACCACTGGGTAGGAAATGGACAGTAGGAATTTGAGTAGGGACCCCAGTCATGAGCACACTGAGACAGCAGAGGTTTGAGCAAGGTCTCCCAAGTGTTTGACCTGCCCTTGCGATCACCCAACCCTTTGCCTGCCTCACCCCATTTGGCTCTACACCAGTGCCTACCCGTCTGGGTAATCAACTTGCCTTTAAACGGGAGCACCTTGACCTGTCTTAGCAACAAGAGATTGCCCTAGCAAGCTCTGAACTGACATTTTTCTGAAGTCAGAAAGCCAGAGAAATGCACAAGTTCAGTAGCTGTCTAACTGATCTCAAGAGCATTGTCTTCAGATCAAGAACACATATCAATGTCTCAAAGAAAGCAAACTATGCCAGACAATACACAGAGCAAAGCAAGATGTCACTCACAAAGGGCAACACAGTTCCAGTGGATTACCTGAAGCCAGAAAGTCTCATGGAACTTTCTGACACAGAATTTAAAAGACGAGTGACTGCATATATCCAATGGATGAAAGACAAACTTGATGAATTACAGTATACTACAAGCAAAGACCAGGAGGAGCTCAAAAAAAAACAACCAAACAAACAATGCAGAACATTGCAGAGAAAACAAACGAGGCATTAGCGGCACTGGAAAAACAAGAATCCACAATTCAAAATATAAGGTCCAATGTTTCAGAGCCTGTCAAGATGATGGAGGGACATATGAGCAGAATTGATGAGATGGAACACAGAATCAGTGAAATTGAAGACAAAATTGTCACCACTGATCTGCTAGAGCAAAAAGTAGACTCAAAAAAGAAGGAAAAAGAAGAAAACCTAAGAATAATGTGGGAC
>NW_006399911.1:2955017-2955664 GCF_000299155.1 Elephantulus edwardii | reverse complement strand
AAAAAAAGAATTCTGAAGCTTCATCTGACATACTTTGGGCATGTTGTTCTTGGAGAAGGAAATCATGCTTGGGAGGGTGGAGGGACAGGGCAAGAGGGAAGATTCTCAATGAGATGGATAGACTCAAGTGACTGGGATAATGTGTGTCAGAGACAATAATGTTTGTTCAACATAGAGCAGGTTTCAGGGCTATCATATCATACGAATCACAAGCAACTCGAAGACATAACAATAACAAAGACACATAATGTCAATCTTAAACTTAAAAGTGAAGTTGCTAAACTGGGTCTTGGTCATTTGCTTTAAAGGATAAAATGCTAATTTGTTTGGTGCCTTCTTTCATAAATGGAATTTGTGCCTGTCTTGTGTCTGTGGATGATTTCTATGCCTCAAGTTCATTGTCAGTTTACCAGAATTTCATTTTCTTTATCATAAATGAATATGGAACTTAATTTATATCTATTTATATATTTATTTATAGACCTTTAATTTCATTTATTTCTAAAATATTTTAAATGTTCTTAATGATGTTAAGGTGCAATTGAGCTATTTATTATTTCATTATGGCTTGATTTGTAAGAAACCAGTTTCTTAAAAGTATGTCTTACAGGATATATTTTTAGGATTTATTGTTGTTGTTGTTGTTG
>NW_006399911.1:2945066-2953904 GCF_000299155.1 Elephantulus edwardii | reverse complement strand
TTTCAGCTAAGATCCATCTAACATCAGCTACAATATCCCTAGTACCACGACCCCTTCTAAACCCAGCCTGGACTTCTGGCAGTTCTCTTTTGATGTACTGTTTCAGTCGTTTTTGAATAATCTGCAGTAGAATCTTGCTTGCATGTGAATTCAATGATATAAATTTGCTTAAAGAGTATGTTCATGGGAACTCTAGTGACTTAGTTGTAAGGAGTTGTGCCACCAATCAGGGTGGTTAGACATAGGTCTTCACTAGTTGCCCTGTGGGAGAAAGATGGACAATCTCCTCCTGTGCAATTTACTGACTTTGAAAACGTGCTGGAGGGTCAACTATGGATTGATTCCAACCCCTTAACAATGACTGATGCTGAATTTTCACTCAGCCTAAAGTCCACTAGGTTCATTCAGCTTTTCACAAATTCTTTCTTTTTTTCCACTGTTGGATAGTATTCTTAAACTTCCAAACAGGAAAGGCATGTCTTTCTCATTTTTTATTCTCTACACCTGTGTAATATAACTTTAGGAAGCTACAAGTCCAGTGGGATTAAAGTCAGGAGGGGAGCTGCTTCTCTAGTGCCTCATGGCTTGAGTTTAAATATCAATTACTCCCCTGTGGACCTAAGTAATAAAATCTACCTCAGACAAATTTAACATCACCACAGTGGAAAGAAAATACTTCTTATTCTGTTAGGATTAGAGGGAAAAGCCATAATCACACTTACTTGCTAACTATACAGACCATAATCTGCTTTCTCACCCTTAGAAATTACCCAGATACACATATACACATGGAATCCCTGGGTTACATAAACAATTAAATGCTCAACTACTAACAAAAAAGATTGGTGAGTTAGGTTTACCCAGAGGACCCTCAGAAGACAAATCTGGTGTTCTATTCACAAAAGCTTCCAGTCACTTAAAATCCTCTGCACCACTGTGAACTGCAATTCACCGTGAAACACCAGCAGCAACATACACTTACCTATGCATAAATAAGGGAAGGAAAGCAATGAGAAACAAATTGATTGTACCATTTACAAATAAAATGATGAATAACGACGGGTGAGTGTGTGGGGGTGGAGAGAGAGAGAGAACTATTGCAAAAGAAAAAATGAGGGAGGGAAGGAAGAAATCTTTTTCAAACTTCATGTAGTTCTCTAACGTGTACAGGTTATAGTTGTGAATAATAGAAACAGTCTTCATAGGTAAAAATACTTTTTGGCAGGTAACAGTTGTTTTCAACTTGACACAGAATGGAAGATGTTAAGGTGAAGGCTATGTGTCAGCTTAGTGGCCCATGAGTCTTTGCGTCGGCAGATATTGATGAGATCTGATGTGATGGAATAATTTCCTTGATGAGGTCAGGTGTAATGTGATCACTTGGATGATGAAACTTACTCTGAGCAGCCAATCAATTGAAGGGTGTTTGTTGAGGGCAAGGCCTTTATCAAATATACATGCAAGTCTGGCTAATCCTTCTTGCTTTTAGCTTCATCAGGATACTACATCTGTCTGATCATCATCCTACCTCCAGTTCTTTGAGCTTCAACCAGTAGCCTTGCACATTACCAGCTGTTTGGGGATTTGTGTTCCCATTTGAAGCTAGCAGTATGCTCTCTATCTTGCTGATCTTAGGTTCATCAGCCCTTGCAAATCTGAGAGACAGGATAAGACTACTTACTGTCTTGATGACTGACCCAAAGGCTTGAAATTGTGCTGGCCTTCACAAGTGAACCACTGTTGTTGATATAAATCTGTCTTTCCCCCACTTCCCCTCATCTCTCTCTTCTCTCTCTCCTCTCTTTCATCTCTCTCTTTCTCTACCACCCTCCCACCCTCCTTCTCCCTTCCCCTCTTTTTCCTCCCCTTTATCCTTCTTCTTTTTCTCGCCATGTCCAATTGTATGTGTACGCCACTGATTTTCTTCTCTAGAGAACCCAGCCTAATACAGAAGGAAATAAAAAATAGAAAATAAAAAAGAAAAGAAAAAGTAAAATAAAAATAGAAAAGAAATTTAACATGATTGAGATTGCATTTCCATTAGATACTCCAGCTCTCATTTAATTTCAATGTATTATACAAAAAATATTCACTGCATACCATTTGTATAAACAAAGGGAGGCCACATCCTTTCTGTATATAAGATTGTCTTAATTATTTTTTGTTTAATCAATATTAGGTAAAATGAGACAATATATGTTCACTGAACTGAGTACTTTGAAATGGGAATGGTGGTCAAAAGGGCAGTGGGATGAGAAGGGAAGGGGAGGGCTGGGCAGTGGTAAAAGGAAAAATACAGTGTGAGGAACAGGCCAGTGAGTGGCCCTGGGAGAACAAGACGTCTTCACCAAAGGCCTGGGCTACTCAGGACAGGGAGGCACAGGGACGCAGGCAGATCCTGGCAAGTCACAGGCGATGGCAGACGGCATCTCGTCTCTGCAAGTAGAAGACACAGGACTCTCTCCCAGTAGCTTCTTTTTAGAATCAATTTTATCCTAAGTAGAGATAAAATAATTCTTTGGGGAATAAGGGGAAAGAATGGGGGAGGAGCAAACATTACAGAAGTTCAAATTAAGAAAATGGATAGAAGAGAAGGCTAAGAAAAGATGACAGAAAATAGAGGTTAATGAAAAAGAGCCAGTGGCCAAGGAAGAGGACAGAAAGGAGATACTCGGGGAAACTAAAGAATGGAAAAGAGAGGCCCAGACACGACATAGGGATCACATTCCCCAAAGAGCAAAGGGAAGAGTTGAGGATTAGGAAGAAGTTGAGAATGGTTCCCCATGACCATGGACCAACAGTGCTCAGGGCCCAAAGTCCTCTCAGGCCCTAGAGACATGCTCCCCCAGCAGTACCTCCCTGACAACTCACAAGGAGCCTGGAGTTCCTGCTGCACAAACTTCGAAGACCCACGGCCAAGGAAGTTAAGGATACAACGGCCTGCAGGACACAGACAGCCAAGAGCAGAGCACGGATGGCCAGGAACAAGTTCTAGAAAAGAAAGGAAAGAAGCTACAGTTTGGAAGGGACCTTCTCTGATTCTGCTCTTATCATCACCCCACCAACATACCCGACTGTCTGTCCAACTAGGTACTTCCTACCAATGCACATTCTCTCTCTATTTTGCTCTTTCTTCTGTTTCTGCCTCTCTCTCTCATCACTATCAAGTCAAAATCACCTTAAAGTTTATCCTCTATTGAGTTTCATAAATCACATGGGAGGTGACTGTCCATCTTTCTGTCATGGCACCTCTAGTGGATTCAAACTGCCAAAGAGCTGTGACCTTTGAATTAGCAGTGCAACTTCCTACAGGCTCTGGTGCCAACAGAGTCCAGGCACCAGATAGTACCCAACAGTTGGTAAGCCTTGTCTCCCACCCCATTTGATTGTCTGCAATGTCATCTTGTACACCTCTCAAGATGAGATGGAGGCTCTTTTCCTGTGAACTTTAGGTGAACCTTATGGCTTCTTTGACAAATAAAATGCACTAGAAGTGGCCCTCAGAGTAGCCTTTCATTCTGTTTTTTTCCTCTTCAAATACAATTCAGATGCTCCCTATTGGGATCTAGTTGCCTGAACCACAAGGAGAGGTCACTGGGGGCGTTCTGATTGACAGCTCCAACTGATCTTGCAGCAAACAGGCAGCATTGAACAACAGCCACATGAAAGAGCCTTATTTGTCTAAGCTAGGAGATCTCTGAGACAGCTCCACCCCTACCTGACACCTGATAGTGACTGCATGAGAAGGAATACCATCTAAACCCACCCAGGACACAGCGTTGGAAGAGAAGGTAATACACTTGACTTGAGTTTGGAGTGGGTTGTTTTGTCTTGCTAGATAACTGGAACCCACCCAAAGCAGAAAAGGCAGACAGATGGCTCACCCAATCTCTTCTCTTTGTTCCTCACCCTCTGTGATTTAGGGGATCTTAACCTCACAAGTGTCTGAGACATTTCTTGAGCTTAATTAATACTACCTGAAACAAGACAACCTAGGATTAGGCTCAACCTCTATGAGCTCTCATCTCTGCTCCTGTGTGCCAGTTCCTTGGGGACAGTGGAGCCATGATGTCTCCCTAGAGGGTGAACTTAGTTCTCACCGTCACCATCTGCATGTAGGACTTGCATTGAGTCTTCTTCCAATCTGAGTCCCTCCAGCTTTGCCTCCTCCATCTGTACCCAATGGTTGTCATCTCAGGGTAATCACACACTGAGCCGATATTGTGGAAGCCATCACTTTGCCAGATTAAGCTATTCACACACAGGACGGCAGCTGCCAGGACTGTGGCAATACCAGCCAGGGTGAGCAGGACTGATATGAAGCCCTAGAGGAGAGAGAAACAAGATGTAGATCCTGTATTGATGATGAGCCCCAATCTATCTCTTCTTATCTTATAAAACTGTCTCACCCCTTCAAGAAGAACTTGATATTTGGTACCAAAGAGTAAGGCACAATAAAATAGAGGTATGAAGAGGGAGACACAGGAAAAGGAGATTGGCAAGGTGGTGGACAGAATTATGCCCACGACTCACTGAAAGTCGGCTCTGGCACGCCTCATGGAAAATGGTTGCTGCTCCTGCCACAATAGCCTGGGAATAGAAGAAATTAGAATGATCTCCCATCATTACCTCCCCTGGCCCCACTATTCCCAGAACAGGATCTGTGAGACAGACAAGAAATCTAATATACTGGCAGAATTCTAAGTCCAAAGGGCCCATTCTTCACTAACTTGATTAAAGAGAAAAATGGGGGGAAAGGTTTGTATTCATATCCCCAAAACAGCTTCTTCATTACAAAGAGCCCCTGGTTTCTTCCCCAAATTCCTGGTCCAGATCAAATGGAATTTTCAACTTGATTATAGCCTTTTTCCACCCCTCATCTGGACTCTGAGCTCACAGTCTCTTCTGAACTTACCACAGCCCCTGCCCAGAAGGCACAGCCTGAGCCACGCAGCTCAATCCAGGGTCCAAAGTAGAGGAACACTCCAAGAGCACAGCTCACAATTCCCAGAAATATCTGGGTCACCTGCAAGACAGGATGATAATCTAGATAACCTGGTGAGCCTAGGTATCCCAGCAGCTGCTGTCAGGCTCTGTGGACCTCTCTGCCTCTCCACAGCTTCCAGTTCTGAGGTTCTATTTGCTATAAAACCCATAAGGTCATGCTGGCTTACCTGTTCTCACTCCTTTAGTGTGCTAAGTTCATCCTTGATTACTTTTCCCAGTTGTGTTAGTTGGTCATTCCACACAATGGTGCCCAACTTTTCTTCTCATTCCTACTTGATAATCCAAATAGTTCACCTAAACCCTCAATATGACCTCAGTTTCTGGCCCCAACATCTATTTTGAGAACCAAACAGATAATTCTGGGGGCTTCGGGGACAGATCCAAATCTCCTTCTGGCTCCTTTTCATCATCCAAAGAAGTGAGAGCACATTCCTGCCAGTCAATAAGCAAGGCAGTGAGACAAAGGCCATTTTCACCCAATGTACAACTCTCATGAGCATTTCCCCAGTCTCCTCTGGAATTCCCTACTGAGTGAGCACAGACAAATGTAGGAAGTCTATGGCTTCTGCTTCCAAATCCACTTTCTACTTCTTCATATCAAAGAAGTTCTTATCCCAAAAGCCTTATTCCATCTTAGCTCTCTGGACATTAGCATCTCCATATCATGTTGGCTCTCAGGTTCATCACATTCAAAGTTCATATCCCAACATTTGCCTCTCCTGACATCCATGATTAGTTTCTGCTGGTCAGTCAAGCTTCAAATCTTAATATGTCCTTTGGCTCTTCTTTTACTCCTACCCAAGTTGATTCACTCCCAAGCCATGAAGATTTGAGCCTTTTTTCCCTTATGATTTCTGATCATACAATTACAGGCGCTGGATACTTTTTTTAGCAGGGTCTCATTCTGAAGTAGCCCAGAGATCAGGTTCCTGCTCAGCATTGACAGGCTGCCTTCCCAAAATACAAACTAACTCTAGATAAACAATGCCCTTGGCTTCCTGGCCCATGGCCATGTGGCCCTGGTCTGCATGCCAATCCCATCCCTTGTAAGTCTCATTCACATTCTCAACGTGCCAGATGCTTGAGCTCTATGATGGCAAAACTAGTCGTTCCAGCCTCTTCATCTTTGCTTGGCCAGTATCTTAACCTGGCACTCTTTTTCTTCACTTTCCAGCTCTCTCTATCCAAACCCATTCCTCCACTCAGGATCTGGCTCAGATGCCAATTTCTTCAGGAAGCTGTCTGGTGTGTCTCAGTCTCTTTTCTCATGACAGCTAGTCTACCTTAATTCTAGTGATTTGTGTAGCTTCCTGGTTCTTTCCCATGAGCAACGAACACCATAGATCATGTGACTTCAATAGAACAGGTTTAATAGCTACCAAAGAGTCCCCTACCCATCATCCCCCTTCTGGCTGGGGTGCTACCATGCACTAAAGAAGATAATAGCTCCTTCTTATTCAAATCTCTGGAGAAAACAGCCGAAGACATAATCATTTTTTCTATCATTCTGTCTCACAAACTACAAAGTCAGTAAAGGTCCTAAATCCTCTCTGGAACAATAATAGATTGAGTAGTAAGTTTTCACATCCCTTATGGGAAAGTAGCTCATGTTCCCTCGATTTCACCACACTCACCCTCCTTTCCAGTCCATGCTTACCCCGAGTGCCAATTGTCCATGGCATATCTTGCTTTTAGGATGGACAGTGTCCTTGGGCTTAAAAAAACGGCACATCAGAGAACCCCCATTCTTTAGAATTTGAGCCCAAGCAGATTCCTGGTGGATGTGAATATTGACGTGGGTGGGCTGGGACAGCATAGAAGCCACTTTGACTCCATTCACAGTTAGCATGTTTGAGGTCATGCTGCCTGTCAGAGAGAAGAGGTGCAGAGGTGAAGTTTGGGAACTAAGAGATCACAGGTCAGATAAAAAGGAAGAATTGTATGGAGAAAATATATTCTCTTCCTCAATATGCAACAAGTTTCCCAGTACCGGTATCAGCATTACAGTAATTATAATTTGGAATGAAAATCAGAGTTGCCTCTGGTGTATTCCACCATGAAATTTCTTGGGCTCCTTCCAAACATGATCTGATAGCTTGCATAGGGTCAAAGACAGACCAAAGAAACAAATGTGAATTAATTTACTGCTCTCTCGCTCTCTCTCTCTCTCTCAGCACTGAAGTTGTTAGATTCTCTCAGTTTAAACTCCTAACAACCCTATGTACAACATAATGAATATGAATTCCTGCCCACTTCTGCTTCACCCTCCCAATCTCTGCCATATATAAGCCCATTGTTGTAGTCATTGTGACAATTAATCTCATTGAGGGTCTTCAGCTCCTTTTTTGACCTTCTACTTTTCCAAGCATGATGTCTTTTCCTGCTCCTCATAACAATAAGATTAAAATATTTAAGATGAATTCTCACCATCCTCACTTCTAATGAGCACTTCGGCTGCACTTTCTCCAAGAGAGGTCTGTTTGTTCTTTACACTGTCCATCATATATTAAATGTTCTTCACCGATAAGGACGATAATTCTGGAACTCTGATTTAAAAGAAAAAAAAATTTTTTTAAAGTAGCTCAAATACTAACATAAGGAAGAAACAAAACAAAAATATCTGAGAAGTAGGTAAACATTGTCCAAAATTGTAAATGGCACGGCTGGTCATTTTGAATGTGGCTTTGGTTGGTGTGGTAACACGGGAATATAGCAGTTTCAACACCAATAGTTGGCTTATGACTAGAATAGTGTAATCTCCATGCCTCCAGGGTTCCCCAAGCCCTCCCAGAGATCAGAGGAGAGGCATTCTCCCACAACTTCAACCCACCAGGTGGCTAGCAGTGTTCCCCTGGATTGTCCCAGCCTATAGCTAACTCTCCAGCTTGGTGGAACATAACGTCTGGCTGGGGTCCTAGCCTCTCTCTCACAGGGAACCCCTGAGGATATTTCACTTGGCACACGCCACTGTCACATTTGGAGCAGAGAAACCTTTTTGGCATATACCATTCTTGGATTCTATTTCTTCATGCTAGCACTTCTGTCTAGACATAATGCCTGTAACCAAATCCCTGAGCTGACAAAGATGACATTCCTTGCAAGGCAGAACACCCTAAGATAGTGGGAAGCCAGTAAAAACACCATCCCAAGTTGGATGCCCTGTTCCTTGATAACTCACAGACTAAAAGAAGCAATGTCCATGAACTGGTTTACATCTTAGGACCTCAGCCATCTCTCAAATGAGCAGAAACTCTAAGTTGACTGTGCACCCCAACCCCAGACTTCTGCTGGACTGACAGACAAATTGTTCTAAACCACGTATTTTGACTCTACCCAAAAGACTGGAAAGAATATCAGTAAGATGTGCAGCCCATCCTCCTCCAAGATCCTTCTTTTTCCATTCTTTTTTCTTTCCCATAATTTTTAAAAATTTGCTTATTTGTTTATTCTTGTGAGAAGTGTTTTGTTTTTTTCTTAAATTTTCTTTCACCTTCATGTTTCCCTAGCGTTTCTTCTTTCTTCTTCTGGTCTTCTCTGTCTCCCAGTTTCTATCTCTCTCCACTTTTACTTTCCAATTTTTTGCCTTTCTAGTCTGCTGTTAGGGACCTCTCTAAAGTTCTCAAGAGCAACGGTGTATCTCTAGGGACTAAGGTGCGCCGGATACAGGCCACGGTCTTTGCAATCGCTTGTTATGCATCAGAGAGTTGGACAATGACTAGGGAGGACAGAAGAGTTGATGACTTTGAGCTGTGGTGCTGGAGAAGGGTACTGAATGTACCATGGACTGCCAGGAAAACAAACAGATTCATCTTGGAGAGGATTAAACCAAGC
>NW_006399911.1:2929787-2941154 GCF_000299155.1 Elephantulus edwardii | reverse complement strand
TCACCAGGTTATCATGGTTTAAAACTGTAAGCACTTTATGGATACTTTTTATGCCTCTGTGAGATATTGCTAATGCTGACTTTGAAATTTTTCCAGGGTAACATTATTACAACCCTTTTCTGTGATGTAGATCTTTTAAACCTTAATAAATTCCTTAAGCAATAGAATGGAACCCCCCAAAAAAATTAAAATAAAAACTAAGAAAAACAATTGAAACCATCAGTAAGACCAGGAACTGGTTTTCTGAAAGGGTCAATAAAATTGAAAGACCACTAGCAAACATAAAAACAAAAAAGAGAGAGAAGACACAGATAACTCAATTAAAAAATTATACAGGTGATAACATAACAGAATCAAATGAAATTAAATTTATAGATAATACTGGAATACTATGAAAAGGTATACACTGATAAATTTAAAAACCTAGAGGAAATGGACAAATTCCTTGAACTCATGCCTTGCCCAGATTGACAAGGAAAGATATAGAGTACTTGAACAGGCCCATCAAGAAAGAAGAAATTGAACAGGTCGTGAAAAGAATTCTCCATAAGAAAAGTCCTGGACCAGATGGCTTCACAACTGAATTCTACCAAACATTCAGAGAAGATCTGTCAGCAATTCTACTTACATTACTTCAAAAATAGAAAAAAGAGAGAACACTCCCAGAGTCATTCAGGTAGGTAAGCATAACCCTAAGAATAAAACAAAGATATTACCAAAAAAGAAAACCATAGACCAATATCTCTCATTAACATAGATGGAAAAATCTTTAACAAAATCCTAGTCAATAAAATCCAAAAGAACATTAAAAAAAACCCTCTTCACCACCAAATGAGGTTCATAACAGATATGCAAGAATGGTTCAACATAAGAAAAACAATCAATGTAATTCATCATATTAACAAAGCAAATAAGAATCATATGATTTTAGCAATTGATGTAGAAAAATCATTTGACAAAATCCAACACTGCTTTCTGATAAAGACACTCAACAAAATTGGAATAGGAGGAAATTTCCTCAACATAGTGAAAAGTCTATATGTAAAACCAAGAGCCAACATCATTCTCAGTGGAGAAAGACTAAAGACATTTTCCTTGTGAATAGAAATCAGACAAGGATGCCGACGATGTGATAGTATACACAGAAAAACCCAAGGACTCAACAACAACAAAAAATTGCTAGAGCTAGTAGATCAGTTTAGTAGAGTGGCAGGATATAAGATCAATATCCAAAAATCCATGGGATTCCTCTATAGTAACAAAGAGAACTCAGAGAGAAGGAAACCAAGAAAGCAATACCATTTACTATAGCCAATCACAAATTGAGATACTTGGGAGTGAACTTAACTAAAGACATGAAAGACCTAAACAAAGAAAACTACAGACATTTTTGTGAGACTCAATAAAAGGCCTAAAGAAATGGGAAAATGAACTTTGTTAATGGATAGGAAGACTCAATCTTGTGAAAATGACAATCCTACCAAAGGCAATCTACATGTTCAATGCAATCTCAATTCAGATACCAAATTCATTTTTCAAGGAGATTGAAAGGGAAATAAATTGTCAAGTTTATTTAGAGTAATAAACAAAGCATTTCTGAAAAATAGAAATGAAGTGGGAGGCATAACACTCTCTGACCTCAAAACCTATTACACAGCGGTAGTAACCAAAACAGCATGGTACTGGTACAATGACAGGCACATAGACTAATAGAACAGAATTGAGAACCCAGAAATGGACCCAGCTGTCTATGGTACACTGATATTTGACAATGAAATAAAAACTATTAAATGGGGAAATGATACCCTCTTCAACAAATTATGCTGGCAAAACTGGACTTCTACCTGCAGAAAGCTGAAACTGAATCACATCTCACACCATACACTATTATCAACTCTAGGTCGATCAGAGACTTAGAAATAAAGCCCAAAATCATAGTTCCTAAGAGACAAACTGGGATCAAGCTTAGACGATCTAGTCTATGTTATAAAGAGATTGCCAAATACAGTCAGAAATGCACAATTTGGAGAGGATAAAATTTATTAATGGGACCGTATAAATCTCTGTGAGCATCAAAAAAATGTATTCCAAGAGAGTGAAAATAAAATTTAGTGACTGGGGGAAAAAACATTTGGCTATACCATTTCAGACAAGGGTCTCATATAAAAAGTTTACAAAATACCATATGGCTGCCACAAGAAAAAGACTGATAACACAACTACAAAATGGGCAAATACATGGACTTTCCATAGAGGAAGATATTCAGATGGTTAACAGACACATGAAGAAATGCTCAAAATCACTGGCAATAAGAAAGATACAAATCAAAACCACAATGAAATACCATCTCACCCTAGTAACAGAAGCAAGGTTTAACAGGACAGCAAGTAATACATGTTGGAGAGGATGTGGCAAGATAGGAACTCTTATATATTGTTGGTGGGATTGTAAAATGGTACAACCACTCTGGAAAGCAGTTTGGCATTTCTTAAAAAAACTGAACATAGAAATTCTCTATGACTCAGCTATTCTACTGTTTGAATATACCCTGAGAAAATAAGAACTGAGGCACAAAGACTTGTGCAACAATGTTCATAGCAGCATTATTAATAATAGCAAGAACATGGGAACAGCCCCAAAAGTTAATATTTTATTTAAATTTATTAACAATGTGCTTTGAATTCATTTTACATAATACTGTTTGAGACTGGAATGAGAAGCTGTTAGCAATAATTGAAAACTCAGATATTTCAATTCTCTCTATGATCCTTTCTGCACATTCATTTTGCCCAAAAGACCAAAAACAATTACATTTAAAAATAAAAATACATTTTAGAATCAGTTATTACTAGTTGAAGGGGAAAATACAATTTTTATGCCAATATGCCACATTAATCTAATAACATTTACTTCTTATTCTCACAATATGAGCTGCTATAAGTTCTCATTAAAAATCTCCTGACATTTTAAAGATACCTGCCTGCAAGGCAATTATTTTAAAAACTGAAGTAAGAAAGTTCCATACTTCTTCTTTTCTTAGAAAAACTCATTATATACAGTTTGCATTCATAGAAACATGGAAGCTTAATAAGAAAACATCCAATTAAAGGCACAAATACATTTTCTATCCTCAATAAATATCAGACTTACGTATCTCCTCCATTGAAAATTGTCACAGTCATTTTTTTCTAGTTTAACTCTTATACACATCAAAATTAGTTTGTTTAGATCACAAAGTAAACCTCCATAGATAATTCTAATGGGTGTCCCCATTAAACTAATTATAAATTGTAATCCTAAATTATGAGCAACAATAAACCAAAACCAAAATCTCTTTCTGTTCAGTTGTTTCTGACTAATAGCTGCCCTGTCAGCTGAGTAGAACAGCCATATTATATTTCCAAGACTATGTTCTTTATGGAGCCAAACTGCCACCTGTTTCTCCTGCAGAGTAGCTGATGGGTTTGACAGCAGTCAAGTGTGTAATCACTGGACCACCAGAGAACCCACAACAACAGCATTAACCCTGAAGGCCTTGTACTCTACTCATTTTTTTTACATCTCTCTAACCCTTTGCCTCCAGATCTCCTATGTAACAGGAAAAGAAGGTGCAAATAAACACAAGAGAACCAAATTGTTCACAAACATGAAAGAGGAAGTCTAGCTCCAGATTCAAGCCAGCAATGACCAGAGACTAGTTTAAAGCCCTGGCTCCAACACCTCCCATCTCCCTGGGTATCTCCACTTACCCTAACCCCATCCAACTACCTGATCTTTCTCCCCTACTCTTCATCTAGCTTCAGAAGATCTGGATTCTGACCCTCAAGACTAGGGCTGGGAAAAGAAGGCAGAACTTTCAGTGTTCACTGTCTTCCACCCTAGTCCATGTTAGCCCTCTTCCACAGTAGATTTGCACTCAGCACCAACTTCCTGAACAACTCTACACCATGTAGAATTAGGAGAAGGCATTGGGAAGATGGAACAAAAGAAGCCTGAGCTCAATAGACCTGATGCTCCTGCCCTGCTTGATTTTTTTGCCTAGAGTCAAAGCCTCTATCTAGTGAGTGTCTCCCTCTAAAAAAAGCCTTGAGGGAAACCCAGGAAGCAAGATAAGACTGATCTTGGAGAAACCCCTAGGACAGAGTCCTGTGCAAGAGAATCTTTCAGAAAGAGGTCTCACTGTGCTGTGGGGACCCTGCCTTACCTGCTTTCCTCTGGATCTTGTGATAGTCACACAGGGGGAGTTGGGAGGAGGCTTTGTGGAGCCAAATAAGAAACAAAAGGAAGTTGGCTGAGAGTTAGAAAGAGGAGGGAGGGATGCGGGGCCGGACACTACAATTTCCCAGAAAATAACTTGAACAAGAGGGCCCCTCTGAGGGAGTTTGGTCTTCAACAGAGAATCAAGCTGAAAACAGAAGGCAGAAGGACCACACATCCCACTGCCCCTTCAGATGACACACACACACATTCAGGCAACACACACACTCACACTCTTTCAGAAAACAGAAACCCATACCTATTTAGACAATACAAGTTCATTTTTATTCATACAACACAAATTCACAAACACCAAAATGTATACCTGTTATGAAACTATTAATCCCTGAGGAATGATGTGTGGGACATAGTAAGTCCCAGAGTCCCTCTGATCTGTGTCCCCAGAGTCACTTACCTTACCACCCTTCCTAGCTCACCAGAGCATATTGATCCTTCAGCAGCTGGAAAACCCCAAAGAGGCCCCTTTGCTCCAATTGTGTGCTGGGAAATTGTAACGCTAAAGTCCATCATGCACTTCCTTCCGCCTTCTCTTTTGACCATCTGCCAATTTTCTTCTCCATTTGCTTGTGTTCAGCTCCAGTACAGGATCCTCTTCGTCCGAGTTCTGTGTGCTCTGCAGCTGGGGCCCCGGAGGATATCAGGTAAGACAGAGTTCTACAGCTCAGTTGATCCTTTGCCCTGGAGCCTCTCTTGCACAAGATTCCCTTTCAGAGAAGTCTCTGAAACGAGCTCTCAAAGCTTCCACCCTATCTCACAGGTCCTCTTTACTGTCAATTTCCCTGAGACCTTGCTTGGAAATAAGAGACCAACAGACAGAGCGTGTGACTCCAAGAAGGTGGAGGTAAGTGATCCTGTCTGTTGCCATGATGGCCTGTCCTTTACCTCTCCCCCCACCTCCACTATGTTCTTTCTTATAAGAGTCAAGGAAGCCATTTGTATAGACATGTAGATACTGAGTAGCTTTTAGTATGGAGGAGAGCTGAGAAGGGCCCTGGAGCCCCACTCTGGAGTAGCTGCTATAATAAAAGGATTATCATCACACGAGAATTCTATTTCTAACATGAGACTCTCAAGGAAGGAAACAGAGACAGTAAGCCATGATCACACATCTTCAATATAAGTAGTGGGGTCAGGTCATGGGGAGCATGGCTGGACTCAATCCCTGAGGGAAGGGAGAATGTGGGAACCACAGTAGATGGACAAAGGAAGAGTGGAGAGGAGTTTGTCCTGGAGCAGAATCCAAATGGAAAGAGAAGGAAGTTGGTTGTGAGTCAGAAAAAGAAGGGAGGAATGAAGGACTGGGCTTCAACATTATAGTTACCCAGCAAAACTTTAACAAAGGGTACCTGAGGGATTTTGGTCTTAAACAGATAGCTACGCTGGAAGGAAAAGCTACAACAAGTTTAGAATCTACCCCCCATCTTGACGCCTTTGAGAGAAATCAGGATCCAGCTTGATGACCAGGAGTGAAAACAGTGCAAAGAGCATGAAGGCAGCCGCCTCTGACCTCTCCCAACTCCACAAGGGGAAACAAATCCCTATCCACAATACAAACCTGGTTCCCAAGAGGTCAGACATACCACAACACTCCCCACACCTACTTCTACCAATTCTAACATCAACCACCACTTCATGGACTCTCACTGGTCTACTACTGGGTCTGCTGATCTATTGCAATGACCACATAGACCCCACAGATCATACTCACAATTATGGGGTTTAATAAGGAAGTTGAAAGATAATCCAGATAGGAAACTGGGGCATGGGGTGTGGGGTGGTGTCTGAGGCAGGAGGCACACACACACAACACACAGTCCCTATAAAGTTCTCTCTCACATCACTTTCTGGATTTCCAAAGACCTGCTTCTTTTATCTAGATTCTCATTTAACTGGTGTGCAATCTCTGGTCCAAATGGACTCACATATGTCACTCTACTTCCTTCCTGCTGTTTGTTATTGTTGTTAAGTGTCATTGAGTCATTGACAACTCATAGCGATCCTATGAAGAAAAGACCTGAACACTTGTATAACTTTCATCGTTTTTCCAAGTTCATAGAGTTTCCGGATACAAGCTATTTTGGAAGTGGATGCCACTCCTGCTTCCAAGCTTGTTTTAATCAGGAGCTCCACCAACACTGTCCACCATTGGTAACCACTATCACATTTGACACATCAGTGTCACAGTGTTTAGTATCATAGCAAACATAAGTTACCTCTGTATAGCAAATGATAGACCAGTGCGATACCACTTAGAAGAATGTTTGACCAAAAACAATTAAAACCAGGACTGAGGGCCATAGATAAAGCATAACTTTCTATCCACTAGGCCAACAGAGCTCTCTCTATGTTGCTGTTGTTGTTGTTGTTGTTGTTAAGTGCCATCAAGACATAGACTACCCATAGTGACCCTACAAATGAAAGACCTGAACACTTGTATAACTTTCATTGTTTCTCCAAGTTCTTTCTGGTAGTGAGATCCTATTCCATGGACTGCTAAGAGACCAAACAGGTTCATCCTAAAGAGGGTGAAACCAAGTTGCACCTTGGAGGCAAGGATTCTGAAGCTTTGTCTGACATACTTTTTACATTTTTCAAGGAGGGATCAGTCCTTGGAGAGGGACATCATGGTTGGGAGGGTGGAGGGACAGTACAAGAGAGGAAAACCCTTGATGAAATGGATTGACTTAGTGACTGGGGGAATGGGGGTAGGTGTGTCCGAGACAGTGAGATTGGCACAGGATAGAGCACAGTTTAGGGTCGCTATGAGTAGCAGGTGACTTGATGGCACATAACAACAACAACAACAACAACAACAATCTGCTCTTTTAAAGTCTGGTGGGATGGAGAGACTGACAAATTCCATCACTAGTAGTCTGTACACCTTGTTTGCATGTTTCTACACAACAGGTACTAATCATCTCATTCATATCATTAACTATGTGTAAAAAACAAACTTTAGACTGATCAATCTTCAGAGTAGGAAAAACAAAAAGAGAAATAATGAGTTGAGTCACAATCTGGCCCAAAAGAAACAAACTATTTACTGACATCATAAACCACAGGGCCTCTGGAATGTATATACAAACAAGAAAAGAGCAGAAGAGAAGGGCAGGCTATTTTAAAAAGAAGAGATTCTGGAATGTGTTTCCAACGGAGATAAAGGAGGAAGTGAGGGACAGGGAATTGTAAAAAAGGGAGATAAGATGTAGACCACACAGGCAACTTGCAGAAAAGCCTGCATGTCGCCTAGTACTTAGTTAAGGAGGAATTGGGGAAGGGATTTGTGGCCTAGGGGGATAAAAACTCTGGTTGGAGGCATGCCAGCCTGATTCTGTGTCAGAACTTGAGTGCCCAATTTTTGAAAAATCTCATAACAAAGTCTCACTCTTGATAAATTGAGTTTGGATTGGATTTTGCAAACACTCATCAGATTAATACCATGGATAACTCATTGGCAAACTCATACAGGAGAAAACAACCAGAAGGAACTGTCCACAGCTCAGGGGTGCAGGGGTATCCCTGGTTAGGGATCCTAGTGACCCATCAGCCGCAAAGAGAAGTCGAGACAGTGCCCTGAATATTGACAGTGTTTTTCACTCATGTGACAAAAATCAAAGTCATTTGGACTTAGGAAAGCCATTTTGAACAAAGTGGGCTTGGGCATCAGAGCTTCTCACCACAATTTCTCAACTCCCATTGCCTATCCTTTACAATGCCAACAAAATCTTTCAAAACGTAAACGGTAATGGCCACCTGTCCTCAATAGTGCTCTTTCCTCCCCTCAGGAATAATGGACACTTGTGAAAAGACCAAGGACAGTGATGGCCTTACGTCTGGGGTAACCCAGCCTCTCCACATCGACATGCATATCCACCAGGAATCTGTTCTGCCCAAGCTCCTGCTATCTGCTTGCTCCCACTTGCAGTCCAAGATTCAACCCAAGTGCACTACCATCCATTCCCAAGGTCGCAAGCGACTTCTTGTAGCATCTTGGGTGAGTATGGATACCTCCCATGTGGGGACTGCATTACAGCACCCAAAGTCCTCACACTAAACCAAACACAAACTCTCTCTGCTGGTGCTTTTGCTCCAGTTAACAACACACTGAATCTATTATATTCTTTTACAATAAGTCACATTCTTAGTGCTTTGTGCTGCTTTTTTTTTTTCCTTTCTCATTAGCTAGTGTTCTTGATCAAAGCAGTGAGTCAGGTTGGCTATGAGCTAAAGGTTTACAGTAGAAGAGAGTGGGGAGATAGAATCCTTTTACAGCCCTCTGGGTGGAACCCCACACGTCTCTCAACCAGGCTTCTGGTGAATTGGCATGCCTACTTGTTTTCAGGGGTGATGAAGACCTCAAGGGATGAGTTCCTAAAACTGCAACAAAGTGGTCATTTCACTGAGTCAGAAGCAAATCAGAGTTGACCCTTCAGCAGGTTTTTCTGATGCTGTAGGTTGATTGGAGCTCCACCTATGAAGTCACTGATGAATTTGAATCATCAGCAAGATGCCACCTTGGGCTCCTAAGAATGCTGCTAAGAAATGGCTTAAGAAACCTTGGGCTCCTAAGAATGCTGCTAAGAAATGGCTTAAGAAAGCTGCTCCAGGTGTTAGACAGAAAAAAAGATGAGAGAGAGAGAGAGAAGGTGGTCTCAAGAAGAGAACAGGCCTTTATTAAGTGGTCTGAGAGGGATGCCAGGTGACCACTCACCCAGAGGATCGTGCTGTGCAGGCAGGCAAAGACAGCTGAGTGTGTGTTTTTATAAGGGCTATAAAGGAAGATCTAGAGGGGATGGTAGTTTGCCCAGGAATTTGGGGGTAGGGATCCTGTCAATGTCTGATCAGGCCTAGGGCCTTATCAAGACCTAGTCATCTAGTCAGGACATAGACATTATCAGGTTTCCTTAAGAAATAATAAGGCCTAGGAGTAAGCCTGGGGAAACGGCAACATTCTTCCTCCATTAGGTCTTCAAATGCTGGGAGTGATGAGGACCTCAAGCTGACCAAAGATTTGGGGCAGAAATTGACCCTGAATCCATACACTGTGGGAGTGGGGCTCCCTGTCTTTCAGGTGACACAGATCGTGCTTGGCGTCTTGAGTGGAGTCTTGGGAGGATTCCTCTACATTTGCAAGTACTCCGCCTTGCTGTCCTCAGGGGCTGCTATTTGGACAGGTGCAGTGGTGAGTGACATGGGAAGAAGGACTGATGGGAATTCAAGAAAGGGCAAATGGAGGGTCTTCTATCAGGGATCATAGAGATGCTACCACCATCAAAACTGCAAAAATGGTATGGACATAGGCTATTGTGATGTCTTACCTCCACTAACTTCACAAAAGGGAAGAATCCACATTAACAACAGCAGCTCGAAAGCCACTACTTAGGAAGTCGCACATGCCTTCACGCTCCATGCTCTAAGCCCTTCCTAACAATTCCAACACCAATCGTTCATCCCAAAATACTCACTAGTTTCTAGTTTGATAGTCTACTTCAATGGCCACATGGAACTTGCAGATAATACTGACGGAGTTTATTACAGGTTACAATTAGGGTTCAAACCCTTGGGATACAGTTCAATTAGTGATGCCTTCTGACCTGTGCTGAAAGGCAAGCTTCTATCTCTGGCCCTTGGTCTCAAGGCCTTGGCCTCTGGCCTCCTCAGGTAGAAAACACAAAGCCCTTTTAGCCCTTGCAGTTATGTGTCAGTAAGCCTAGGCTCAACATCAAGAAAACAAAGATTCTTTCTTGGCTGTAATGAAATCCTAATTTTCAGCCTCTCACTCTCTCTTGCCATTAAGTCAGAAGTGACTCACAGCGGACCCTCCAATAGGTTTTCAGAGACTGTAAATCACATTTTCCTGGATGAGACTGCCCATCTTTCTTCCATGGAACAACTTCTGGATGTGAACTGCTTACCTTTGGATTGGCAGCACAACTCTCTATCCACTAGACCACCAGAGCAGCAGGATAGCAAAACTGACCAATTCCCACATTAATATTATTATACATGTCTTTTTTTCCCTCTCACTTGTTGATCTCTTTGAATATCCCATACTTATTTACAGCAAGCTATCCAACCCTTTTGATGGACCATAAAGACTTCACATTTGCATAGTCCTAAGGGAGTTGAAGATGGCATAGGATAGGACAGGGTTCAGATCTGTTGTTCATAACGTTGCTATGTGTTGTACTTGACCCGACGGCACCTAACAACAACAACAAGGGAACTGGATATGCTCAGCTGGTTGAGCCAAGAAATCTGAAAGACCGCTATCTGGCCACCTGACTGGAAGGGATCCATATTTATTTCAATTCCCAAGAAAGATGATTCTACAGAATGTGGAAATTGTTGAACAGTATCACTAGCATCATATTGAAATAAAATCTTTCTGAAGATTATCCCAAAATGACTGAAACCAGAGAACTGCCAGAATTGCAAGTTGGGTTTACAAGAGGCCATGGTACTAGAAATATCCTTGCTGATGTCGGATGGATCATGGCTGAAAGTACAGAATATCAGAAAGATATCTATTTGTGTTTTATCAACTATGAAAAGGTATTTGATGGTGTGGATTCCAACAAATTGTATCTGAAATTGAGAAGAATGGGAATTTAAGAACACCTGATTGTGCTCATGTGAAACTTGTACCTAGACCAAGAAGTTGAAGTCTGGACAGAGCAAGGAAACAATGTACGGTTCAAAATCAAGAAAGGATTGCATTAGTGATGTATTTTTTCTCCATATCTTTTCAATCTATATGCAGAACAAATCTTTAGGGAGGCTGGACTTTATGAAGAAGAATGTGGCATCAGGAGTGAAGGATTATGAAGATGATACAACTTTACTCACTCACAGAAACTGAGGAGGACTTGAAGTGCTAGATGTAGAAGGTCAAAGAAAACTTCAATATGGATTTCATCTTAATATCAAAGAAAAAAGATCCTCACCACCAGGCCAAGAGGCAGTATTGTAACAGATGGAGAAAGGATCAAGGTAGTTGATGATTTCGTCTTGTTTGGATCCACAATCAATACTCTTGGCACCAGCAGTCAGGAAACCAAAAGATTAATTACATTAGGAAAATTTGCT
>NW_006399911.1:2928661-2929687 GCF_000299155.1 Elephantulus edwardii | reverse complement strand
GTGTCAGAGGCAGTGCGGTTGGCGCAGGATAGAGCAGGGTTTAGGGCTGCTGTACATAGGGTCGCTATGAGTCGCAGATGACTCGACGGCACATAACAACAACAACAAGTCTGATACTGGTGGTATATTCCATAAAAAAGTTGCACTGCTAACCCAAAGGTCCTGTCTCTATGCCAGTTTGAATCCACCAGTATGATTTACATCATGGAGGGTCAGCTATAGGTCAATTCCAACTCAATGGCAATAATTATTCTGATACTCTTTTTCTGTACCACTCCCAGTTTTGCTTTTTCTGTGTCTTTTTAATGTCCAAATTTGTTGTTGATTTTGTACAATTTTTTGTTGTTGCTTTCCCCCCCTCTTGCTCTTCATCCCATCCAGCATCAGACCACAATATCAGCCACACATACACCTCTTGCAATTTTACTCATCACACAAGAGTAAAAATTAACTCCTATTCACTGATAAATTTTAAAAACTGCTATCAACACCATGCCTATCTGCCCCTAACTTCTTTATACAAGCAGCAAAATAAGAACTGCACACGCTCGTCCCCATCCTCTATCAGGCCCACCAGAAGACCAGAGGTGAAACATTAAGAATTAACAAATTTTCAAATGGTACAACATACTTTCTTGTTTTAATTAGATATATCAAAACAAAATAATAAAAAAAAATCAAGAACACCAAAATATCCTGATGTCCTGGAAGCAACATGTTTCTTTAAACTACTCAAAAAAATTAGAATAAGATGCCACAAAAGAGTGACCAAAATCAAGAACCAGAAAATTTTTCAGAAGAAGAAAACTATTACAACTTCCTGATAAGGAATTCAAAAGAATAATAGTTAAGAATCTGTTTTAGATTGAGAAGAACACAGAATACATAGAAAATATCTTTAAATATGCAAGACCAAGTAGATGAAATAAATGGAAACAGAAGTTATACACTATTTTAATCAATAGATGATTAATATTCATTTTTACTTAAAGATACTGCCAGATTCTTCATTTTGTATTTTACTTC
>NW_006399911.1:2927557-2928356 GCF_000299155.1 Elephantulus edwardii | reverse complement strand
TATATATATGAAATAATAGTAAACATTTGGGGGTTTTAAGCAAGATTTTCCATTTCCCTTCTGAAGCAAAGAGGTAGAATTTGTTCAAAAGGCCAATATAAGAGAAAAACAGAAATCCCTGAACAAAAATTACAATATAGTATTTTGATTATCTAATCCCGCTCAGCAGCAACATTTAAATTATATTTAGAATATTTATCAGATTTTTCTTGTTAACCTATCTTTTTAGTATGTTCTTATTGTTATTTAAAATTGTACAGGTGAAACACACATTTTCAAATGAACACGTTTAAATATAGTATTGATTATGGACATTTATAGGATTTTGTAACAATCTAGAAAAAAGATGAGCTCTTTAAGATATATTCAACTAGTTTTTGCACTGTTGTTGTGTTGTGTACCAAAGAGTTGAAACTGGCCCATAGCTGACCCTCTGGTGGGTTTTCAGAAGCAGTTAATCAGCAGAATGCCCATCCTCCTCCAGCTGCTGGAGGACTCGAATCGCGTGTCTACAGGGTTGCAATGCAGCTTATTACCATTGGGCCATGAGAGCTCCCTATAGTATGTTTACGCAATAAAATGCGTCATAATAAATCTACCTAGTGACTGAGTAATTCTGTAATCCACTAAGCTATTTTATGTAGAAGTTAAAGCAAAGTCATTTTCAAGTCTAGATAAAATCTAAATTTTATATATTTGATGGAAAAAACTTCTCCAGTAGAGTAAAAAGGGAAGCCACTGACTGGGAAAAAGTATTCGGTAATAACATATCAGATAAGGGACTTATATCCAGAATTTA
>NW_006399911.1:2906475-2915552 GCF_000299155.1 Elephantulus edwardii | reverse complement strand
ATTGCTTGCTATGCATTTGAGAGCTGGACTATGAGTAAGGATAACAGAAGAAGGGTCAATGCCTTTGAGTTGTGGTGTGAAGAAGAGTACTGAACATACCATGGACTTCCAGGAGAACAAATAGCTCTGTCCCAGAGAGGGTGAGGCAAGAATTAGGAGGCAAGGATTTTGACGTTCCATCTCACATACTTCGGGTATGTTATCAGTAGGGACCAGTCGTTGGAGAAGGACATCACACTTGGAGTAGTAGAGGATCAGTACAGAAGAGGAAGACCCTGGATGAGATGGGTTGACACAGTGACTGTGGCAATGGTGTCATGTGTGTCAGAGACAGTGAGGTTGGCTCAGGATAGGGCAAGGCTGAAAGACATTGTTCATAAAGTTGCTATGAATTGTAGTTGATTCAATTGCACATAACAGCAAGGGAGTTCTATGGCATTTAACAACAACAAGAGAGCTCTTGTGGACTAGTGCTAAGAAGCTGTGCTGCAATCCCAAAGGCACACAGTTTGAATCCACCAGCTGCTCCACAAAGGAAGGAGGGACACTAGTCTCCCTTGCAATTTATTGCCTCTGTAAAGCCACTGTAGGGTCAGCAATGAGCTGATGCTGACTAGACAACAACAACAATAATAGAAAAGCTTTCAGAATATGTGCAGCCAGAGTGCTCCTTAGAAGGCAAGGGTGGTGAAAGTTTATCTCACACATTTTAGGTGTGTAGTTAACACAAGCCAGCCCTTGGAAAAAGACATTGTGCTTCAAAAAGTCAAGGGTGAGCAAAGGAGGGGATAACCCTCAAAAAGAGGGATCAACACAGTGATTATATCAATGGACTCAAGTATATGAGATAATAAGAATGGCACACAATAGAGTAAGGTTCAGATCTGTTATTCAAAGAATCACTATGAGTAGACTCCACAGCTCAGCACTTAACAGCAAGAAAGTTCTTGTGGAATAATCTATAGAGAATTCCACTGCCAACTCAAATGTGGCAAATCTCTCTGGCTGTTCAAATCCACCAGCATCTCCACCATTGGAGCTCCCATATATAATTTACAGTATCAGAAAATACAATGAGTGGTCAGCAATGATTTGGTACTAACTCAACAGCTATGAGAGAGTGAACGCTTGGAAGGAGTTACAAAGACAATGGCCAGAAAAGTCCCATTAATTAATCCCCTGCACTGTAATTATTATCTTCTTCATTGCCACCAGCACTGTGTCATGAAATGTTAGAGATCAAAAAGAGAGCATTAGAAATGAAAAGAGAGGATGCTAGCAGTCAAAAAGAATTAATATCCAATTCTCTTCTTTACAGAAGAAATACAGCTAAAGAGAGTGAAGCCACATGCCCAGTGGTCAGCCAGCCTCTGATCTCCAGCCACTGCTTTCCCAACACATTGCAGCCTCTTTCCACCACCCACACACAACCACCTTCTTATCATCTCATTTTCCTGAGAGATTCTATTGCCCCAGTGCAGTCTTCAGGACCATCCCTCCAAATCTTCCTCCCTATTTTACAGGGAATTTTTACTGCTAAATTTTCTCAGACCTTGCTCAGAAGGGAAGGAACATCAGACAGAGGGTTGGACTCCAAAGTGAAGGGAGAAGATGAGGCAAAGGGTCTCATTTGGTGCCAAGGTGTTCTGGCCTTTTCTTCCAGTTCTGAAGATTTCATTACAAGGGTCAAGGAGCAACTCAGACAAGTGAGTGCTGAGTAGCCCTTGGAGGTAGAGAGACGTAGTCTCTGGGGACCTGAATTCTGAGCCCAGAAGCTTGCAGAGAAGCAGCACAGGCTGGAGAGCATACACTGCACAAGAAAGTGCCATCCCTCCAGGCCACCTCCCAGTGCCTGCTCACATCCTCCTCCCAGTGAGTGTGCCAGGGATGCCACTTACCAACATCAACTAATGTCAGCTGCTAGACATGTATTCATTCTGCAATAGGAGCTTGGTGCATTGGTCATGGAGCACTGAGGGACCTTTAAATACACCAGTACTTTACAATAGCAAAACACACAATTAAGGAGAGGGTACTCATCCATCCAGGGACAATATACCTCCAGAAAGTTTCATCCAGCTGTGCTGAGAGCTTCTTCAGGTCCCGTGACACATGCCTCCTCACAGACACAGGGGGTTTTCTTCTACCCACAAGACCTCAGGCCTTGAAATTTCTGAATGTTCAGCCCCTGGAGCTGCTTTAAAGATGGTGATGAAGACCTCAAGCTGGTCCTGATTGCAAGCACTTTACACGTTGCTGTAGCAGTGTCCTGCAGCCTCAGGTCATCCCTGCCCTAAACCCTCAACCTTGTGGCAGCAGCCTGCTGGGCAAGGACCTGATGAGTGCCCAGGTGAACAAAGAGAAGGGGATGATGAGGGAAGCTGCCCTTCCTGCATTCATCCTTTTCCTGCTTTCATTTCTCCCCAGTCTGTCCTGGCTGGAGCTACTGCCTTCCTTAAAGAGAAGCGTGGTGGTCGCTGTTGGGTAAGTTGGATCACCCCAAGCTTCCTTCCCCATCATGCCTGTTCCACTTGGCCCAGTCACAGCCTCCCCAAGAGGGCCTATTAACTTATTACAGTGTTTTCTTTTTTCTTTTAAATGAAGTTTTATTATAGTTGTGATTTTAATGAAAATTTACAGAGACATTGGATTTTCATTCATTGTTGCTCATTTTGCCTCCTTCCTCTCCCTTCCCCTCCCCCCAGTTCACTATTTTTTTCATATTCATTCATTGTTGTACAATAACCTACCTCTCCCCTGCTCCACCCCAGTCCTCTTTGCAATAACATATATCTTATTCTGGGCTGTTGGCATATGTATAATGCCTAATCATATATTCATTTTAGACAAATCTTTTTTTTTAATCCATTCCAATGCAATTGTCATTATCTATCCACTCTTATCCTATTCTCCTCCCAACCCCTCATGTCAGACCTGCGTTATAATAGTGGCACCATGTAGTATTTGCTCCTTTTTGACTGAGATATTTCACTCAGCATAATGTCCTCCAGGGTCACCCATGCTGTGTAATGTTTTACAAGTTCAAAATCCCTAGTTATCTGAGAGAGGCAAATCAAAACAACTAGGAGATATCATCTCACTCCACTAACAAAAGCAAAGTCCAACCTAATAGCAAACAATAAATTCTGGCGAGGTTGTAGAGAGATTTGAACCCTTATTCACTGTTGGTGGAAATGTAAAATTGTACAACCACTATGGAAGGCAGTTTGGTGCTTTCTCAAAAAGTTGAAAATAGTAATACCATTTGACCCAGCAATTCCCCTTTTGGAAATATACCCCAAAGAAAACAGATCTACCACCTAAGTAGATATATGTACACCCATACTTATTGCTGTGTTATTCACAATAGCAAAGAGATGGAAGCAAGCCAAGTGCCCATCAACAAATGAATAGATAGAAAAATTATGGTATATTCACACAATGAAATAGTATGCAGCAATGAAAAACAATGAATTTATTACTACATTGTTTTCTGTCTTTACTCCACAGCGCTTCCTGAGGACCCTGCTTGCCCTGACAGCTTTCTCCACAGCTGTTGCTGCCATTAAAATTGGAGCTGATTATCTCTACTGGGTCCCCTTCAATGATGGAGACTACATCTGTAGTGATCCTTCAAGACAGAGATGGCCCACTCCTCCCCCCAGCACAATGAGTCCAGAAGAAGACAGAAGATTGCACCTGTGCCTTGCCTACATGGACATGCTGGTGGTGAGTGGGCTGCAGAAGTAGCTACCAGCAGACAGAGACCTCTCCAGCAACAGTGTATGCCATCCACTTGACACCAACTAGGTCATTGGGACCAGAGATGCAGCATGAGCAAGAACACTTCTGGTGGTTAGGCCCCTACAGACTAGTAAAAAACATAGTAAGGAAAGAATGCCGTCGATATTCAAAGCACTGGGAAAGAGAAGTGAGAGTATGAAGTTTGGGCTCCCCACTCAATCTTTGCAAATTCTAGAAGCTGTCAAGGAGTCACTCACAGCCAGCACAAGACTGACAGTTGAGAACTAGAGGCCCAATGGTGTGGTACAAAAGGGTGGAGCATACCTATGTCAGTGATGAATAAGAAAGAACACAGCAGGAATGACAGTCCACATTCTGCATATGGCTGTGGTCTTCTATCCCCAGGCCCTGTTCAGAGGCCTCCAGTTCACACTGCTGGGTATCTGGGTCCTGTTGCTGGTGGCATCGTTAGCTCCCTTGGCTCCCCTGGTCTGCATGTGCTTGTGCTGCTGGAGAAGACTCCTAGCTGAGGAGGTAAGTCCTAAAAGTGTGTCTCTATGTGTCTGGGTAACACAATAGCTTCAGAGGCTCAAGAAACAAGAAGTGAAGGTTTGAGGAGTAAAGAGTCTGTCCTAATGAATCACATGTGATACTGTGCTGGTCAAGCAGTACCCAAACCTAGAGCTACAGTATTTCCCACTAGGTGACCCTCAAAATGTCCTGCTAGGCTTTCAAGACACCCTTCATCAAGTGTAATGAGGCTGATGTTGGACTCATGCTGGCTCTAGAGCCACGCCAGTCTGGCTGTGAGGAAGTACCCTTTCCTGCTTGGCGGTTATCTTATCCTCTCTCCTTTTCTTTTAGGAAAAGAATCAGAAGGAACAGTTGGAGGTGGAATGCAGCCCTATTTCTGCTTGAGCACTAATACTTGCATCAGATGTAATCTTCCCCAACCACCCTGGTCCTGACCCATTTCTTACATTCACCATCCTACTGGCTTTGTGTATCCTCTTGAACAGTAATTGCATAATAAATTCTTTCATGGTATTTCTCCAAGCTTTGTAATTCCAGGGATTTGTTTTTTCCTAGGGGAAGAAATGGTAAGTAGTATTTCTCTAGTGTCAGAGTTGACTCGCAGCTGACCTCCATCAGGTTGTTAATGGCAGTAACCACACAGGAAGAGATTTCCCACCTATCTCATCCGAAAGAAGCAGGAAAACCTGAATGGGAACCCGACCCATTCCCATAATCACAGGCTGTCCTCCTCTCCCTCTGCTTAACAAGCATAATTTACACCAATACCTCTTTCTATTCCCTTGTTCCTGGCCGCTTTCTACTCCACTGTGCCTGGACCATGTCCACTCCCCCTTACCTGGTGACCAGAATTGTCCCATAACCTGTAAAACATCTGTCTTTTGTGGAAAGTTCCTGCCTAGTGTATCCCACACCCCAGTCCTTCTCCACTCTGCACCAACTTCCCCTTTATAAGTTACTTGCTTCGACCACCCCAGCATAATTGCATGTTTGTGCTAATGGGGGTCAGCCAATAAATTTCTTGTACTTTGAATTAAGTGGTCTTGAGTTTATCATCTGGTGCTGAAACCTGGGAACATGGACCATTTTAGCTGACAGAGCTCCCTCAGCCTTACTCCCTCAAAAGGAGTAGGCAGCGGCAGCTCACGTGGGCTAACTCTTAATCTCTGGCTTTGAGACATTTCAATCCTAGTGTCAACAGCATGTTCCATTCCTGGACCATCTGAGACCCTCAGTTAGTTACAAAAGGCCTCTCCATCTCCTCAGGAAACACCAACCCATGATTTCCTGCCTCCCATTGCCCTACTCCCAGACCCTGATCCTGGTATTGGAGCCACAAAAGTCAACCTCTCACCCTCAGAAGACATCTACCCAAGCCACCCACAACTTCCCCTCCCTGAACCTTCTCCTATGTCCAGCAAGACAACAGCCCAGAGTCTGCTTCCTTTGGCCTCTTCCCTCTTCACAAAGATGCAGGCACAAATAGAGTTTTTTGAATTTATGCTTCATTTTCACTCAGCAATCTATCACAGATAGAAAACTGCCAAGGTTCATTTTTTACCAACCTCACCCAGTTCATAAGAGTTTAGGTATTTAGTTCAGTCATATGAACTGGCATGATATTCACACTATTCTTACAACCTGCCTAATTTCTGAAGAGAGAGAGGGTATGGAACACTAAAGGGCAGAGAGCTGATGAAAATCACACCACTGATCAGATCCTACCGCTTGGCACAGTCCCTACAGTCTATCCCAAACATCCCAACTAGAGTAAGCACACCTATTTTATTGAATAGGGAGCTCTGGTGGCCAAGTGATAAGAAACTACACTGTAATCCTGAAAACATATAGTTCAAAACCACCCATGCAATTTACTGCCTCTGAAAACCCACTGGAGGGTCAGTTATAAGTCAGTTCCAACTCAATGGCACACAGAAACAATAACGTTTTCTTGAACACATTTTGAGAGGTCTGGTCCAGTCATCCCTCAAAGTAGTTAACATCAATAAATTCAGAGAGGTCTACCAAGAACCTCAAGAAAGTCTAGCCCAGTCCAAATCCAGGCCAACAGAAGACTAACCCTCATAGCTCACACTAGATTAAACCTCAGAAAAAAGCAAACTTATTTTAAATACAGCCATCAGCTCTCAAGCAGCCCTTGGCATACAGGCAAAACTAAAGAAATTAGATGATGAGCCTTAACTTCCCACTGAAATGCTAATGAATGTCACTTTCAAGGTTTTTCAAAGCCAAAGAAGCTGCAAAAGAGGTTGCTTGGAAACAGAAAAAAAAGGAGAGGGGCATAAATATGATCGCGCAAAGACCCAAATGATGACTATGGCTATTAATTATGCCAATAAAATGGCTAGAGATCATGTAAAGTCCCCAAAGCCTTCCAGAGGTTTCCCTCCTGGCCTGTGTTTTCAGGGTGTCAAGACTGGACACAGGACAAAAGAGTGTCCCGCTCTCCCTCCTCCACCACTGACACCACCTTCTTCTGCCGCTCCTGGAGCTGCTTGTGTGCTCATTCGGTGTGGACCTGGTACCTCTTTGGTGAAGCTGCTGCTCAGGAGACTCCAGCGCTAGCCATGGCCAACGAGAAACCCAAGGAAGGAGTCAAGACTGAGAACAACGATCATATTAATTTGAAGGTGACGGGACAGGATGGTTCTGTGGTGCAGTTTAAGATTAAGAGGCATACACCACTTAGTAAACTAATGAAAGCTTATTGTGAATGACAGGGTTTGTCAATGAGGCAGATCAGATTCCGATTTGACGGACAGCCAGTCAAAGAATCAAGTACACCTGCACAGCTGAAAATGGAGGATGAAGATACAGTTGATGTGTTCCAGCAGCAGACAGAAGGTGTCTTCTAAAATAAACACAGAGGAGCCTGCGGTTTTACTCCAGAATGCTGTTCCTGCAGACCAAGAATACATTCTCAATTAGAAAACCACAATTGGGTTCCAGCACATGCTGACCACTACAGCATAGTTTTCTCTCTTCTTTCATTTCCCCTACCCTATCCTTTTATTGTACATAAAGTAACTGGTGCACGTGCACATGCATATTGCAGGTTTGTTTTGTTTGGTTTTTTATATAAACTAAACGGCCAATGGTATGTTTTGATAAACATCTAGTGGAGATGGGATGGGGAAAAATACTGGTTCTGTGAAAATACCCCATTTCTCCCTAAGTGGCATGGTCATTAAGCTCTTCTCTTTATATTCCAATAAGTTATTTTGTTCTCACTGTTTAATAAAAAATCCTTATATACCTTGTTTGATTGGAGGTTTTTAATGTTTTTCACTTATCATTGTAAAACCAAGAACAATTTTATAACTTTTTGTACATAGCTGGTACATATAGGGCAATCTGTCTTTAAGCAGGGGTAAATTACTCTAAACGAAATGAATCCTAGATAGTTTAGCCTTCAAGTCAAACGTCTTGTTGTTTAAATAAACTTCTTGTTTAAAATGGAGGGGGAAAGTGTCCCAACCTTTTTCTACAGTCAAACCCTTCCACAAATGTAGAATAGACACTGAGCTATGAACTACTCATGAATCCATGAGGACCCACGATCATCCTCCCAAGACCAGCCCACCCTCCTTGGCAGTGATTAAAGACCAAGGCTGCCCATGTTCAGGGCTCCATTGGCTATTAGATACAGCAACAATAGTAACTCTATTGAAAAAGGTAAGTCAGTTTCATTCCTCCTTGACAAAGAGGCCTCTTGCTCAACCTTTTGACAGTGCCCTGGCCCTTTTCTACCACCCCAAGTCTTAGCTGTGAGCGTGAACAGTTGTCCAGCCAACCTACACGGAAACCTTCTAGTAACATATCTTTTCAATAATGCATCTTTTCCACACTCTTTAATAATGCCGATTTGCTTAACTCCAATCCTAGGCAGAGATATTTAGCCTAAATTTAACACTACCATCTCATTTTCTTTGTCCTTCTAGCTTGCCTCATCCCTTGTCCTCCTCTTTCTCCTCATCCTCTAGATAATAGGGTGATCTCAGCCATTCACCATTGCCCAAACGGATCCTTGTTCCACTATCACAGCTGAAATAGATTCTCAAGTTTCCCTTATGGTCTAGGACACAAGCATACAGTCAGTTGCCCATATTATTCCCTGTTTGTATACAACTACAAAAAAGACTCTACCATATAGCCTAAAAATTTTCAATATCGTCTATCCCTTGCTTCCCTGCATGGCCTATGGCCCATTATAAACTCACTGCTCTCTAAAGGACAGCTCTGATGACCTAGGTACACTACAGTCCCCACAGCACATGATTTGGATGCACCAGCTCCTCTGTGGAAGAAGGATGGGCATCCTCCTCCTGTACAATTTGCCCACTGGAGGATCAATTGTGTGTAGGTTTCAACTTGATGACAAATAACAAAAACTCTCTAAAGGTCTTTTCAGATCCACTAACTCTCCCTATAATACAGCAATCCCAGCCGTCAGGAAGGAGAATGGAAGCTATCACCAAGTCCAGGACCTCCAAGCCATAAGTCAAGTCATGATATCACTCATTCCAATAGTTCTCAATCCATACACACTCCTTTACACCATCTCCCCCCCACCCCCACTACTATCTCATTTTACGCACTCCCAGACCTGAAGAGATCTATATTTGTTTCCATTCCAAAGAAAAGTGACCCAACTGAGTGTGGAAACTACAGAACAATATCATTGATTTCACGTGCAAGCAAGATTCTACTGAAGATTATCCAAAAATGACTGGAACAGCACATCAGCAGAGAACTGCCAGAAGTCTGCTGGGTTTAGA
>NW_006399911.1:2903037-2905400 GCF_000299155.1 Elephantulus edwardii | reverse complement strand
CAGCGTTTAGGGCTATGGTACATAGGGTCGCTATGAGTCGCAAACAACTCGACGGCACATAACAACAGACCTGAAAGACATCATTTTTACAATCCCAGTCCATCCTGCCTTGCAAGATATCTTTGAATCTTGAACTGGACAGACCGCCTGTCCAATTAGTCTCACTAACTGGAAAGTGCACCCCCAAGATTTCACAAACAGCATCCGTTTGTTTGGTTAAGCTGTAGCCACAGGCTTCAAAGTGTAAATATACACCCTAGTCCAATTACACAACATGTGTAGAGGATCCTCTTCTTTGCAGTCCCTCACAATCTTTCTGCATATCAATACTTGTTTAAATTTCCTGGACTTTCAAGGGTACTACATATGTCATCCAAAAGTACACCTAGTCCAACACTCAGTAACTTACCTAGGCTTTCTCCTTACTCCAAAAACATGACAAATAACCTAAGGTCACTTTTTGCATACATTCCCTTTTTACCAAAAAAGTAGGATTCCCTTCTTTCCTTAACCTAGCCAGTTAACTCTGTCTTTGGAGCCCCAATCACACTCTTACTGCCCAACTATACACTAAATCAAAAGGAAATCTTTTGACCCCCTACAATCACCCTACATCCTTAATAGCCTTTTCCCTACTAAGGCAAATAATTACCATCCCTCCTGTTCTATCACTGACTACACTCACTATCCTCAGCAATGAAAACAAAAACGCACTAGGTTTTCTAGAACAACACCAAGATAATTTAAAAAAAAACAAAAACAAAAACAAAACCACAAAAAAATGCCAACCAAAAACCAGTGTCATGGTCTACCTATCAAAACAGATTCTTCCATCTGTGGGTGGACCCTGTGCCTCAGAGCCCTAACTGTAGTGATAATCTCAACCAAAGAAAACCTTAAATTCACTCTTGGACAGCCATTAAAATACACAGCACTCATGACTTTAAATATCTGGTCTCATCATCATTGTTGTTGTTGTTATTATGTGCCGTCGAGTTGCCTGAGACTCATAGTGATCCTATGTACAACAGCCCTAAACCCTGCTCTGTACTGTGACAATCTCACTGTCTCTGATACACCTACCCCTATTACCCCAGGCACCAAATCAATCCATCTCATCGGGGGTCTTCCTCTCCTGCGCTGTCTCTCCACCTTCCCAAGCATGATGTCCTTCTCCAAGGATTGATTCCCTCCTTGCAGCGTGTCCAGAGTATGTCAGAAGAAGCTTTAGACTCCTTGTCTCCAAAGAGCATCCTGGTTTCACCCTCCCCAGAACAAACCTGTTTGTTTTCTTAGCAGTCCATGATATACTCAATACTCTTCTCCAACACCACAGCTCAAAGGCATAAATTTTCCTTCCATCATCCCTAGTCATTGTCTCGTTCTCTGGCACATGACAAGTGATTGCAAGGACCATGGCCTGTATCAGGCACACCTTAGTCTCCAGACTGACATTGTTGATCTTCAGTTCTTTGGAGAGGCCTCTGACAGCAGACCTTCCCACTACAATATGTCTTTTAATTTCCTGGTTGCTGGTGCCAAGAATGTTGATTGTAGAGCCAAGCAAATTAAAGCTGCAAGCAATCTCAATCTCTTCACCATCTATCATGACTGCTGCCAATCGCCCAGTGGTGAGAATCTTTATTTTATTGATGTTGAGTTGCAATCAATATTGAAGGCTGAAGCCCTTGACCTTCTGCAGCAAGCACTTCAAGCCTTCCTCAGTTTCAGCAAGCAGAGTTGTGTCATCTGCATGACACAGATTGTTGATGAGTCTTGCTCCAATCCTAATGCCACATTTCTTCTCATAGAGCCCAGCCTCAGAGATAATCTGTTTGCATATAGATTGAAAAGGTATGGAGAGAGGACACATCCCTTGTGTGCACCCTTCCCAGTTTTGAACCATGCAGTGTTCCCTTGCTCTGTTCTGACTACTTACTCCTTGTCCAAGCATAGGTTTTGCATTAGCACAATCTAATGTTCTGGGATTCCCATTTTTCTCAGAGTTAGTCACAATTTGTTGTGGTCCACACAGTCAAATGCCTTTGCATAATCAACAAAATACAGATAGATGTTCCTCTGGTATTCCCTGCTTTCAGCCAAGACCTAGCTAACATTAGCTACAATATCCCTAGTACCACAATCCGTTCTCAACCCAGCCTGCACTTCTGGCAGTTCTCTTCCAGTTTTGTTTTTGGACAGTCATTAGCAGAATCTTGCTTGCATGTAATACTAATGATGTTGTTGTTGTTGTTGTTATGTGCAGTCGAGTCAATTGCGACTCATAGCGACCCTATGTACAACAGCCCTAAACTCCGCTCTGTCCTGTGCCAATCGCACTGTCTCTGACACTCCCATTCCTA
>NW_006399911.1:2901201-2902937 GCF_000299155.1 Elephantulus edwardii | reverse complement strand
GTCCTTGGAGAAGGACATCATGCTTGGGAAGGTAGAGGGACAGCGCAGGAGGGGAAGGTCCTCTATGAGGTGGATTCATTCAGTGACTGGGATAATCGGGACGGGTGTGTCAGGGGCAGTGGGATTGGCACAAGACAAAGCAGAGTTTAGGGCTGTTGTACATCGGGTCGCTATGAGTCGCAAGCGACTTGACGGCACATAACAACAACAATGACATGTCAGACAAAGTACCTAGAATTTATAAAATACTGGAGCATCACAACAAGAGAAAGATAAATAACCCAAATGAAAAATGGGCACAGAGTATGAATAGACACTTCACCAAAGAAGACATTCAGATGGCAAACAAACACATAAAGAAATGTTCAAAATCCATAGCTCTAAGAGAGATGCAAATCAAAACAACTATGAGATATCATCTCACCCCAGTAAGAATAGCAAACTTTAACAGGACAGCAAACATCAAATGCTGGTGAGGTTGTGGAGAAACTGGAACCCATATTCACTGTTGGTGGGAGTGTAAAATGGTGCAACCACTATGGAAGGCTGTATGGCACTTTCTCAAAAAAGTTGCAAATGGAAATACCATTTGACCCAACAACTCCACTACTGGAAATTTACCCTAAAGAAACCATAACTGCCACATCAGCAGATATATGCACACCCATGTTTATTGTAGCTTTGTTCATAATAGCAAAGAGCTGGAAACAATCCAAGTGCCCATCAACAACGAATGGAGAGAGAAGCTCTGGTAATTCACACAAAGGAATATTATGTAGCATTTGAAAACAAGAAACTCGTGAAATATTATGCAAAATGGATGACCCTGGAAGACATTATGCTGAGTGAAATATCTCAGTCACAAAAGGACAATTATTGCATAGGGCCACTGTTGTAAAATGGGACTGACATCAGGGTTGAGGGAAGACAGAAAAGGAGGGTAGGAATGATATATATTGTATTGAAACAGATGAGGGAGAGAACTGTTTAAAAGGGATATATGAATGGGTATTCCTATCATTACAGATGTCCAGAGTAAAGGCTGAATAGTGGAGTGGACTTGCGGGGAGGGAATGCATAACAATGAATGAGTTTTTCTTTTTCTTTTCAAGGAGTAGAGTGAATTGGGGGGGGCAGGGAGAAAAGTGCAACAATGAGTAACTGGAAACCCTAAGTCTCTGTAAACATTCATTAAAATCAATTTTTAAAAAATGACAAACATGGCATAGGGCCACTATTGTAAAACGGGACTGACATCAGGGTTGAGGGAAGACAGAGAAGGAGGGGAGGAATGATGTCTACTGAACAGATGAGGGAAAGAACTGTTTAAAAGGGATATATGATTGGGTATTATTGTCACAACAGGAGTCCAGAATAAAGGCTACACAGTGGAGTGGCTTTGGGTGAGGGATTGCATAACAATGAAAGAGTTTTACTTTTCAAGGAGAAGAGTGAATTGGGGGGACAGAGAGAAAAGTGCAACAATGAATGATTGGAAACCCTAATTCTCTGTAAACATTCATTAAAATTAATTTAAAAAAAAAAAGAATGAATGGAGCTAGGGGAACTCTGGTGGCCTAGTGGCAAGAAGCTGCACTACAATCCCAGAGGTATGCACTTCTAATCCACCAGATGCTTTACTGGAGAAGGAGGGGCAATCTCCTCCTCTACCAATCAGATCCAATTTGACAGTAAACACACACAAAAAATAATAAAATCAATTTTTTTATCTTTTA
>NW_006399911.1:2896824-2900700 GCF_000299155.1 Elephantulus edwardii | reverse complement strand
TTCAGCTAAGATCCATCTAACATCAGCTACAATATCCCTAGTACCATGACCCCTTCTAAACCCAGCCTGGACTTCTGGCAATTCTCTGCTGATGTGCTGTTCCAGTCATTTTTTTATAATCTTCAGTAAAATCTTGCTTGCATGTGAAATCAGTGAGATTCTTCTATAGTTTCCACACTCTGTTGGGTCACCTTTCTTTGGAATAGGAACTAATATAAATCTCTACCAGTCAGTTGGCCAAGTGGTTGTCCTCCAGATTTCTTGGCACAACTTGATGAACACATATAGGGCAGCATCATTCACCACAGCCATTCTCAGACCCTCAAAAATACAACAAATTCATATTATCCTGATATCAAGCCCTAATGTTACCCTTGACCCACTTGTACAATTCGATCTTTCTATCCTTCTACCTACCCCTGATCAGTCTCTCACACTTCACAATTGTGTAGAACTTATCTTTTCATTTGGCCACCCATTTCCTAAAATCCAGTACGGCCCCATCCCAACATCCATGACACTTTATTAATAATGGCAAAACTCTTTCCTGCCAAGCAACCAGAGAGTAGCAGCCATACCATTTTGTGCTGTATTGTCAAGTTCAAACTGACGCATAGATGACCCTCCAGCAAGTTTTCAGAGGCAGAGAATCATACTGAAGAAGATGGAATTGTGTTCCTTTCATCTGATAGCACAACTCCTTACTAAAGCCACCAGAGCTCCCTAGCCTATACCATGCTATTGCTGTTAAGGGTTGTCAAGTCGAGGACAACTCATAGCAACCCTATAAACAACAGATATAAAACCTGTATTTTCAATCTGATGTGCTGAAGACAGGTGACTTGACAGCTTAATATCTGTGAACGGACTGCCAGCCCCACACCCCCAGTGGAGTTCCAGTCTCACGCCCCCGGTGGCACCCCAGACTCGCACACCTGGCAGCACCCCAGCCCCACAGCCCTGGCAGCACCCCAGCCAGTTCAAGTCATACAGCTGCAACCTGAGTGAAATCCCTATGAGTCCCTACAAGGGCAGGTAGCCCCCAACATGCACAAGAGGGAGAGCTGAAAACTGAATAGCCTCACCAGGCACTATCTAGACATCTGCAAACTGAACGGCGGTGGGGGGAGTACAGTGTGAAGAGCCAGAGGAACAGCAAGCTGCATAGAGAGACCTTCACTCTGCACAGAGACCAACCAACATGGCACACTGTGAACAGTAGAAATTTGAATCAGAAATTTTGTTGAAACCATTAGTTTCAGAGCTACAGGAACATAGAGCCACACCACAGGCCTGGCCAAAGCCAGAAGCCACCAGCTGAGCTGCTGTGGGACCCATCCTCAGGAGAAAGAAGGTTTGTGGGAAATTAACTTAGTTCTCTTAAGCCTCACTAAGAGCGAATAAGTCTGTTGGAATTTGACTGAGTTTTCCTGTGCCCTGTCTGACAACTCATAATTGGGTGGGCCAATAAGAATTTGACTTGCTTTTCTTGGGCATCACCAATTGCTTGAGAGAGCACCCAAGAACAAACCCACTGGTGGGAATTTGGCTGCGTTCTCTTGGGCCATGTCGACTGCGCAGGTACGGGTGGGCCAGTGGGAATTTGTCTGCATTTTCTTGGACACCGTCAACTGTCTGGGAGAGCGCCCAAGATTGAGTGAGCCAGGGGGAATTTGACCGAACTTTCATGGACACTGCAGACCAGCCATAGGCGAGTGGGTCAGTGGGAATTTGACTGAGTCTCCTTGGATCCCACTGGACCCAGGACCCTGCTGGGGCTGAGACCACTGTGCGAGGACACCTGGGGAAGGGTCGCTGGGCAGGGACTGCTGAGCAACAGCTGCTGGGTGGGAGATGAACAGCAGGAATTTGAATAGGGACCACACTCGTGACAGCTGAAGTATGAGTGAGGTCTCACAAGTGGTTGACCTGCCCCTTGGGTTGCCCCCTCCCCATGACTGCCCCACCTCCATTTGGCTCCACACCTGTGCCTACACATCCAGTCAATCAACTTCTCTTTAATCCAGAGCACCTTGATCTGACTTTACCTACAAGAGGTTGCTCTCACAGGCTCTGAACTGAACTTTCCCTTGAATCAGAAGTTCAGAGAAAAACACAAGTGGGGTAGCTGCCCAACTGATATCTAGTGCATCGTCTTCAGATCAAGATGATATCAATATCTCAAAGAAAGCAAGCTATCTCACACACTACACAAGTGCAAAGCAAGATGTCACTGCCAAAAGGTGACACAGTATCAATGGATTTTCTGAAACCAGAAAGTCTAATGGAATATTCTGTCACATAATTTAAAAGAACAATGATTGAATATTTTCAATGGATGAAAGACAAACTTAAAGAATTACAGGATACTGCAAGCAAAAACCAGGAGGAGCAAAAAAAAAAAAATCCAGAACAATGCAGATAAAACAAATGAGGAATTAGTGGCACGGGCAAAACAAGAAACCATGATCCAAAAGATGAGGTCCATTGTTTCAGATGCTGTCAAAATCATGGAGGGACACATGAGCAGAGTTGAAGAGATGGAAAACCGAACCAGTGAAATAGAAGACAGAATTGTCAACACTGATCTGCTAGCACAAAAAGAAAAAACCAAAAAGGAAGGAAAATAAGAAAACTGAAGAATAATGTGGGACACCATCAAGAGAAAGAACATGTGCATCATTGGAATCTCAGCACAGGAAGAAGCAAGTAAAGGCACCAAAAAAGTTTTGGAAAAATTACTAGAGGAAAACTTCCTAGGCATAATGAAGAATAAGAGAATATGTATTCAAGAAGCTGAGTGAACACCATATAGAATAGACCCCAAAAGAAAAACACCAAGGCATATTGCAGTCAAATTTTCCAGAACCAAAGATAAGGAGGGAATTCTGAAAGCAGCAAGGGAGAAACAAAGAGTAACCTAAAAGGGAGAGCAGATAAGATTAAGTGCCTATTTCTCAGCAGAAACCATGCAAGCAAGAAGGGAGTGAAAGGACATATATCAAACACTCAGAGAACACAACTGTCAACCAAGAATATTGTACCCAGCAAAATTATCCATCAAATATGAAGGAGAGATCAAGATATTCCCTGAAAAACAGAATCTAAGAGAGTTTGTAAAAACAAGAACAGCATTGCCGGAAACACTAAGCAATGTCCTTCTTACAGAGGTACCACAGAAAGCATCATGGACCAAAGTAACTAACAACAACACCAAAAAGAACTCAACAAAATTATAGCACTCAAACCCTGCCTTTCAATAATCACACTGAATGTGAATGGTTTAAACGCACCACTGAAGAGAAGAGTAGCAGAGTGAATAAAAAACCAAAATCCATCAATATGTTGTCTACAAGAGGCACACCTAGAAAATGAAGATAAAGAAAAACTAAAAATAAAAGGATGGGGGAAAATATACCAAACAAATGGCAACCAGAAAAAAAGCAGGAGTAGCGATATTAATCTCCAATAAAATATATTTCAATGCAAAAACCATCACAAAGGAGAAGGAAGGTTACTGCATAATGCTTAAAGGGTCAATAGAACAAGAGGACATAATAATAATAAATATCTATGCACCAAATGAAACACCTGCAAAATACATACAACAAACATTAACAAAACTGAAAAAGGAAATAGACAACACTCTAACACTATAGTAGTTGGAGACTTCAATATACCACTCTCAAGAAAAGATAGAAGTACCAGAAAAAGCTCAACAAAAATGCTAAAGAATTAAACGACACAATAAACCAACTTGACCTCATAGATATTTATAGGCTAATGTTGTTGTTGTTGTTGCTATGTGATGTCGAGTCGCTTTCGACTCATAGCGACCCTATGCACAACAGCCCTAAACCCTGCTCTATCCTGCGC
>NW_006399911.1:2884341-2892479 GCF_000299155.1 Elephantulus edwardii | reverse complement strand
TTATTATTAAATTTTATTAGTTTTAATGAACATTTACAGAGATTTTGGGTTTTCATTCATTCATTGTTGCACTGTTTTCTCCACCCTCCTCCCCAGTTCGTTCTGTATTATCTTGTACCATCCTGACAATCTCTGACACACTTGAGTCCGTTGCTGCAGTGTCTAACAAAGGCTTCCAGAAGACACAGTATCCCAAAAAGTAAAATTAGATGGCTTCACCAGAACTCTAGAACTAACCATAACATCTCGCATCAATGTTTACACAGACTCAAAATACACATATCACATCCTTCATAATCATGTGGCAATTTGGAAGGAACATGGCCTACTCACAAGCAAAGCAACCTCTTTCACCAATGCCCCTATATTGTACAATGACTCACTAGTACCATAAAACCCACACAAATAGTGGTACTACACGGTAAAGCCCTTATAGCCGATGGTAACCACTAAACTGATCACATAGCCAGACAAAGAGCCTTCCAATCAATCTCTTTTGGAGATTTTTCCCCTATTTCCTAATATTACTCCCACTACTCTTCAAAAGTACACCAGCAATACAAAACTTCTCAGACCAAAAGCTCCCTGGTTCCTGGGGGAAAAAAGGAAATATCATCTCCCCAAACAGCATGAATGACAAATTCTAAAAGATATGCGCAAGCTTTTTCATACTAATGCAAAAGTAGTAGAACTTTTCTCATGAACTTTCATGTTCTTGCCACACCTTCACCCTTTGCTAGCCCAAATTACAAAGGGCCTGTCCAACATGCCAGCAGGTTTCTCAACAAGGCTTTATCAACACACATCACTCACTCAACAAAGAGGACACCATCAAGGTCAAGACTGGCAATTAGATTTTATTCATATGCCCCTAATAAAGAAAAAGAATATATTCCCAATACTGATAGACACCTTTACAGGGTGGATTAAAATTTTTCCACTATCTTCTGAGAAAACAATGATGTTATCCAAATTCTCTTGACTGAAGTCATTTCCCAATCTGGTTGGCCTGCCAACCTACAGTCTGACAACGGCCCAGCATTTATTTCCAAAATAACTCAACACATCTCCAAAACCTTAGGGATTCCATAGCACTTGCATACCACCTATTATCCTCAGCCTTTAGTGAGGATGGAAAAGATCAACCACCTCTTAAAACAGAAACACTGTAAATTAGCCATATAAACACATCTTCCCTTGACTCAAATCCTACCACTAGCTCATCTCCACCTCCAAGCTTTCCCTTGTAAACTCACCAGATTAACCCATTCAAATTGACACATGAAAGACCCTTCCTCCTAGAGAATTTTCCTCCCCCAAACCATCCTGTAAGAAATTATATCCCTAACCTACAACTTCTCAGTTCTCCCCTCAAAACACATGTTGATTTAATCCTCCCACAACCACATCCATCCTTATCATCTCCACTCATGCAAACAGGAGAAAAAGTATCTCTCCATGCAGGCCCCAAAATCTCACACTATGAGCAACCCCCCACTCTTGGCCAAATTAACTATTAACTACTCCAACCACCATCCAATTAGAAGAACTACAGGGAATATGGCAATCATATCTCAACAATTAAATCCCTCCATGCCCCTTCTTCCCCCATGCAATGCTAGAACACCCTGATTAATGCTACCTGGCTTCATTTACAAGCAATTCCTGAGAATACATTTCTCCCTATAGATTCTTCCACAAAAATACCTAATGAGTTCTTTACAACTTCACTGACTCTCATCACTGCCCTTCTCTAATCAAGGAAGCCCCTTCAGGTCCATTTACAGATATTGAAGCCCTACTCATTGCATTCCTAAAAGGTGAATTAGACTATACCTGGGATAACATCACCCACATTTTTGCCCCATTTTCACTTGGCTGCCAGTTACCTGGCTCTTCCTTACACTCCATTATCATACTTACCCCCTGTTCTTTCTCTGAAGAGAGGCTCACCCACTCCTCTTCATCCTGAACTGAACTCATTAGTCTGTTCACTTCCTCCCTACATCAAGGAATCTTTACCTACCTTACTCCCATCTGAATTCTTCTAACCCTAATCTTACTGAATTCTGCTAGATTTATTTTACCCTGTCTTCTTCAGCATATTCCACCTTCGCATTGCCCATTTCAACATGGATGACATCACGCCTTGCCTTAGTTCCTTCCTTTACTAAAGAATCAAACCTGTTGCTCCTCTACTGTCCTTTCTTGTTATAATAACCCTAGATGACTGGAAATCACAATATTCACCTTCGTGCATTTCAAAGGAGACCCCTCAGTGGCCTTGTAGACATCATAGCTCTCCTCAGACAGAAACTCTTCTACTTCTCAAGAGAACTCTTCCCTAGGGAAAGCCAATCAGGTCCAAAAGCCACTGCTGCTATACCAAAATACTTCTCCTGCCCATATGGGACTACCTAAGGGATGCCAACTAGTCAGCTTCTTCCCCAAGTGCCTACCAGAGAAGAAATTTCTGCCTGGGACAGGGATCTTCTTACTCAGTTCCACTCTTCAGTATCAAGACAACTACACACAGTCCTCACATGTGTCTATATCTACTCAGCCTCCTGTGTACAATACAGACTAGCAATCCAGCCATTCAAGGCTTCTTCAATCCGTGCATCAGCTTTCTGAGTTCATCTCCAAACTTCAGGTGCCTCTGTGCTCTCACACACCATCCAGACACGGTTAAAAGGACTATGGGCCAAAGATACCATTCCCCTTCACCTCCTACTTCAGGCAAATGTCCAAGGATGTTTAGAACCAAACAATGGGATCTACTTTTTTTGTGATTCACAACTCCTCAGATCTTTCCTCAGAACCATGCTAATCTAGTCCTCCCACAATGATATCCATTCTTAGCATCTCCACTCATACAAACAAGATACAAAGTATCTCTCCATGCAGGCCCCCAAACTTCACACCTATGAATCCCTTGGCAAGACTGCATACAGTCCTACTAACTACCCAAACTGTCATTCAGTTCTAAGAACTACAGAGAAACACGGCTCTATATGGATACCAACACATTTCTCAAGAACTAGTACCCAGCCTACAAGAAATTCCTCAACACTTATCCAACTTGCAGGACCAAGTTGACTTGTTTGCAATCATGGTCCTCCAAAACTGCAGAGCTTTGGATCACTTTGCTGCAGGAGAAGGAAGTATTAGTGCCCTCTTACAGAAACAATGAAGCATGCTGGGATTGGAATTGTCTGACTGCAAGACTGTGCCACACAGCTGCAGGCCTTCACCTCAGGTTCATGGATCTCCTCCTCATGGGTACAATGGCTACTCCCCAGACTAAGACCTCTGTTGATCATAACCTCAATCTTGTTATTTGACTCATACTTAATCCAGCTTGTAATGTCTTTCATACAGAATAGGAGAAAAGTGGTCACTACTACAGTAATAACCCAAATAATGCTTATTTCCACCATCCTCTACTAGACCCTCACATCACAGCCTCCCTCCCACAACAATGTTCATAATCAGTGTGAATCAGTATGAGACTTCAATGCCCCATCTCCATACAAGAAAAAAGACTAAAATAAGAAACATGAAAACCTGGCCTGGCAACCTTACCCATTCCCATAATTACAAATGATCCTCCACGCCCTTGAGCTTAACAACCAGAATTTACAACACCCTTCTCCACTTCATTGCACCTGGCTTCCTCTCCACTCCCTTGTATTTGGCAATTGGAACTGTTCTGGGAATCATTCAATATCCTGCCTTAACGGAAATTCCCTGACAAGCATATCCCCCCCACCTCACAGTACTTCTCCTCAACCTTGCCTCATGCACCCTTTTATAAGCTGTTTGCTTGTACCACCCCAGTGCCCTCAAATTTTGGACATGCTTGTGCCAGTGAGGGTCAGCCAATAAATTGCTTGTTCTCTGAATTGAGTAGTACAAGAAATTCCTCAAAAATTATCCAACTCGCAAGACCAAGTTGACTTGTTTGCAATCATGGTTCTCCAAAACTACAGAGCTTTGGATCACTTTGTTGCAGAAGAAGAAAGTATTAATGCTTTCTTATGGAAACAATGCTTGTGGGGCAGCTTGTGGATTCCGATAAGGTACAATTTGAGTTAGCAGTGTAACACCTTATCACTAAGCCAACAGCAAGGCTGAAATGGTCCTTCCATCGCCCACTGACTTCATATATGGGCCACTAAGATGCCATTCCTGGAACCAACCCCACTTTAAAACTTCCCCTGGGATTATAGATCCAAATGCCTGAGTCCCTAGGTCAAAGGACGGTCCCTGTTCCTTTCCCTGAACCAAATGCCATTTGGGTCAAAACTGACTCACATTCTAATTTCCATCAGGACAAACTTTAACTCTGAAAACCCCAATCTCTGACATTAGGTTTTAAGAGAGAGACTGCACGGCAACTGAGAATGAAATTTCTTACGTTGACTGTTTGAAGATACTAAGAAATAGTAATCAAAACAAAAAAATCACTTTGTTGTTAAGTGCCATTGAATACAACTCATAGCAACCCTATGAACAACAGATGTTAATCCTGTCCTATCATGTGACATCATCACCTCTGATACACTTGAGCCCATAAATACAGTCACCATGTCAATCCATCTCATTGGAGGTCTTCCTCTCTTTGGTTAACCCTCCACCCTTCAAAACATATCTCCCTTTCCAAGGAATAGCATCTCCTAGAAACATGTCCAAAGTATGAGAGATGACGTTTTACCATCCTTGCCTTCAAGGAGCACTCTGCATGCACCTTTTCTAAGACATACTTGTTTATTCTGCTCAAAGTCCATTAAATACTCAGCACTCTTCTCCAACACAACAACTCAAAGCCATCAAGTCCTCTTCTGCCATCCTTATTCATTTTCCAGATCTCAGATGGATAGCTAGTGATTGTAAAGATCATGGCCTGAATCAGACACACTTTATTCTTCAGACTGACATCATTACTCTCCAGTATTTTTGAGAGGTTCCTGACAGTGGCTTTGCCCAAAGCAATATGTCTTCTTATCTCCTGACTGCTGGTACCAAGCATGTTGAGTGTGAATCCTAGCAAGATTAAATCATTGGCAGTTTCAATCATTTCTCCATCTATCATGATGTTGCCTGTTGGCCCAGTGGTAAGGACCTTTGTTTTCTTGATGTTGAAATGTAATCCATATTGAAAGTTGTAGTGTTTGATGTCCTGTAGCAAGTGCTTCAGGTCCTCCTCTCTTTCAGCAAACAAGGTTTTGTCATATACATAATGCTGGTTATTGATGAGCCTTCCTCTGATCCTGAGGCCACGTTCTCCTTTGTAGAGTCCACTTTCACAAATTATTTGCTCAGCATGCAGATTTAATAGATATGCAGCAAGGATACAATCTAATGCGCATCTTTCCTGATTTTAAATCAAGTTGTATTTGCTTTCTCTTGTTCCGCTTCTTGGCCTAGGTATAGATTTCATATGAGCACAGTTCCATTCTGGGATTCCCATTTTTCTCAATGTCAGTGAGTTTATCATGAGCTTTGCATAGTAGAAATATCTGTGTTTCTTAAATTTAACAATTACTCTTCATAATTTTTTGTTATTAATTGATTAAAAGTTTTCAGAACAAGTTTGTTTTAGATTCATACGTATTTGTATTACATTAATTATAATACCACTGCATCTCTGTGATTCTCATTTCAATTATGCTTTCCTGAATTCTGAGCTTTACCCCTGAGCAGATGTTACCTTTAGATTATATATGGTTAATTTTTCTTTTAAGGAGTGATTCTCTCTCTCTAGGATGGCAGTGCAGTTCTTTAGTACTAAGCTACCAGAGCTCCCTATTCCCCTTATAAACTTATTTATTTTTTTGGCTTAAAGTTCAGTCACAGATATGAATTTTGCTCCACATTTGAAGGCTGATTAACAGCCATAGTCTCAGAACTTACACAAATCTTAACAGACCAATAAATTTGGATATTACAAATTTTTTTCTATTTTGGTCCACATTTTGTAAATTCTGTCCAAGACAACTGTGATGTGATCCATTTAGCTCAATCAAAAATGGTGGCCAGACCACAAATGAATGGATTGAGAAATTGTGATACATTCATATAATGGAATACTACGCAGCACGCAGGAACAATGATTCTGTAAATTATTAACTAACTTGGGAAAGACTGGAGAGCATTATGCTGTGTGAACTAACTCAGTCTCATAAGGACAAATACAGTACAAAGCCATTATTGTACAATGAGTATGAGAATCCAAGGTGGGGGTAGGGTGGAAATAGGTGAGGATTGGTGGGGGAGTATAGTGTTAGTCATAGGGTTGCACAATTTGATGGGTGGGTGGGGTGTAGGAAATGGGAAGGATCTTCTGTGAAAAACAGTGTATTCTTATTTGCTGAGGACTGGCAGCTTGCAACCCCCAACTCCCAGTGCTGCCGAAGCCTACACCCCATCCCTGCCACAGCACCATGTCCAGGGACACCAACCCACCACCATCTCGCCCCCCCACACTTCTGGCACACCCTGGTGACCTCACCACAACCCTACACTCCCTGGCGGTGCTCCAGGGTCACTAGAGACTCCTTCACGCAGCACAGCAACAGCCGTGGACAGTACGATTCTGAATCAGCACACAAAGACACACCACGGAGCCAGCCATCGTCTGAAGCCATCAGTCGAGCTGCTGTGGGACCGATCTGCCACAGAAAGGCTGGTAGGATCCTAATTGGGTTTTCTTGGGCACCGCCGATTGTCTGGGAGAGTTCTCAAGGGTGAGCCCACTGGTGGGAATTTGGCTGAGCTTTCTGGGGGCACACCAACTGCCCAGGAACTAGTGGGCCAGTGATAATTTGACTGAACTTTTGTGGACACTGCAAACCTGCCAGAGGTGAGTGAGTTGGTGGGAATTTGACTTTGTCTTGTTGAGTCCCCTTGGACCCAGGAGCCTTCCTGGGCAGGAACCACTGTGCAAGGGCAACTGCATGAGCACCACTGGACAGGGACCAGTGAATGAACACCACTGGGTGGGAGATGGAGAGCTGGAATTTGAATAGGGACCCCAATTGTAAGCACACGTGGACAACTGAGGCCTGAGTGAGGTCCCCCAAGTGGTTGACCTGCCCTTGTGATCTTTGCAACCCCATTTGGCTCCACTCCTGTGTCTACATGTCTGGTTAATCAACCTGCCTCTAATCTGGAGCACCTTGACCTATCTTACCTACAAGAGACTGCTCTCACAGGCTCTGAACTGACATTTCTCTGGAGTCAGACGTTCAGAGAAAAAGCACAAGTGGGATAGCTACCCAACTGATCTCTAGAGCATTATCTTCAGATCAAGAACATATCAATGTATTGAAGAAAGCAAGCTGTCCAACACAATACACAAGCACAAAGCAAGATATCACCCCCAAAGGGTGACAGAGTATCGATGGATTTCCTGAAGCCAGAAAGTCTGATGGAACTTTCTGACACAGAATTTAAAAGAAGAATGATTGAATATTTTCAATGGCTGAAAGACAAACTTGAAGAATCACAGGTTACTACAAGCAAAAACCAGGAGGAACTAAAAAAAAAAACAACCAAAAAACAAAACCAGTCCAGAACAATGTAGAGAAAACAAACAAGGCATTAGTAGCACTGGAAAAACAAGAAACCACTATCCAAAATATGAGGTCTAATGTTTCAGATGCTGTCAACATGATGGAGGGACGCATGAGCAGAGTTGAAGAGATGGAACAAAGAACCAGTGAAAGAGAAGACAAAATTGTCACCACTGATTTGCTAGAGCAAAAAGAAGACTCAAAATGGAAGGAAAGAGAAGAAAACCTAAGAATAATGTAGGATACCATCAAGAGAAATAACATGCGCATCATTGGAATCCCAGAACAGGAAGAAGCAAGTAAAGGCACTGAAAAAGTTGTGGAAGAATTACTAGAGGAAAACGTCCCAGGCATAATGAAGAATGAGAGAATATATATACAAGAAGCTCAGAGAACACCATATAGACTAGACCCAAAGAGCAAAACATCAAGGCATATCATAGTTACATTTGCCAGAACCAAAGATAAGGAGAGAATCCTGAAAGCAGCAAGGGAGAAACAAAGAGTAACCTATAAGGGAGAGCAGTTAAGATTAAGTGCTGATTTCTCAAAAGAAACCAT
>NW_006399911.1:2864356-2877036 GCF_000299155.1 Elephantulus edwardii | reverse complement strand
CTGGGATAATTGGGATGGGAGTGTCAGAGACAGTGCGATTGGCCCAGGACAGAGTGGAGTTTAGGGCTGTTGTACATAGGGTCGCTATGAGTCGCAGGTGACTCTACGGCACATAACAACAACAACAACACATAACCCTGTCCCTAATGGCTATACTATATAACTGGATATATTGAAAAATAAACAAACAAACCCACCTCATTGCAGTTGAGTTGGAAATTACTTCAAATTGACTTAACAGAGGATTTCTATATGCTTTAACTCACTTGGGAAGAGATTGCCTATCTTTCTCCCTTAGATCTACTAGTAGATTCAAACCACCAGAAAGGAGCTACCTTTGGATTAACATTCCATTACTACTGCACCTCCAGAGGTCCCTAGCTATATCTGAAATATATATTATCATGTGAGTGGGAAATAACATCTGCCAAAACAGTTTCTGTTCATAGATGTGGTCACTTCCACCTGCCCATATCTTGTCTATGTTCCTATATATACACTTCATACTAATGTTTATCATTAGTAATAGTGCAAAATGTATTAATAGTGTTTTTACTGTATCCCTTTTGTACCTCTCTGACTTCTCTTCCTTTAGTAATATTGTGATGATCATCTCCTTATTATATATTGTCTGTCTCTTCACCCAACTTAGTATATGGTGCTGGAGAATAGTCTTGAACATACCATGGACCACCAAGACAGCAAGTAGGTCTGTCTTGGAGAGAGTGAAACTAAGTTTCTCATTGGAGAATAGGATTTGGAAGCTCCATCTAAAATACTTCGGGCATGTGGCCAGGAGGGACCACTTCTTGGAGAAGAATATCATGCTCAGAAGGGTGGAGGGACAACACAGAAAAAAAAGACCCCAGATGAAATGGATTGACACAGTAACTAGGGCAATGGGGGGTAGGTGTGTCAGAGTCAATGAGACTGGCTCAGGACAGGGCAGGCTTCAGAGCTGTTGAACAAAGGGTCACTATGAGTTGCAGGTCACTCAATGGCACATGACAGCAACATTATCTATTTACTGATTTTCCCCCATTCCTTCTTCTCCCATCTCTAATAACCATCAAAGAATATTTCCTTCTATGTGTTTACCTTTCCTTATTTCTTTATAATGTTGTTTGTTGTCAAGTCAGAACCAACCCACAGTTGATCCTCCAGCGTGTTTTCGGAGGCAGTTAATCACAAGGGAGGAAATTGCCCATTCTCCCATGAAGCAGCTGGTAGATTTGAACTGCACACTTTCAGAAATGAGTGCAGCTTCTTATCAATAGGCCACCAGAGAACCCTCTTTACAATACTGGACTCATAAAATATTTCTCCTTTTGTGACTGAGTTATTTCTCTCAGCATAAAGTCTTTGAGATTTAACAATCCATATTTTGTAGTGCTTATCAAATTTTTCTTTATTCTTTAGTGCTGCATAAAAATCTGTACTTATCCAGTTTATTTATGCAATAATTATTTTATGGTCGCTTGGGTTGTTTCCACTTTTTTTTATTGCACATAATGCTACAAAGAGTAAGTGTGCAGAGACACACATCCCCTGAGGATATTAAAAGGACATATCATAAATTGGCATTGAAGTGGCATCCTGGTAAAAATTAGGAGAATATGGAAGAAACAAAAAATTCAAACAAGTAGTTGAGGCATGTGAAACATTATCAGATGGGGGGAAATAGTTCTTAAAGGACAAATAAGGCAAAGAAGGATTGAATGGTAGAAGTGAAATTGGAAGTAGTTTGATAGTCCATTTGAATTGAGCTTCACATCTGTAATACAGATGATGTCTTCAGAGAAATTTTTGGTGGAAGGGACTCATTTTGCTTGGACCTTTTTGGGAATCACAGAGTGTCCCTGTGGTGTTAATGGTTTAAAATGGCTTTTCTAGCCATTAAGTTTTACTTTGCCATGTGAATAGGCTAGAACATGTGAATAAAATGTGTTAACCTAGCCACAGATTGTCTAGTCTTACCAGTCCATGAGGGGATTGGCTAGTCTTGCCGTTAAATTGAGCAGGTCAGTAGCAGAATAGTCTTACCACCAGCAAAAGAGAAGCAGGTGTGCACGGGACGTCCTTTAGGGCCAAAGATTTCTTGTGCCAGTTAGACTTACAGCAGCAGCATTAACTATACTTACAACAGCAAGGTCAGCTAGACTTATAGCAGCAGAGTCAGATAGACTTCCAACAGAAGCAGCAATGACAAAAGCAGAGGACAAGAGATAATACATGAGACAGAGCTGACTTTGGCACTACTACCTGCCACAGAACTAAAGCCAAGAGTCTTTGCCCAAGTTTGTTGGATGACCTGGGAAGGAAGGAAGTCATGATTGGAAACATTGAGAGCTTTGGTTCTATTTGGTCTGTGAGCTCTTGCATCAGATTTTGGACCTCAGAAAGATGTACGATTGGTGTTGGGATTAGTAGAAAGTGGTGTAGGAGTAAAGAAACATATCTGAGCCCATGGGAATTGATTTTGTGTTGTTGATGCTGACAGGGACAGTTGCCCTTTGTGAAGTTGGTAAAGGTCAGGTATGGTCATCTCCTGGTGACCTTTGTTCTTTTTACAATTGGTGTCAGAAATCAGGCTTGTTGGAACGACTCCAGATTCATGGAAGTGTAGGATTTTGTAATAATAAGAAATTAGGAGTTTAGAAAGGGTCGTTAAAGTGGCTACTTTTGCGGTTGATAAAATGAAGGAAACCTTATGCAGCTTTTAGCTTGAGGCAAAAGGAAAGAGACTGTAGACAGCATGTTTATTAATTAGATAAATTAAGGCTGGGGAATGAAGTTGAAACTGGGAATTCCTTGAAAGGCTCATATGTTAAGGATTTTGTTGATTTGCTTTTATAAATATTGTTTCTGTTTCTTTGATATAGTTGTTGTTGTTGTTATTGTCAGGTGCTGTAGAGTCAAGCATTACCCATAGTGACTCTATGAACAACAGAACTGAACCATGTCCTAACTTGTGCCATTCTCACGCTCCCTGATTCAGCATAGCCCATTGAGGCAGTGACAGTTTTAATCCTTCTGGTCCAGGATCTTCTCCTTTGCCAACCCTCCACCCTTCCAAACATTCATGTCTCTTTTTAAGGAATAGCCCCTCCTAGCAATGTGCCCAAAGTATGTGAGGTAAAGCCTCATTGTCCTTGCCTCCAAATAGCACTCCGGCTACACTTTCTCTGAGATATATTTGTTTGTTCTTTTGGCAGCCTATGGGATGTTCAGTGCTCTTCTCCACCACCACAACTCAAAGGCATCAATTCTTCTGACATCCTTATTCATTGTCCAGCTCTCAGATGCATAGCACGTAATTGGGAAGACTATGGCCTGAATAAAACGCACCTTAGTCCTCAGAATGACATCATTGCTCCTCAATAATTTGGAGAGGTCCCTAACTACAGATTTTCCCAATGCAATAGATGTCCTGATTTCCTTACTGCTGGTACCAAGAGTGTTAATTGTGGATAAGTAAGATGAAGTTGTCAGTTTCAATCCCTTCTCCATCCATCATGATGTTGCCTATTTGTTCAGAGGTAAGAATCTTTGTTTTCTTGATATTGAGGTGCAATCCATATTGAAGGAGGCATTCCTTGATCTTCTACAACAAGTTCTTCCTGTCCACCTCACTTTCAGCAAGCAAGATTGTATCATCTGTGTAATGCAGGTTATTGCAGTCCTAATCCCACATTCCTCTTCATATAGAGTCTAGATTCTCAAATAATTTGCTCAGTATTGGTTAGGTATGGAGAGAAAATACAACCCAGATGCACTCCCTTCTTAATTTTAAACCATGTAGTATATCCCTACTCTGTTTGCACAACAGCATCCTGGTCCAGATATAGGTTTTGCATGGGCACAATTAGGTGTTATGGGATTCCTATTTTCTCAATGCTAGCTACAACTTTTTATAATCCACACAGCCAAATGTTTTTGTATAGTCGATAAAACACAGACATTCTTTTGGTATTTTCTACTTTCAGCCAGGATTCATCTGACATAAGCAATTATATCCCTGGTGCCACAGCCTCTTCTAAATCCTGCTTGAAATTCTGGCAATTCCCTATCTATGTATTATTCTAGCAGATTTTCAATGATCTTCAGCAATATTTTGAAAATGGGGTTTAACCTGTGGGGGATTAAGCCTTACCTAGTACACTAAGGAGATTTGCATTTGAATACATTTCTAGATTTTCCCTGGACTTTTGCTTAAAGACATGTACATTTGGAAGAGAGAGTGGAGAAAGACTTCAACTTTTTAAAACTGACACAAACACTTTCATTTCTGAGGCAAATTAAGGTTGGTACTCACCAGAGCACCCTTTCAGAACCTGAAGTTAAAGGGAACTGGTGAATAAACTCACTTGTGGTGACCACCTGGGTACACTGAAGTGATAGTGATATTAAAATGTATGGAACAATAAAGAGATTGACTGAACTTGGTCACATTCCATCAGTAGTGTTGACCTAGCATTCATAGATGTATGGATAAGTACAGAAGTGTTGCTGGTTTGAGGAGTAGGGAGTCATGTAGGACCCCTAATTTGTTGATCTGATCCTATGTGGATACTAAGGCTGAATTGAGGGACTAGCATGCCTAGAACACAGGAAGAAGTATGGACTCGAGTTTGCAGCCGACACTCATTTGGAACTAGCTACAGGAATTGGAGTTGAGTTGAACAAAACTCAAGCAGATGAAAATTAGATATTACATTCTGTGAACTAGTATTGATTGCTGTAACCTGATGGCTTGCTTTTAACAGAACTTTGGTTATAGATGTAGATGCTAAAGTTTCCAAACAGGCGCAGAAGATTCTTCAGAGAAAGGAATATGCTTGTTTCTTCAGAGTACTGGTTTAATGTTGTTATTATATTGTTATGTGCAGTCAAGTCATAGTGACTCTATGAACAAGATCTCTGAACCGTGTCCTTTCCTGAGCCAGTCTCGCTACCTGTGAGCTATTACATCAGATTTTGGACCCAGTAAAGAAGTAAGATTGATGTTGGGGTGAATAGAAAGAGATGTGGAAGCATGGGGGTCTGACCTCATGGGAACTGGTTTTGTGTTGTTGACGTTGTTGACAGGAACAGTTCCCTTTTGTGAAGTTGACAAAGGTCAGATGTGGTTGTCATCACGCAATCCTTGATCTTTTTACAGCCCCATGAAAGGCAAAGCTGAAGCACAGGATTCTTTTTCTCTGCATTAAGTGGGTTTTGAAAAAAAAGAAAAAAAAAATGAAAAAAAAAAAAAAAAAAGTGGGTTTTGAATTTTGAAGATGAGTTTCTTCTTTTGACACAGGATTTGCTTCATTCTCTTCACTGAGTCATAGCAGCTTTACTTCATTCTCTCTTTGCCACTTGGTGGTAGTGGAATGGGCATCTTCAAATCAATATAAACTTCTACTGAAACAGTTAATGGCAGTAAATCAGTACAAAGATTATTACTGAGAATGGTCAAGAAAGAGGAGAAGTTGAAAAAGATGGTTAATTAAAGTCTTTCACAATAAATGGGAGGGAGTAGTTGCTATACTAGGTTAACTATTAAATACACACACACTTCACAGAAATGTTAAATCACTACAAACAACATTTGAGATTAACAAGATTTGTTTGAAATTTCAAATGAACTCCACTTTCAGTATAACTGTATCCAATCTAAAGTGGCCTAGTGGTGAGGAGTTGGGGTATCAATCCAAAGACACTTGGTCTAAATCTGCTAGCTGTTCTGCAGGAGAAAGATAGGCATTGCACTCCCATGTGATTAACTACCTCTGAAAACTCATTGAAGTTTCAGCTGTGAGTCGGTTCTAATTTGATGGTACATAACAACAACAATAACAATCTAAAGTATTCATAAACAGATCATTAGAGCACCTATTTGTCATAGGTTTTTTTCCATTTCTTTTTAATTGGTTTGCACACAAAATTCATATACATTGTGTTTCACACATTAACTCATTCAAATTCTGTTTCATACAATCATTCCCGTACACTATGTAGAAATCTCCATTTGTGTCTAAGTTCTCATTTCCTTTGGGTATATTCCTAGTAGTGGAATAGCTGATTCATATGGAATTTCTACGTTCAGCTTTTTTGAGGAAGTGCCAAACTGCCTCCAGAATGTTGCACCATTTTACAATGCCACCAACAGAGTTGGGATTGAGAGTTCCTATCTCATCACATTCTCTCAAACATTTACTGCTTGTTTTCCTGTTAAACTTTACCATTGGCACTGAGGTGAAATGGTATCTAATTGAGGTTTTGATTTGTATCTCTTATTGCCAGTGATTTTGAGCATTTTTTCATGTGCCTGTTGGTAATCTGCATTTCTTCCTCTATGAAGTCTTTCTAAGTCTTTTGCTCATTTTGTAATTGGTTATCAGGCTTTTTCTTGTGGAGGCCCAGAATTCTTCTGTAAACTTTTGCTATGAGACCCTTGTCTGGAATGGTATTGCCAATTGATTTCCCCCCCCCCACCCCCGTCAATAGGTTTTCTTCTCACCCAATTTGAAAAAAGTTTTTTATGTACACAGGGATTTAATCTTTAAAAGGACCCATTCATCTCTCTTATCCTCTTCTGGTTGTACATTTCTCGCTGTATTTGTCAGCCTATTTGGACCATGGGCTAGGCCTTCTAAACTTGGTCCCATTTTGTCTCTTATGTTCTCTATGGGTTTGGGCTTTACCCCTAGGTCTCTAATCCACCTTGAGTTGATTTTTGTGTATGGTATGAGATGTAGATCCTGCTTAGGCTTTCTGCACGTAGCAGTTTTGCCAGCATCATTTGTTGAAAAGGTTGTTGTTTCCCTATTTGATAGGCTTTGTTTCCTTGTTAAATATCAGCTGACAGTATAGAGGGGCTATTTGTTGGCTTCTCAATTCTGTTCCATTGGTCTACATGCCTGTCATTGTACCAGGACCATGCTGTTTTCGTAATTACAGCTGTAAATTAGATTTTTTAAATCAGGTATGCCTCCCACTTCATTTTTGGTTTTCAGAAGTGCTTTCCTTATTTGAGGTCCCTTTCCTCTCTAAATAAATTATATAATTGCCTTTTTGATCTCCTGAAAAAATTATTTTAGTATCTGTATTGTTAAAAATGTATGTTGCTTTTGGCAGGATTGTTATTCTCACCATACTGAGTCTTCCTATCTATGAATAAGAAACATTTTTCCATTTATTTGTGACTTTTATTATTTCTTAATGAGGGTTTTGGAGTTTTCTTTGTAAAGGTCTTTTTTTGTCTCTAGTTAGATTTATTCCGAAATGTCTCAATTTGTGGCTGACTGTTGTAAATAGTATTACTTTTTTGGTTTTCTTCTCTGTGCTTTCTTTGTTACTGTAGAGGAATCCCACTGACTTTTGTATATTGATCTTATTTCCCTGCCACTTTATTTCATTGGCCCGCTAGCTCTACCAGTTTTTTGAGTCGTTGGGGCTTTCTGTGTACACTATCATATCATCTCCATATGTTGTTGCTTTTGTTTACTATACAATCAGAAGCCACTCATAGATGACCCTCCAGCGAGTTTTCAGAGGCAATTAATTGCACCGAATGATATTGCTCATCTCTCCCCTGCAAAGCAGCTGGTTATCTCAAACCCTGTACCTTTGGGATTGCAGTACAGCTTCTTGCCACTAGGCAACCAGAGCTCCGTGATCTGCATATACATCATCTGCATATAGTAACAGTTTAACCACCTCTTTGTCAATCTGGATGCCTTTTATTTGCTTCTCTTTTTGTATTGTCCTAGCAAGTACTTTCAATACAATATTGAATAGGAGTGGTGGAAGTAGGCATCCTTGTCTGTTCAAAAGGAAAATGCTTTTAGTCTTTCTCCATTTAGAATGGTATTGACTCTTGATTTGAATAAATATTTTTCACTATGTTGAGGAAATTTCCTTCTATTTCTATTTTTATTTTTTGTTACTTGCTTTTCTAATGTGATTACTTACATTAATTGATTGTCTTGTGTTATCTTCTTGCATACCTGTTATGAATCCCACTTGATCACGAGAAATTTTTTTTCCCGTGTGCTGTTGGTTTCTACTGGTCAGGATTTTGTTAAGGATTTTTTCATTTATGTTCATGAGAAATACTGGGCTGTAGTTTTCTTTTTTGATAATATCATTGCCTGTTTTTAGTATTAGGGTTATGCTTGCTTCACAAATTTACTCTGGGAATGTTCCTTCTTTTTCTATTTTTTTTTAAAATAATTTAGGTAAAATTGATGATACATCTTCTGTAAGTGTTTGATAGAATTCAGCCATGAAACCATCAGATGGTCCAGGACTTTTTTGTGGGGAGCAGGGGAGTCTTTTAATGACTAGTTTCTTCTTTTGTAATGGGTCTGTTCTAGTGTTCTACATCTGTTCACGTCAATCTAGGTAGGGCATGAGTTTCAAGTAATTTTTCTGTTTCTTCTAGGTTTTCAAATTTATTACAATATAGCTTTTCATAATATTCTTATAGTATTGATTTAATTTCTTCTGGTTCTGTTGTGATGATACTTCTTTCATTCCTTAATAGAGTTATTTGTCTTCTTTTTTTCCTTTTGTTAAGTTTGTCAGTGGTTTGTCAATTCTATTAACCCTTTTCAAAAACCAGTCCCTGTTCTTGTTGATCTTTTCAATCATTTCTCTGTTTTCTATCTCACTGATTTCAACTCTTGTCCTTATAATTTCCTTTCTTCAAGAAATGGTGGGGTTAGTTTGGTGGGGTTGTTCTATTCTTGTTGATGGAACTGTTGAATTAGATCATTAATTTTGCTTCTTTGTCCTTTTTTATGTGTTTTCCTATCATTATGAACTGCCCCCTTAGCTGCATTCCAGAGGTTTTGGTCTGTTATATTTTCATTTTCATTTGTTTTGAGGAAGATTTTTTAATTTAATTCTTTATTTATTCTATAACCTAATCACGTTCTAGCAGATATTATTTAGCTTCCACATGGATGGTTTTGTAAGTGTTATTCTCTTGTCATTAATTTTTAGTTTTCTAGCATTCTGATCTGAGAAGATGCTTTGTATTATTCCAATGTTTTAAATTTGTTGAGGCTTGATTTGTGTCCTAATATATGATCAGTTCTAGAGAATGTACTATGTGCAGTTAAGAAAAAGTAAATTGACTTTTAGTTGGGTGCAGTACCCTGAATAAATCCACAAGGTTGAGTTGGCTGATTGCATAGTCTAGATCTTCTGCATCTTTGTTATGTTTCTTTTTTAGTTGACCTATCATCAACAGCCTGTATTATGCAGATGACACAACTTTGCTTGCTGAAACTGAGGAGGAACTGAAGCCCTTGCTGCAGAAGGTCAAGGACTGCAACCTTCAATATGAATTGAAGTCAATATCAAAAAACAAATATTCTCACCACTGAGCGAAATGGCAGAATCATAGACAGTGAAGAGACTGAGACTGTTAACAGCTTCAATTTCCTTGGCTCTCAGAAAAATCAAAAGAGTAATTGCATTGGGAAAGTCTGCTGTCAAGGATTTCTCCAGAGTACTGAAGAACAGCAATGTCTTTCTGGAGACTAAGGTACGCCTAATCCAGGCCATACTCTTTGCAATTACTTTCTATGTTTCAGAAAGCTGGGCAATGACTAGGGATAATAGGAGAACTGATGCCTTTGAGCTGTAGTGCTGAAGAAGAATATTGAATATACCATGGACTGCTAGGAAAACGAACAGTTTTGTCCTGGAGTGGGTGAAACCAGGCTGTCCCTTGGAGACAAGGAATCTGATATGCTTTGGACATGTTGCAAAGAAGGACCAATCCTTGGAGAGGGATATAATGTTTGGGAAAGTGGAGGGACAGTGCAAGAGAGGAAGATCTTCAATGAGATGGATTGACTCAATGACTGAGGTAATGGAGATGGGTGTGTCAGAGACAATATGGTTGGCACAAGATAGAACAGGGTTCAGAGCTATTGTACATAGGATCACTATGAGTCACAAATGAGTCAACGGCACATAATAACAACATCTTTTGGTGAGAGTATGTGTTAAAGTCTCCTACTACTATTACAGTCCTGTCTGTTTCTTTCTTCAGTTCTATTAACTATTGGTGTATAGATTTTGCAGGTCTATCATTTGGTGCCTTTCTATAAGATATAACCTTTCTATAAGGCACCAAATGATAGACCTGAAAAATCTATACACCAACAGTTAAAAGAACTGAAGAAAGAAATAGAGAGGACTATAATAGTGGTGTTGTTATTATTGTTGTTATGTGCCATCGAGTCGCTTGTGACTCATAGTGACCCTATGTACAACAGCCCTAAACCTTGCTCTGTCCTGTGCCAATAGCACTGCCTCTGACACACCCATCCCGATTACCCCAGTCACTGAATCAATCCACTTCATAGAGGGTCTTCCCCTCCTGTGCCGTCCCTCCACCCTCTCAAGCATGATGTCCCTCTCCAAGGACCTGTCCCTCCTTACAACATGTCCAAAGTATATCAGACGAACCCCCAGAATACTTGCCTTCAAGGAGGAGTCTGGTTTAACCCTCTCCAGGATGAATCTGTTTGTTTTCTTGGCAGTCCAGGGTACATCCAGTACTCTTCTCCAGTACCACAGCTCAAAGGCATCAATTCTCCTTCTATCCTCCCTAGTCATTGTCCAACTCTCTGATGCATAACAAGTGATAGCAAAGACTATGGCCTGTATCAGACCCACCTTACTCTCTAGAGTGACACAATTGCTCTTCAGTACCCTGAAGAGGTCTCTAACAGCAGACTTTCCCATTGCAACACTTTTTTTTCCTGGCTACTGGTGCCAAGAGTGTTGACCGTGGAGCCAAGCAGACTAAAGCTATTAACAATCTCAATCTCTTCACCACCCATCCTGATCCTGCCAATTGGTCCAGTGGTGAGAATCTTTGTCTTCTTGACATTGAGCTTCAATCCATACTGAAGGCTGTAGACCTTGACCCTCTGCAGCAAGCATTTCAGGTCCTCCTCAGTTTCAGCAAGCAGGGTTGTGTCATCTGCATAACGCAGATTGTTAATAGATCTTCCACCAATCCTGATGCCACACTTCTCCTCATAGAGCCCAGCCTCTTAGATAATTTGTTCTGCATACAGGTTGAAAAGGTATGGAGACAGGACACATCCCTGGCATACGCCCTTCCCAATTTTGAACCATGCAGTGTTTCCTTGCTCTATTCTGATGACTGCCTCTTGGTCCAAGCATAGGTTTCACATTAGAACCATCAAGTGTTCTGGGATTTCCATTCTTCTCAGAGTCAGCCACAGTTTGTTATGATCCACACTGTCAAACGCCTTTGCATAATCAATGAAACACAGATAGACATTCTTCTGGTATTCCCTGCTTTCAGCTAAGATCCATCTAACATCAGCTACAATATCCCTAGTACCATGACCCCTTCTAAACCCAGCCTGGACTTCTGGCAATTCTCTGCTGATGTACTGTTCCGGTCGTTTTTGGATAATCTTCAGTAGGTAACTTTAACACTCTACTTATAGAGAGGCTTCAGGCCTTTTTTTCATAGGGTTGCTATGATTCATGCTCGACTCGATGACAATCAGCAACATCATTTTGTGTATAGATTTTGACCAAGGTTATGTCTTGGTGATTTGTTGTGCTTTTAATCATTATATAATACCCTTCCTTGCCTTTTATGGTGGTTTTCATCCTGAAGTCTATTTTATCAGAGATTATTATTACCATTCTTGCTTTTTGGTGGATGTGATTGCTCAGTATCTTCTTTCAGCCTTTGATTTTGAGTCTTTCTCCTAGTTTCTTAGACATGTCTTTTGTAGACCACATAATGATGGACTTTGGTCGTTTATCCATTGTGCTATTTTTTTTTCTCTTAATTAGGCCATTTAGTCCATTCACATTATGTGAGATTATTTACAGACCAGGTTTTATCATTGCAATTTTGCTGTGTTTCTTCTTCTCCTGTTTCTGGTTACTATTGTCCATCCACTTTCCTTTGGTATCTCTGTCTGAAGAATTTCCATTAAAATTTCTTGTAGAGTTGTTATTGGTTTCATGAATTCCTTAAGTTCCTTCTTTTCCTGTAAATGACCTAATTTCTCCTTAATATTTTATGGACAGCTTGGCTGAGTACAAGATCCTCTATTGGTAATTGTTTTAACTTTCTGTATATATCATCTCATTTTCTTCTTGCTCGCATGGTTTCTGTTTAGAAATCAGAACTTAATCTAATTGTTTCTCCTCTGTAAGTGACTCTTTGTTTGTCTTGTGCTGCTTTTAGTGTTCTAATCTTTTATTTTGGAGAATTTGTTAAAATTTTATTTTATTAATTTTAATGAACATTTACAGAGACTTTGGATTTCCATTCATTCACTGTTGGACTTTTCTCCCTGCCCACCCTATCCCTCCCCCCCAGTTTACTCCTCTCTTTGGAAAGTAAAAGAAAAATTCTTTCATTGGTACACAATCCCCCTGCACCCTTCCCCACACACTCCACTATGCAACCTTAGTTCTGGATCTTGTGATAATCATAATACCCTATCATATATCGCTTTTAAACTGTTCTCTCCCTCATCTGTTTCAATGAAGTATACATAATTTATCCAGTTTTGCTCAGTCTTACCCCAACCCTGATGTCAATCCCATTCTACAACAGTGGCACCATGCAGTATTTGTCCTTTTGTGACTGAGATACTTCACTCAGCATAATG
>NW_006399911.1:2860071-2864256 GCF_000299155.1 Elephantulus edwardii | reverse complement strand
TAGTATTCCATTGTGTGAATATACCACAGCTTCTCTATCCATTCGTTTTTGATGGGCACTTAGGTTGTTTCCAACTCCTTGCTATTGTGAACAAAGCTGCAATAAGCAGGTGTGCATATATCGGCTTGGAAGTCAGCTACAGTTTCTTTAGGGTATATTTCCAGTAGTGGAATTGCTGGGTCAAATGATATCTCTATTTGCAACTTTTTGAGAAAGCGCCACACCACTTTTCACAGTTCCACCAACAGTGAATAAGGGCTCCAGTTTCTCCATAATCTAGCCAGCATTTGTTGTTTGCTGTTCTGTTAAATTTTGCTGTTCTTACTGCGGTGAGATAATATCTCATAGTTGTTTTCATTTGCATCTCTCTTAGAGTTAGGGATTTTGAACAATTCTTCATGTGCTTTTTGGCCATCTGAATGTCTTCTTTGGTGAAGTGTCTGTTCATATCCTATGCCCGTTTTTCAATTGGATTATTTACATTTATCCTGTTGTGAATTTTTTATAATCTGACTATGATATGTCTTGATGTTTTTCTTGTTGGTGTAGTCTCTTTGTTGTTGGCTGAGTTTCTTGAATGTATTTTTCTCCATTCTTCCTAATACCTGGAAAGTTTTTTCTAGTACCTCTTCAACAATTTTCTCAGTGATTTCCTTGTCCCTTTCATGTTCTGGAAGTTCAATCATATTCCTTTTATTTCATTGTGCATGACTCTAATTCTTTCTTCATTCTCTTCACATCTCATCTCTGATTTTTCTTCTAGTATGTTTCCATTGAGATACTAGTTTTACAACTCACTGAGTCTCTATTCCATTTCTTGTGTTCCGTTTTTTTTTTCTCATCATTCCAGCATGTTCGTGGGGAAACTCCAATTCAACTTGTAAGTGTCCCCAAAACTAGCAGGTAATTAACTCCTCCTATTCTTGGGACATTACAGTGAAGATTATCTGCCAGTTCTCTCTTTAGTCTCTTCCTCTGGATTTGACTCATAAAATGACTACTGAAGGTCGAGTTTTCTAAGTATTCTTTGCACAAACCATGTTCTGTTGAGTGACCAGCTGGATCTTTTTGTCTAAGTCAAGTCCCACTACAAGTTTCTTACACCAGACATCCAGGGCATCTCTTCTAGTGGGTGAGGTGAGGTGATGAGCAACCTGAACACCATCCCACATCAAATGGCTTGACTTCAGTACAAGTCTCTGTTCATTATGTGTCCATTCATTTTGGGTTCTGCTTGCATCAAACCACCACTGTTCTCCTTTCTCAAGATCCACGGAGGGATGACCACAACAGTAAATGGCACAACTTGGCCATGTTGAACAGTTGCCTGTTTGGTTTGGTTTGGTTTGGTTTGGTTTGGTTTGGGCACCCAGGACTGCTGTGTTAATCCTCAGCAGTAGCTAACTGGGGAGAGTAAGGTAGGATCTCTTAATTTGGAATCCTATCCTCTCAGAGATCAGTGAAGTGGCTTTCCCCTACCACCCCCCCCCCAACCCTGGTGGTTGGCAACATCTCCCCAGCCTGTCCTCAAAGGCCTGAGTCATTCTATATCTCCACCCACGAGCATGCCCACTGCTCTGTATCCAGAAACTCTCTCCAGAAGCCATCAGACTGTGTCATGCTTTGGTTTGCCATTAGTCCCTGGATTAGTGAGGGCACTACCTCTGACTGGGTCCTTGGCTTTCATGAAGCATTTTTAGCCAGCATGGTCCCATTTAAAATAATGCATCCTCTGCAGAGTGAACTACTATTGGGCATTTCAGGGTGGTGGTGATAATCTCTTCATGCTAACCAACTCTTACTTGGTTCCCTGCATGTATCCATCCCCTAGACTGGCAAAGACACCATTCCTAGTCAGTTGCTCCATAGAAAACTTCTACTGGACTGGCAGACACATTGTCCCAAACTAAACAGCTTATCTCCACCTACCTTAGCAGTGACAAGAACACCAATCAGATGTCCAGTCCATCCCCCTCAGTAATCCTTCATTTTCTCTAGAATTTTTTTCTATTAACTTTTTGGGTTTTTGTTTACTTATTTATCTTTTTCTCTTGTATTTTTATTTTGTTTCTGTTCTGTTTTACCACCACCACCAACACCTATGCATTTTGCTTTCTTTTCTCCTTACCTTTATTCTTTTCCATTTTTGGTATCTTCTTTCATTTTCTCTTTTTTCCTCTTTTTGGCCTTTCTATTCTGATTCATAGCAAGTAATTGTGAAGACTATGGCCTGAAATAGGTGCACTTTAGTCTCTAGATGGAAACTGTTGCTCTTCAGTACTCTGGAGGGTCCTTGACAGCAGACTTTCCCAGTGCAATTCATCTTTTGATTTCCTGGTGCTGGTACCAAAAATGTTGATTTTGGAGCCAAGCAAACTAATGCTATTAACAATCTCAATCTCTTCACCATCTATCATGATGCTGCCAAGTGGTGAAAATCTTTGTTTTCTTGATGTTGAATTTCAAACCATATTGAAAGCTGCAGTCCTTGATCTTTTGTAGCAAGAGCTTCAAGTCCTCCTCAGTTTCAGCAAGCAGGGTTGGGTTGTGTCATCTGCATAACGAGCCCAGCCTCCCAGATGACCTCTTTTGCATATAGATTGAAAAGGAATGGAGATAGGACACATCCCTAGTGTACGTCCTTCCCAATTTTGAACCATGTACTGTTTCTTTACTCTGTTCTGATGACTGCCTCCTGGTCCAACTATACATTTCACATAAGCACAATCAAATGTTCTGGGATCCCCATTCTTCTCAGGGTTAGCCACAGTGTGTTTTGATCCACACATTCAAATGCCTTTGCATAGTCAATTAAACACAGATAGACATTCCTCTGGTATTCTCAACTTTCAGCCAAGACCCATCTAACATTAGCTATAAAATCCCTATTACCACAGCCTCTTCTAAACCTAGCTTGCACATCTGGCAGTTCTCTGCTGATGTGCTGTTCCAGACGTTTTTGGATAATTTTCATCAGAATGTTGCTTGCATGTGATATTAATAATATTGTTCAATAATTTCCATACTCTGTCAAGTCACCTTTCTTTGGAATGGGAACAAATATAGATTTCTTCCAGTCAGTTGGCCAGGTGGTTGTCCACCAGATTTCTTGGCAGAAGAGCAGTGTCTGTTTGTTGACTTATGTTAACTGGTATACCAACAATTCATGAGGCCTTGGTTTTTGCCAAATTTTTGCAGAGCAGCTTGAACTTCTTGCTATGTGTCAGAAAGCTGCACAATAACTAGGGATGATAGAAAGAGAATTGATGCCTTTGAGCTCTGGTGCTGGAGAAGAGTATTGAATATACCATGAAGTTCCAGGAGAAAAAACAGGTTCATCCTAGAGAGGGTGAAACCAGGCTTCTTCTTAGAAACAAGGATTCTGAAGCTTCGTCTGATATACTTTGGGCATGTGGCAAGATGCCCTTGGAAGGGTGTAGGGACAGCGCAAGAGAGGGAGACCCTTGATGAGATGGATTGATTCAGTAACTGGGGTAATGGTGGTAGGTGTGTCAGAGACAATAAGATTGGCACAGGATAGAGCAGGGTTCAGGGCTGTTGAACATAGTGTCGCTATGAGTTGCAAGCTACTCCATGGCCCATAACAACAACATTCTGATTTACCCTCTTTTTGTACCACTCTCAGTTTTGGTTTTCCATTTTCCTTCAGTTTCCAATCTTGTTTTTGGTTTTGAGTGTTTTCTGTTGTTTCTATACTAGTCTCTGGTTCCATTTTTCCTTTGTTCTATCTGACAACTGACAGCAACCAGTATCCAACCACAAATTTAGCTCCTGAATCTTCATTAGTAAGACAAGACTGAAGACTGGCTCCTTCTCCACCTGAATGAAAAAGACTACAACCAGCAATTCCAAATCTGCCTTCAATTGCTCTACAAAGAGTTCAGAGATTTGTACACATATCCCTGTAATCTATCACATGCGTCACAAGACATTAAGAAATGCCAAACTAGCAAACGACGCAACATATTCATATGGCTTGAAGGACCCCCAAACCGCTGGTCCTGTTCTGTCCCGAGTGGACGGCGAAGACCCAAGACTCCAAGACACCGGCTTGATGCAACAGCAAGAGATAAGAGGTTTATTGCGGAGCTCCGGGCCGACCCTTATCTCCTCGCAGGAGACAAAGGAGCCGACCCCGAGCAGACAAAGTTGGGGTTTTTTTAT
>NW_006399911.1:2849634-2853710 GCF_000299155.1 Elephantulus edwardii | reverse complement strand
ATCTAACATTAACTATAATATCTCTAGTACCATGACCTCTTCTAAATCTAGCCTGCACATCTGGCAGTTCTCTGTTGACATATTGTTCCAAACGTTTTTGGATAATTTTCAGCAGAATCTTGCTTGTATGTGATATCAATGATATTGTTCAATAATTTCCGCACTCTGTTGGGTCACTTTTCTTTGAGAAGGGAACAAATATCGACCTTTTCCAGTCAGTGGGCCAGCTGGCTGCTCTCCAAATTTCTTGGCACAACTTAGTGAGCACATCCAGGCCAGTGTCTGTTTGTTGAATTATGTCAATTGGTATGCTATCAACTCCTGGAGCCTTGTTTATGCCAATTCCTTCAGAGCAATTTGAACTTCCTCTTTCATCACCATAGGCTCTTGTTCATATGTCATTTCATGAAATTTTTCTGTGTCAGCCAATTCCTTCTGATATAGTGACTCTTTGTATTCCTTCCATCTTCTCTTGATACTTCCTGGATCATATAATATTTTGCCCAAAGTATCCTTAAGTATTGCCACCCGTGGCTTGAATTTGTTTTTCAGCTCCTTCAGCTTAAGAAACGCTGAGCAAGTTCGGCCCTTTTGATTTTCTGACTCCAGCTCTCTGCACAGTTCATTATAGTATCTTGCTTTGTCGTCCCAGGCTGCCTTTTGAAATTTTCTGTTTAGCTCTTTGATTTCTTGGTTTCTTCCTTTTGCTTTGGCTTCTCGGTGCCCTAATGCAATATTCAGAGTCTCATCTGACATCCATCTTGATCTTTTCTTCTTTTTCAGCCTTTGTAATGATCTTTTGCATTCTTCATGGACGATTTTCTTGATTTCCTCCCAGAGCTCATTTGGTCTACGCTCATTGGTGCTCAAGGCCTCAAACTTGTTCCTGAGATGGTTTTGAAATTCGAGTGGGATAGACTTAAGATCAAATTTTGGTTCCCATGGACTTGATTTAATTTTCAGCTTGAACTTGCATAGGAGTAGTTGGTGGTCTGTGCTAAAATCAGCACCCGGCCTGGTTTCCACTGCTGATATTGAGCTTCTCCACTGAGTCTTTCCACAAATGTAATCTATTTGATTCCTATGCATGCTATCAGGTGAGATCCATGTGTATAGCCTGCGTTTATGTTTCTTATAAAAGGTATTTTACGTAATATCTCAAAAACAGCAAATAACTTTAAACCAATAAAAAAAGACAAAATAGAACAAATATGTGACCAAAATACAAAGTCAAAAAATCTTTCGGGAGGGAGTTCATCTACCTGCCAGGGAAAGGTGGTCTCTAACTCCTGTGCTCATCGGCCTCATGAAGTACGATTCCAAACTAAAGAAGAAGTGGATCCAGGCTGGAGAGGTCCTCACCAGACTATGCACGGGAACTGAGAGGGTATAAGAGAACTGAAAGGGCAGCCAGAAACAAGTAGGGCTTTGACTCCACACTGGACAGAGAGAGTGCAACTGCATGCCAGGGAAGACAGTCTCTAACTCCTATGTTCATCAGCTCCTTCGGGGATAATTCCAAATGTTAGAAGAGGTGGGCAGAAGTCAGGTGAGATTCCTGCAAGATTGCACTGCAGTCCAAACAGAAGAATTCTAGACAAGGAGAGCTATCCCACTGCATAGGAGATTTTAACATACCATTCTCACCAAAGAATACGTCAACTCAAAAGAAACTTTACAAAAATGTAAAAGACCTAAGCTATATAAGCAGCCATCTGGATCTTGTGGATGTACTCAGGGTACTTCCCCCAACCAAAAACCAATTTACTTTCTACTAACATGCACATTCTTACTTTCAGCCAGGATCCATCTGACATAAGCAATGATATATATCCCTGGTGCCATGGTCTCTTCTAAATCCTGCTTGAACTTCTAGTATTTCCCTATAAACCCTGCTTGAACTTCTAGTATTTCCCTATCTATTAGCTGTTTTTTAATGATCTTCAGCAGTATTTTGCTTGCATGTGATATTAATAATATTGTTTGATAGTTTTCACATTCAATGGGATCACCATTCTTGGGAATGGAAACAAATATGGACTTCTTGCAATCCATTGGCCAGACAGCCATCCTCCAGATTTCCTGGTATAGATTGGTAAGTGCATCCAAGGCTGCATCTGTTAATTGAAATAAGTCAATTGCTGGTGTCAGATGGATCCTGGTTTAGAGTAGAGAATACCAGAAGAATGTCTTTTTGTGCTTTATTGACTATGTAAAGGCATTTAATTGTGTAGATCCTAACAAGTTGTGGCCGCCATTGAGAAAAATCGGAGTCCCAGGACACTTAATTATGCTCATATGGAACCTATACCTGGACCAGGAGACCATTGTATGAACAGAGTAGAGGAAGACTGCATGGTTTTAAATTGAAAAGGGAGTGTGTCGGGATTGTATTCTCTTCCTATTAAATCTGGATTCTGAGCAAATTATTCAAGAAGTGTGGCATCAGGATTGGAGGGATACTCATTGATAACCTGCTTTATGCAGATGACATATTGTACTGGGAAAGTCTGCTGGTGAGGATCTCTCCAAATTATTGAGGAACAATATCAGTTTGAGGACTAAGGTGTGTCTGATTCAGACCATGGTCTTTCTGATGACTTGCCATGCATCTGAGAAGTGAACGTTGAATAAGGTTGACAGAAGAATTGATGCCTTTGAACTGTGATATTGGAGAAGAGTACTGAATAGCGCATGTACTGCAAAAGAACAAATATGTCTTGGAGAAGTGCAGCCAGAGTGCTTCTTGGAGGCAAAGATGATAAAGCTCACATACTTTGGGCATGTTGCAAGGAGTGGCTATTCCTTGGAGAGGGACACCATGCTCGAAAAGGAGGAGGGTGGGTGAAGGAGAGAAAGATCTTCAATCAGATGGATTGACACAGTGACTGCAGCAATAGGCTTGAGAGTGTATGAAAGTGTGAAGATGGCACAGGATAGGACAAATTTCAGATCTTTTGTTCATAGGGTAACTATGAGTCATACTCAATTTGATGGCACTTAACAGCAAAAAATTGACATAGGAACAATTTGGGCAGTGATAAGGAGAAGCAAAGAAAATTTTAAAACCATAAGAATTCTGTAGGACAACATGAAGAGGAATGACTTAACATGTGACTGGAATTCTAGAACAGATGTAGATATTCTTTTTTTTTAAAGCACAGAGAAAATAATTGAAGATTTACTGGAAGAAAAATGTAATCAAACATTATGGTAAATTAGAATATAGGCTTCCAATAAACTGAGAAAACTCCAAACAAAACTAAACCCTAAAAGAAAAACATAAGGATATAGTATAATCAGATTTTCCAAAATTAAGGCAAATAAATGGTAAGGAGCTGCACGGCTAACCCAAAGGCTCACAGTTCGATTCCACCTCCAGGAATCCAAGGGAGAAGGATGGGAAAACTCCACCTGTGCTATTTATAGCCTCTAAAAACCCACTGAAGGGTCAGCTACAAGCCAGTTCTGATCTCATGGCACACAGAAACAACAAAGATAACAAAAAATACTGGAACCATCTCAGGAAAAATGAGGAATTACATACCAGTAAAAGAACCAATAAGACTAAAGTCCACTTCCTCAGCAGAAATCATGCAGGCAAGAAAGCAATTGGAAAATGAATATAAAACTCTAAAAAAAAGAAAAAAATGCCAAAAAAATTATATACCCCAAGGTGGATCATGGACCTAGGATGAAAACCAAGTACTATATAAACTTCATTAAAGAAAAGACAGGATCAGCGCTAGAAGTCCTAATCCACAACATAAATAGCCTTCTAAACATCCTGAAAAACCTACAACCAGGAGAAGATAAAATAGATAAATGGGATCTTCTAAGAATCAAATCCCTATGCACATCCAAAAACTCCTCCAACAGGGTAAAAAGAAAAGCCACAGACTGGGAAAAAGTATTTGGAAATGACATATCAGATAAGGGACTTATATCCAGAATTTATAAAATACTTGAGCCCCACAACAAGATAAAGGTAAACAATACAATAGAAAAATGGGCACAGGATATGAACAGACACTTCACCAAAGAAGACATTCAGATGGCTAACAAGCACATAAAGA
>NW_006399911.1:2844676-2849359 GCF_000299155.1 Elephantulus edwardii | reverse complement strand
AGATATATGCACACCCATGTTTATTGCAGCTTTGTTCACAATAGCAAGGAGTTGGAAACAACCCAGGTGCCCATCAACAAACGAATGGATAGAGAAGCTATGGTATATTCACACAATGGAATACTATGCTGCATTGAAAACCAAGGAACTCATGCAATGTTATTCAAAATGGATGACTCTGGAGGACATTATGCTGAGTGAAATATCTCAGTCACAAAAGGACAAATATTGCATGGTGCCATGTGGTAAAACAGAACTGACGATGGGGTCAGGGAGAGACTGAGAAAGATGGGTTCAATAATGTATACTGCATTGAAAGAGATGAGGGAGAAAACTGTTTAAAAGGGATATGCGATTAGGTATTTTTGTCATGACAGGAGTTTAGAGCGAAGGCTACATGGTGGAGTGGACCTGGGGGAGGGTTTGTAAAACAATGAAAAAATTGTTCTTTTACTTTTCCAAGAGAGTAGTGTACTAGGTGCGAGGGTTGGGAAGGTGAAAAAAAGTGCAACAATGAATGAATGGAAATCCAAAGTCTCTGTAAATTTTTACTGAAATTAATAATAAATTTAAATTTTTTAAAAAATTATATACCCAACAAAATTGTCCCTCAATTACAACGGTGAAATTAGACCTTTCAGCAGGTTTTTAGAGACAGTTATCACATAGGAAGAGATTGCCCATCCTTCTCCTTCACAGAGGCTAGTGGCCTCAAACAGCATGCCTTCAGGATTACAGAGCAACTTCTTGCCACTAAGCCACCAGAGCTCCCTCAGGAATTATATACCCAACAAAATTATCCTTCAATTATGACAGTGAAATTAGCATATTTCCAGATAAATAAGAACTAAGGGAATTTGTGAAAAGTAAACCAACCTTAAAAGAAATCCTGAGGAGACAATGACAGACAACAATCCAAAATGAGCATATGACAACATCATTATGAAACTGACCCAAACAGAGAAGTAGACAAAGTGGGATAAACATTCGAGGCTAAAAACGGGAAACCAAAAGTATCAGATCATTAATTATGTCAATTACAAAGCAAAATGAGGAAACAAGAAATGTAGTTACATAACTTATAAATGCAGAGGAAATCAAGATTTCAAGGTAATGTGAACTGTTTTAGACAAGAGAATAAAATAGTAGCTAATAGGGTAACTTCTAAGAATATTAGTAAATATTTTCACCAAACTGAAAAAGCAAAAAAATTTTCTAAAGATTTAGAAAACACTAAAACAACAGAATTGTAAGAAATAAGAGAAGTTGTTGTTATTGTTTTCAGGTGCCATTGAGTCAAGTACGATTCATTGTGACCCTGTGAACAATAGATCTGAACCCTGACTTATCTTGTGCATGTTTATCATCTCTGACACACTCGAGTCCATTGTTGCAGTCACTGTGTCATTGAGAGTCTTTCTCTCTTTTGCTGACACTCCACCTTTCAAAGAATAATCGTCTTCTCCAAGAAATAGCCTTTCCTCTTTCCTCTTTCCTCTCTCCTCTTTTCCTCTCTCCCCACTCCTCTCCCAGCAACATGGCAAAAGTATGTGAGACAGAGCATCCTCTGGCTGCACTTTTCCCAAGACATATTTGTTCTTTTGACACTCACTGGAATCGAAGTCTAGTTATGGGTTTAGAAACAAAAATAGGTGGTAGAGATTTATCTTGGGACATTAAACCAAGTCCTACAAGGCATCTGTCTCAGGCAGTACCCCAGCTTTGACAGAAGAAATCACAGAAAAAGATTGCTTACTTATTCAAAACCCATTGCCATTGAGTTGGAGCAGACTCATACCTGGCCTTCTATCAGGCTCCCAAGGCTTAAACTCATACAAGAGTTTGCCCATCTTTCTCCTACAGAGCAGCTGGTGGATTCAAAGTACCAGAGGAGCCCTTTTGCCAAAAGATATTCTATTCAACTTAGAAACTTTGAGCATCTGCATCCATATATAGCAAAGCCCAGTCCAGAGCAAGCCATCAGGTTGCAGCAATCTTACCTAAGTTCCCAGTTTGCATCATTGCCTCTTCATCTGGTTGGGTTCTGGTCAACTCATCCCCAGCCATTCGTAGGTAGGTTCAAATGGGCATCAGCTGCCAGCTCAAGAATCCACGCCTGTTTGTATCCTCACTCAGCCAAGCCAACAAGCTAGGGGTCCTTTTGACTCCCTGCTTCTCAAGCCAACAACACTTCCAAGCTCAGTCTCCTTCTCCATTGTTTCACTCATCCCACTTCCTTTGCTGTGGATCCAGGTGATTGCTATGAGTAAGCATACTCCACTATAAGTAAACATCACTAGGACAACAGAGTTTAGTGTGCAGATTGGGGGGAGTGGGAAGGAATAGGAAAGCTTCAATGGGGACTTGAAGGGATAGTGTAAATAATAGACACAGATTAATGGTAATTACTTAAATGGTAATTCTATAAAATACAATGTATATGAATGATTCTATGAAATGGTATAAATTAAAGATTGTGTAAAACAATGTCCATGAATGAGATGTTGTTACTGTTATGAGCCATCGAGTCGCCTAAACCCTGCTCTAACCTTTGCCAATCTCACTGTCTTCGACTCACCTACCCTGATTACCCCAGTCATTGAATCAGTCCACCTCATAGAGGGCCTTCCCCTCCTGCGCTGTCCCTCCACCCTCCCAAGCATGATGTCCCTCTCCGAGGACTAGTCCTTCCTTGCAACATGTCCAAAGTATGTCAAATGAAGCTTCAGAATCCTTACCTCCAAGGAGCAGCCTGGTCTCACCCTCTCCAGGATAAACCTGTTTATTCTGTTAGCAGTCAGTACATGGTATATTCAGTACTCTTCTCCAGCACCATAGCTGAAAGGCATCGATTCTCCTTCTATCATTCCTAGTCATTGACTATTGTATGAAAAAAAAAAAATAGGTGGAACGGGAGGGGTGGAAAATGTGGAAGGAGAGATTATCACTGGGATAGGAGAGATTGGGAAGGAAATAGAGTTGAGAGAGGTTCAGTAGGATCTTGGAGGGACACTGCTAATAGACATGAATAGATCATAGTCAATTGTATGAAATACTGTGTGTTTGAGGTTTTGTGTGGAGCACAATGTGCCTGAGTAGAGTGCAGTGTGTAAGGGTGGTTATATTCAAATCCATTAAAAAGAAGTGGAGATGTATGGGGAAAAACTCTACCTTATAAATGGACACTGGATACTGTAGATTTAGAATGTGTATAATTCTGTCTTTGGCCAATTCCCAATTCAGAGTACTAAAAGGGAAGATCTGTTCTAGAGACAAGCTTGTTAAAAGTAGAATCCGTTTGTGGGTTGGGCTTGGTCAAGGTAAAAGTTTTAGTCCCACCCAATACTCCTCAGAGTGAGGAGATTTGCATTTGAATGATTTGTGAACCTACACTGGACTTTTGTTTGAAGATATTCATATACAAAAGAAGAGTAGACAGAAAAGGAAATAAGGGGAAAGGAAAGAAAGAGACTGTTTTCTTATAACTGGAACAAGCAGTTTGGTTCCTGATGCCAGGTAAAGTTGGTATTACAACCTGCTTCCAAGACTTGAGGCAAAGCCTTTGAGATAGCAATGCAACTCCATGACAAACTGGGCCACCAGAGCTGCTGGGTAGAGGCAGGAGGGCCAATTCAACTGGATTTAGAGGCTCAGTGTCTCCAGCATTCTTATTGTCTTCTCAGATATCTCCATCCCAATTCTCAGAGTCCCATTTCTTCCCAATCAATGCTCTCACTTTAACTTCAGACACCATTTGAAATTAGAATATTGGATGGCATTCTAGATTAGCTCCTTTTATAATAATATTTGGAGGTTGGTTTTCAGCAATATCAGCGTTACTACAACATATAAGACTTTTTCATTCAAGGCACAACTGGAAACGTTGAGGTCTTTTATGCAATGCTTGAGCTGTGACTCAGAAGCCCTGAGGTCATCTTTCTTTCAACATTGTGTCTAGTATGAGTAGGATTACTCAGCCAGCTTTACTAAATTTCTCATTCTCAAAAAAATTGTAGAAAACTCATCCGCATGATTACACAGAGTCTCATTTCTCACTAATTTGGTGGTGTTATTAATATTGCCAATCTCACGCCATGGATTAGTAGAGTCCAATTTACTACTGATAGCAGAGCTGTCAACATTTTTAAGAATGGTGAAACTTGAGAATCCGTTTAGAAAATGCATTCATGGGATTTTGTTTATCTAGAACTACTGTTGGTACCAAACGACTTAGGCTAAGTTCTCTAGAGAAGAAAAGCCAATAAAGGATAAAGGGATAGTCAGATGATCGATGGTAGGTAGGTAGGTAGATAGATGATAGATAGATAGATAGATAGATAGGTAGATAGATAGATAGATAGATATAGATGGATGATGGTAGATATCTGTCTGTATATGCTATATATGCTGTTGTTGTTGTGTTCTTTTGGGTCACTATGACCTCTCCATGAACAATAGATCTGTAACTTGTAGTATGCTGCACTATCCTCACAGTGTCTAGCACACGTTGTTACAGTCACTGTGTCACTCTGCCTCACTGGGGATCTTTCACTGTTTAGAAGGGGTCGTGGTACTAGGGATATTGTAGCTGATGTTAGATGGATCTTAGCTGAAAGCAGAGAATATCAGAGGAATGTCTATCTGTGTGTCATTGACTATGCAAAGGCATTTGACTGTGTGGAT
>NW_006399911.1:2842838-2843831 GCF_000299155.1 Elephantulus edwardii | reverse complement strand
GGGGAAGGCCCTCTATGAGGTGGATTGATTCAGTGACTGGGATAATCGGGATGGGAGTATCAGAGACAGTGCGATTGGCACTGGACAGAGCAGAGTTTAGGGCTGTTGTACATAGGGTCGCTATGAGTCACAAGCAACTCGACGGCACATAACAACAACAACATACCTTTCCCAACATGGTGTTTTTTCCAAGGGTTGATCCCTCCTAATGTCCAAAGTCCTTGGTTGCACTTCCTTCACGGCAGAATTGCTTGTTCTTTTAGCAGTCCATAAAATATTCATTACTTTATCCCAACGCCAAAGTTTAAAGGCATTTTTTCTTCTTTGACCTTCCTTATTCGTTATACAGCTTTCACAGGCATTGGAAGCACCTGAAAAGTGTTAGCATCAGGTATACATTAGTATTTAAACTGACATCCTTGATCTTTAGCACTTTGGAAAGGTAGTTGACAGCTTATTTTCCAAAGGCAACATGTCTTTTAATTTCTTATATGCTGCCACCGCTGGTATTGACTGTGAGTCCAAATCAAATTAAATCATTGACCTTCAGTGTTTTTACTCCAACTCTGATAATGTTGCCTATTGGTCCAGTGGTGAGGGTCCTTCTGTTTTCTTGATGTTAAGGTGTAACCCAAATTTAATGGCTGCAGTCTTTGATTGTCTGTAATAAGTAAATTATTTTCACTTTCTGCAAACAAGGTTGTGTCATCTGTATATACAGGTTGTTGTTGAGTCTTCCTCCAATCTTGATGCCACATTCTTCTTCGTAGAGTCCAGCTTCTTGAATTATTTGGTCAGCATATAGATTAAATAGGTTTGAAGAGAGGATACAATGTTATGTACATCTCTCCTGATGTTGATCTGTGCCATCCATTTTCCCTTATTCTGTTCAGACAACTGCTGCTTCTTGATCTACATATAGGTTTCACACGAACACAATTGTCTGTGTGTGTATATAGATATATCATTTATATTATATTAGGACAAACTGAA
>NW_006399911.1:2840043-2842712 GCF_000299155.1 Elephantulus edwardii | reverse complement strand
TATATATATATATCACTGTGGCCTAGTGGTAAAAAGCTGCACTGTAATCCCAAAGGCACTCAGTTTGAATCCACCAGCTGCTCTGTGGGAGAAGGATGGGCAATTTCCTCCCATGCGATTAATTGCCTCTGAAAGCCGGCTGGAGGGTCAGCTATGGGTCAGTTCTGACTTGACAGTACACAGCAATGTATATTTACAGTTGTTATTGTGTTCTGTTGAGTTGGAACAAACCCATAGCTCATCTTCCAATGTATTTTCAGAGGTAGTTAATCACACGGGAGGAGAGTACCCATCCTTCTCCCACAGAGCAGCTGGTAGATTCAAACTGCATACCTTTTAGATTACAGTACAGTTTCTTACCACTAGGCCAGCAGTGCTAGCTTCAGAGGCTGCCAACTGCCAACCAGCATCAGAGGCTGGCACATCCAAAGGTCACTGTTGACAAACTGCTAACTTGGGATATTGAAAAGCTCAAAGTCTGAAAGTAAGGCAGGCCACTGTTTCAAGTCAAGTGACCACAAGTCAAACAGCCAGATGTAGATTTTACAAAAAGTTATCTAAGATTGTTGTGTAGTTTTTTTGGAATCCAAACATAAATACCATGCAGACCACACCTGCTGAGGAGCCCTACCAATAATCAGATTAGAAAATACACACACACAAAACCAAAAGCAAAACCCCATGTCAACTCATCGCTAGCCTTCCAGTAGATTTTCAGAGGCTGTCAATGACCTGGGTCAGAAGAGGTTGCCCATCTTTCTCCCGCAGAGCCACTGGTAGGTTTGAACAGTTAGAGAGATGCCACCGTTGGGTTAACAGAGCAACTCCCTAAGGACTAGGACATTCCACTGTTGTTGATGTTGTTACATAGTCAGGAACCAACTCAAAGCTGATGCACCAGCAGGTTTTCAGAGACAGTGAATCGCATGGGATGATGCTATCAGTCTTTCTCCCACAGAGCAGCTGATGAATTTGAACTGTCTGCCTTTGGATTGGCAACACAACTCCTTACTAAGTCACCACTAAGTGGAGCTAAGGCAATTTAACTACTAGGTTGTTGCTGCTGTTTTGTGCCATCCGGTGGGATCTGATCCATAGGTGACGCTCCAGCATGTTTTCAGAGCCATTAAATTGGACAGGAGGAGATTACCCATCTTTCTCCCACAGAACTGTTGGTGGATTTGAAACTGTATGGCTTTGAGTTGCCAGCACAGGTATAAATCCTGAAGAAAGAAACACTGTGACACAAACTGACATACTCATACATAGTTTAATATATTCCTAATGGAAGTGGAAATAACAAGATATCAAGCACTCAAGTCAAGTTTTCCTTGAGGATCTAGGAAATTAATTTTATATTTCTTTTATAGATGTAAAATATAAAGAGTATAACATTATGAATCAATTAATACTGATTTGTAATATCATTTTATCAATGCATTGTCCTTCCTTTTTCTTTTACCATTAAATCATTGTTTCTAGTTGTGTTCTTTGTTTCATGTTTAATGATAACACACTATTGTTATGATTGTGTTGTAGTAAGAACTCAAGTAAGGATAAAATCGTATAAATTTAAATCCTACCAATATAGATTGGTACGCTGTTGTTATGTACCACTGAGAAATGATCCGTAGCTGACCCCCAGCAGGCGTGCAGAGGCAGTAAATTGCACAGGAAGAGATTACCCCTCTGTATCCCACAGAGCTGCTGGTGGGCATGAATCACATGTCTTTTGATTGGCAGCACTAGGCCACCAATCGAAACCTCAGTTAAACACATGCTCCCTCTATAGAAAGAATATAGTAATAATAAAATGTAATGAAAAGACTGTTTATTGTTGTTACATGCTGTCGAGTAGTCTGTGACTCATAGTGACACTATGTACAACAGCTCTGAACCCTGTTCTATTCTGAGCCAACTTCACTGTCTCCGACACACCTACCCTCATTATTCCAGTCACTGAGTCAATCTATCTCATTGAGGGTCTTCCTCTCCTCCACCATCTCAAGCATGATATCCCTCTCCAAGGACTGGTCCCTCCTCACAACATGCCCAAAGAATGTCAGAAGGAGCTGCAGAATCCTTGCCTCCAAGGAGCACCCTGATTTTACACTCTCCAAGACAAACCGGTTTGTTCTCTTAACAGTCCATAGTATATTCAATATTCTTTTCCAGCACCACAGTTCAAAGACATCATGATTCCCTTTCTATCATCCCTAGTCATTGTCCATCTTTCTGATGCATAGCACGTAATTGTGAAGACCTTGGCCTGGATCAGGTGCACCTTAGTCTCCAGACACCTTAGTCTCCAAACTGACATCATTGCTTTTCAGTACTCTGGAGAGGTCTCTGACAGCAGACTTTCCCAATGCAATACTTCTTTTGATGATTGTATTTAAACATATTCAATAGTTAGTTTGCTCTGTCCACCTATAAAAATAAATAAGTACCAGAAACATGATGCTGTAATAGTACCTTTCACATAAAAGTATTAGGAAGGTAACATGAGGCAATACAGTCGAGCCTGTGATCTGTAATGAGGCTGCCTGTGGGTGTCCCACAAAAACATTCAGTCACATTATGCTGAGTGAAATATCCCAGTCACAAAAGGACAAATATTACATGATGCCACTGTTGTAGAATGGGACTGTCCTTGGGGTTAGGGAGAC
>NW_006399911.1:2839001-2839593 GCF_000299155.1 Elephantulus edwardii | reverse complement strand
ACAAGCACTGTGGCATTTGGACAAGAACAAACTGGGAGGAGGGTAGAGAGAATAGTGCAACAATGAATGAGTGGAAGCCCAAAATATCTATAAATGTTTATGAAAATTAATAAAATATAATTATAGAAAAAAAAAATTCAGTCACAATGTCTTGATTTTCTTCTTTTTCTCACTTCGGATCCTGCTCAACATGGGCCTCGCTGACATTTTACCAAGAAAAACTTCACCCAGGCCTGATATTGTGTCTGTAATGTTGAACTAAACCTAAGTCTTTAGGTCATGAGGATTATGTAGGACTGATCAGTGTTTCATTCTGCTGGATTCAGAGTCTTTTTTTTTTTTAATAATTTTAAAGAGCATTTACAGAGATCTTGGATTTCCATTCATTCATTGCCACATTTCCCTCCCCACCGCCCAGTTCGCTCCTCTCTTTCAAAAGTAAAAGAAATACTCCTTCCCTGGTACACAATCCCCCTGCATCCCTCCCACCACCCCAAGTACACTCCACCACGCAACCCCAATTGTGGACTCCCGTGATAACCATAAGACCCTATCATACATCACTTTTAAATTATTCACTCCCTCATCTGTT